>NC_034602.1:25888594-25906229 GCF_900095145.1 Mus pahari
ATTTGTTGAAAATGCTGTCTTTTTTCCACTGGATGGTTTTAGCTCCCTTTTCAAAGATCAAGTGACCATAGGTGTGTGGATTCATTTCTGGGTCTTCAGTTCTATTCCATTGATCTACCTGTCTGTCGTTGTACCAGTACCATGCAGTTTTTATTTTATTTTATTTTATTTTATTTTATTTTATTTTATTTTATTTTTTTGAGATAGGGTTTTACTATGTGGCCCAGGCTGGTTCTTTGAGACAGGGTTTCTTTGTATAGCCCTGGCTGTCCTGGAACTCACTCTGTAGACCAGGCTGGCCTCAAACTCAGAAATCTGCCTGCCTCTCCTCCCGAGTGCTAGGATTGAAGGCTTGTGCCACCGTGTCCAGCTTAAACTCTTAGGCTTGAGTCAGTTGGTCTCCCTGCCTCAGCATCACAATTGGGTGGGCTCTAAGTGTGAGCACCTCACCGCCCAGTGTAGGTCTTGAAGTCCTACCTGTGCCAGGGATTTGGACACACCGATTTCAGTTGTCAGCCTGTGGGTAGACAGTGATGTTGATAAACCATCAAAGCACATCTGCACCTCTCTGGGTGAGTGTGTTTCTAGACCTAAGGTCCAAAACCCAGGCCCAGATTAGGTTGGTTCACCAAGATGCCAGCCATAGACAGGTCTGCAGTGGCAGGCCAGCCCGCCTTCTTCTGAATACCATTGCTTCTTTTAGCATTGACCTAATGGGTGTGGAATTGTTTTCTCACCTTAATTCTTTTAACAAAGAAGAAGCATAGAGAGGTTTAAAGGCTTGACTGAGATCACACAGTAAACCATTGTCAACCAGGGAAGGATCTCAGGTCTTCTGATGGTGCTGCAGGCATCGCCTCAGAGATGTGTTGGTATGGTAAAAGGATTTCTTTCTCCCAGAAGAAGTCAGAAGAATGTCTGTGGGAATGAAGACTCTGACACTGAATGTCAAACATTGTTTGCTGTTGTTTCGTGAAGTTTTTAGAGGCTGGAGTGATGGCTCCGTGGGTAAGGTCACTTGTGGCTCCTGAAGAAGATCTGCATTTGGTTCAGCTCTCAGCACCTACAACTGTCTGCGATTCCAGTTCTGCAGGTTACATCTAAATACTATGCATGGGTGTTTTACCTGCATGTATGTCTGCATCATGTGCACGTCTGTTGCCTGCAGAGATCAGAAGAGACCATTAGATCTCCTAGAAGAAGAGTTACAGTGGATCATGTGCTGGGATTCAAACCCAGACGCTCTGCAAAAGCCACAGGTGATCTTAACCACCGAGCCCTCTCTCCGGCCCTGTTCTTGTGATGGTTTTGTTTTCTGTGCAGGGGATCTGCCTAGACCTCACAGGTACTAGGCAGGCATTCCACCACTGAGCCACATCTCACCCCCTGAATTTCCTAGCATTAGCGTTACAAAACAACAGTGCACAATAATCTATAGGGGCCACCATCTGATTCTTAATGAACTTAGAGGTTAAAATGAGCAGGTCCATAGAGATGTGGCCTCAGGACAAGGGCATTGTCTACTGGTGGTGAACAGTGGTTGGCAAGCACACTTGGTGTGAACACAGCACAGTTAGCTGTAGACTTGAGCTAAGCCAGCACCTGAGAATGCGAATTGTCCTTGGTGTCTCAGCCTTTATGTCCTAGCCATTGGGAGTCTCTGCTTGCCTCAGTGCTTCTGATAACTAGCCACCCCACCACCCCCGTTGCCTGTGAGTGTCTTTAATTACCCAATTGCCCCAGGCTGGTATACAGTGGTCTAGCACTCCTTACCATCCCTGCGCCCTTGGGGGTCACTGCTTACAGGTGGGCTCCGGTGTAACTAATGGATATGCTCAGGGTTTCGTTGTTCCTTCAAGCCTCTTGTCCGCCTGGCAATCAGCCTGCTTTGTCAGCTGATGCATCGTCTCCTCTGGAGGAACCCCACCCCACCCCATCCCTACCAATCAGAGGAGAGTTTTTTCACCCTCCTTGTTATCTCCCTCATACTCGAGCTCTATCCTTGTAGGTATTTGTTTGCACACCCCGCTGCAGTCTTCAGGTATAGTTTTCCAAGGGTGGGACGATATCTAATCTACCTCAGTGCCCCATGGCGTGGCAGACTGCCTGGAACGGAGCAGTTGCAGGGTGAATGGTGCCTTTCTGGAATGGTGTTTCAGAGAACTTGAACTCCTTCCTGTATGCACCCTCATCATCTCTACTGTGCGACATTGTCCCGGGCAAGAGCTTTCCTTCTGACATGGACAATAGATTAAAACCTCTGTCTACAGCCAGCTGGTGGTGGTGGTATTTACCTATAATCCCAGCACTTGGGAGGCAGAAGCAGGCAGATCTCCGAGTTCAAAGCCAGCCTGGTCTACAGAGTGAGTTCCAGAATAGCCAGGATACACAGAGAAACCCTGTCTGGAAAACAAACAAACAAACACAAACAAAAAAGACCTCTGTCTATAATGTGGTCATTGAACCATCAAAGACCCCGGGGTGCCTTTTGCTGCTGTAACCGTCCACTGTGCTCTCTCTCCCCAACCAATGTAGCCCAAAGGCTACTGCCCTTCTCTCTCCCTGGGTAGCGTTAGAGGGGTGCTAACAAATTCTCTCTCTTTTCAGGGGCAGGGGTTTGAGACAGGGTCTCTCTACATAGCTCTGGCTGTCCTGGAATTTCTATGTAGCTTAGGCTGGCTTCAAACTGAGAGATCCTCCTGTCTCAGCCTCCTGAGTGCCAGGATGCAAGGCATGTGCCACCACACCCAGCCACAAATCTTTTTTTCCCTTGTTCCTCACCATTACCAAAACAGCCCCAGGCATCCATGTCAGACTGAAATGAAGGCTGTTTACTTCTGTGTCTCTGTCATATTCTGGCTAGGCCTTCCTGACAGCACCCCGAAGCACTGTGATGGGATCAGTCCGCTGTCCCACTCCCTCGGTGATGGACTCTTGTTTTAAAGTCGGCAGTGCACATTTGTTTGAGCTCGCTTGCGTGCGCATGCATGTGTTGCTGGACTGGAACCCAGCACCTCATGCATACTAGAAAACAGCTCTGTCGCTGAGTTACATCTCCTGCTCAGCAGAGTGGCCATGCCTTCTAACTCGTCTCCATACACTGCTGTTGAAGAAAGAGGGAGATGGCCACCATGGAGTTTCAGGAAAGTGAAGTCCCCACTACATCAAGGTTTAAGCAGCTCTAACCCTGACAGTGACCAAGCGGCCTCCAGAGTGAAATGAACGGCTGACCTGTGCATCCTCACCTGCGGTGAGGGGTGAGAGTGGCTGTTCTGTCCGACTCTAGGGTTACTGCGGCAGTGAGGCGAGATCAAATGGAGAAGTGCCTGGGAAAGAGTGGGGTAGATTCCTCAGTCTCCAGTGTGGATCAGAACCACTAGGTGTTGTTTGAAATAGAGGTTTGGTGCCCAGGCTGGGGGAGTGGCGCACATCTCTCGTCTCACCCAGCACCCAGGAGGCAGAGGCAGGTGGAGCTCCAGGACAGCCCGGGTTACACAGAGAGACCCTGTCTCAAAACAACAAAGATATAATATAAAGTTCAGGTTCTTTCCCTCACCCTCAGAAGCTCTGGTGCTGTGTGGCTGGGTGGTGCCAGGGACATCCTCGTTTTCCCAGTGGAGTCCAGATAGCTGTTCCTCAACCACACCTTGAAAGATCTCACCACGACCAAGTAGCAAGTACAGAACAGCTGTTTGCAGCAACTGTGTCGGAACCGGAGTTCAGAGATTCCAGTTAGAGCCCAACCCTGCCAATTTTTACTTATGAGACTCGGAACAAACTTCCCAACCTTCATTTCTTAATATGGAAAAAGGAGGTGGCAACAGTGATGCACCATTTAATCCCAGCACTCAGGAGGCAGAGGCAGGCAGATTACTGAACTCAAGGCCAGCCTGGTCTACGTAGTGAGTTCCAGGATAGCTAGGGCTACACAGAGAAACCCTGTTTTCAAACAAACAAAAGGAGGTAGCCGTCCTTACAGTGAGAAATGTAATGAGAGCATGTGCGTGCATACCAAGCTTGCCTCTGTGTCTGTCTCGTGGGTCTCCATGTTTTCTAGTCTGAAGACAGTACCTACTACTTCTGGAGCACTCGCCTTTCGGGGTGAGGTAATGGGGTGCAGTTAGGTTTGCTGCCCAGGCTGTGAGCCTGGGTTCAGGCTGTGGTTCCACCAACCCTGACTAAGACACCACACTCATCAGCTATTACGGGAAGAAAAGAGAATACAGCTTGGCTCCTGGGTAGAATCTAAGTTGAAATTAGGAATGGCAAACCACAACACATTCAATAGTGCCGCCCCATTCTATGCTGTGTCCTAATTATTAGAGAAAGTCATTCCAATGCACTGAAAGGGAGAGACAGTGATGCAGCCACTAATGTGGCTCTAGAGAACCTGGAGAATGGCGGTGACACCCAAGGTCTAATCACCCTGTCTGTCTGATGATGAGAATCTGCTATCAAAATAGAAATAGAAGTCACTGACTGGCCCAGTTTTGTTTTTAACAGAAAAAGAGAGATTCTCAGAAAAAGTAAATTTATGATTTTTTTTCTTTCAGTGAGTTCCTCAAAAGTTCTGGGCAGATGATGGACAGGGTGGGCAGTGAACAGCTGGGAGAGGAGCCAATTGCTTAGGTTCTGGAGGAAGCTGGTATTTCTAGTTCTCAGGGACTTGCCGGTCATGAAATTTTCTTATGGATTTCCCAAGAGCTAGATACTCTTTTGTTTTATCCTCACAGTATAGGTGTAGGATCCAAGACCTGAGCATACTTGTCAGTGTAGCCCCTGTGCTACAGAGGTGGGATTCCCAAATCTTTGATTGGGTTGGAATAGAGGAAAGGCCTGGAGATTTTAAATCAGCAAACACTGCATTTACCCCACCTCTGTACTTCCTGTCAGTGTAAACGTGGACGACTTGCCTGGCATCTCTGAGCTTGCCTGCCCTGCCCTACTGCATGTGAGAGACTAAAATCCATTGTGAACTGAAAATGCTTTATCAATGTTATTTATCCTCTCTCCTGTAGGACTGTAGTCTCTCACAGTAAGAGCCTAGAGTTATGTGGGCAAGAGAGGTGGCTCAGCCTCACTAAGCTGAACACATGGATAGCCTGTGTCCTGCCAGAACCTAGAACCTAGCACCTACCCTCTTGTAGTTTGATACGGCAGTGGACAGGCATGGACACAGGACCTTGCTTGTGTGTGACGGGCTTGGGAACATGAGGAGGAAGCCCTTCCTAGAGGAGAAAGAGTTCCATTATAATTGGGTGAGAGAGGGGCTGGTGAGATGGCTCAGTGGGTAAGAGCACCCGACTGCTCTTCCAAAGGTCCAGAGTTCAAATCCCAGCAACCACATGGTGGCTCATAACCATCCGTAACAAGATCTGATGCCCTCTTCTGGAGTGTCTGAAGACAGCTACAGTGTACTTACATATATACAATAAATAAATCTTTAAAAAAAAAAATAATAATTGGGTGAGAGAAAAGAAAAGTCCTAGGCATGGTGTCGGATGAGGGCATAGGAGGCTGTAGAAGGAGTGAAGAGCAGAGGTTTGGAAGCAGCTGAGGGAAGTCAGATGTGGTCAGGGCAGGATACAGTCAAAGAAGCCTATCTGGTAATTAAAGCAACAGCCTCAGGTCCCGGTGCAGGGTCTCTGCTAGGCTTTTGATGGACTGACAGCACTGGGGTGTGTGTGTGTGTGTGTGTGTGTGTGTTTGTGTGTGTGTGTGTGTGTGTAGGGGGTGCTAAGGGATTCTGAGAAGGTGACGACACAGTGTGTAAGTGACAGAAAGCACACACTGCTTTGTCCCTGCTTCGTGAGGGAGGGACTTCTCCAAAGGTGAAGCAGATAAGCAGTCAGGGAGGGAGCCCCTAATGTCTATTGCTGTGATGAAACACCTTTGACTTCCACTTCCACATCATAGTCCATCACTGAAGGAAGCCAGGACAGAAACCTGGAGGGGTGCTACTTGTTGGCTTGCTTAGCCTGTTTTCTTATAGAACCCAAGACCACCAGCCCAGAAAGGGTTGTGGTCCCAATGTGAAGGGACCTTCCTCATTAATCACTATAGGCTTGCCTGCAGCCTGATTTTATGGAGGCATTTTCTTTTCCTTTTTTTTTTTTTTTTTTTTTTTTTTTGGTTTGTTTTTGTTTTTGACAAAACTAAAGGCTTTCTTGAGTAGCCCTAGCTGTCCTTGAATTCACTCTATAAACCAGGCTGGCCTTGAGCTCAGACTCACCTGCCTCTGCCACCTGGGTACTGGGATTAAAGTCAAGTGCTACGGCACCTGCTTAGGGGAGGCATCTTCTTAATTGAGGTTCCCTCCTCTGATAACTTTAGCTTGTGTCAAGTTGACATAAAACTCTAGCGGCATTCCCTAAGTGTTCTGGGCACTTCCAAAGTCTAGAGGGAGCTGGGGAGGGGAGGAGCAGAGACCAGAGAGCTAGCCTGTTGGAGGAATAGCCTTGCTGAGCAGCAAGGAGAGGCAGGTCTCCAGACAGCCGTGATAACTGTATCTCCTCAGGAGGCTGAGGCAGGAGGATCACAAGCAAGTTCAAGGCCAGCCTGCCTACATTGTGAGATCCTGTTTCAAAATTTAAATTTGTCTTTAAAAAATAAAAAGAGAGCTCCATATATACAAGCTGGTGGTGGAGTGTTTGCCAGGCATGCTCAAGTCATTCCCAGCTCGGTCTAAAGACAGCAAGCCACACGCAGCCTTTCCCTGTGTGGAGTCCTCCTCACCAACAGAGGGCCTCGTGCAGCAAACGCAAGTCCCTGTGCTTCAGATCCTTTGTCCAGAGCTTTGGGACAGGCTGAGGTCGGGGTCATTCATTCATTCACCACATCTCTCAAGGATGGTCACTTGGGGCTGTCATCTCTGAATGCTGTTTGTTCTCCAACCTGTCCCAAATGCGGGCTCCTTGGAGTATCATCTGGTTCTGGCTAATGGTTTCCAACGTTCGAAGTGTACTGGAGATTAGCACCATCTTGCTGTTTTATCCCAGCGATGGTTGCCAGTCCCAGGGTCCCTGCAGTTGCCTGGGCTGTGTGGGGAAAGTTCACCCACGGTGTGACTTTTCACCTCCACGTTTGAGTGGTTTGGACCCTTTACAGTTGGCCTGAAGGAATAGCTCTATCTGAGTTGCCAGCTGAGTAGCTGTTCCCTACATCTGGTGATCAATCCTTTAAAGGCACCCCCTGAAAGCCAGATGTATGGGGGTCATATAGATTCCACCTGGGAGGGGCTTCCCCTTCAGCTCAGAACATGGGGAGATGGCTGCCTCGCTGCCGGGAGAGGGGGGCACTCACATGGCCGCTGAGAAATCCTCTTATTAGTCCCCCACTAGTCCACCCACCAAATCCTTTGTAAGAAGAGTGGGAAGAGAAAAAGCCTGCAGCCTCCTGCCTGCATTCCTAGACACCGACTCACTGCTGCCCGAAGCCACTGGAGCAGCAGAGCTGTGTGAAATGTCAAAAGGAGTTATGCTCAGGGGCTCCCTGGCCCCGCTCTGTGCCTTGCATTCTCTTCCACATACACTCACTCCGTTCATCAGATAGAAATCAAAGGATGCAATTAGATGCCAGTTCAGATTTAGCTAGGGGCTCCCCCCTTGCCTGATGGAGTTACGGGGGAGCATAAGTATATCTGGGCTCTGTCGCTGGGAGGAAGCTGCCAGCCAGCCAGCCTGTGGCAGTCCTCTCAGTGTCCTCTGTGTTACTTCCCTTCCACTGCCTCTCAGTCTCTGGCTCTTGCGTGGCCCCCAGCCAAGATCCCGATTCCTTCAAGGCTGGCTCAAGAGATTCAGCCTCAACTTGAGACCCAAGGAAAACAGAGAGCCCACCGGCACCTCACAGGAATGAAAATGTTGAAGCTGGAAGCTATTTAGAGACCTAACCCAAAGCCCAGACAGGCAGGAGCTTTCTAAGGGCCACATAGCTAGCACAGAAGTTGAACAGTAGTCTTAATGATATTAACAGCTAACATTTATCAACTCTTAATGTGTTCCAGACTCAGTGCCAAGGGCTTAAGTGCATTGCTGCATTCAAACCCAGACAGTCTGGCTCTAGGCCCAGGCTGCACTCCCCAGTACAGCATGGCAGAGCACAGCCTATACTGTCTAGCTTAGGTTCAAATCCTGGCTTCCCATCTTGTTTGTTCAATGAGATGACTCCAAGTAAGCAATTTAACCTCTCTGTACCTCAGTTCCTTCCTCTGCAAAGAGAAGGGTGTGAGGGGGGGTACAGCACTGTCAAATAGTGGGGGTCAAATGTCATTTACACGAAATGTTGCAAGCAGTTGAGGTGCAGGCTAAGTGCCCACCCAGTACTCACCCCCTGCCTCCGGAGCTGGAGTATATTATCTGCAGCGGTAGATACACAGACCCAAATTCAGCATCCAGTACAAATGCCAAAATGTTTATTCTATTTTATAGACAGGGTTTCACTATACTATGCAGCCTGGCTGGCCTGGAACTCTCTAGATCCCCCAGTCTGGCTTCAAACTAACAGAGATCCTCCTGTCTCTGCTAGGACACTACACCCAGCACTCAAAACCACTTTTAAACCATGTTTTTGTACTGCCTTTGATTTTTACATTTTTAAAAAAGATTTACTTATTTATTTATATGGGTATTTTTCCCATTACAGATGGTTGTGAGCCACCATGCAGATGCTGGGAATTGAACTCAGGACCTTTGGAAGGGCAGCTGGTGCTCTTAACCGCTGAGTCATCTCTCTGGCCCTGATTTTTACATTTTTAAATTCTTGACAGGGTAGACAAATAAAAAAGCCAAAGACTATTTCATGGCATATGAGAATTAGATCAGTGTCCACAAATAAAGTTTTATTGAAATATAGCCAGATCTATTTGTTTCTATTTTACTGAGGATGCTGAGATGTGAAATACTGAATAGTGGTGACAGGGTCTATGTGACTTATAGAATCTAAAATATTTGTCCTCTAACCTTTACAGGGGTGTTCTGACCTCTGCTGTGGAGACATTCTCTTATTTCTTATATTTATTTTTTTAAAGATTTATTTATTTATTATACAGCGTATCTGTCTTCAGACACTCCAGAAGAGGGAGTCAGATCTTGTTAAGGATGGTTGTGAGCCACCATGTGGTTGCTGGGATTTGAACTCTGCACCTTTGGAAGAGCAGTCGGGTGCTCTTACCTGCTGAGCCATCTCTCCAGCCCCCTGCTATGGAGGCATTCTTTCTGAGGTAGAAATCCACCTTCACTGTTGACAGACTGTCTTTAAGCTGTGAACAACCCCCTCAGAACCTTGGTTTTGACATCTGTTCAGTGGGTGCAACATGTATCTGAACAGAGGCCATTTAAAAGTGAGAGGGAATACGTGGCGAGCAGTCAACTGGGGCTGGAACGTGCTGCATGCTCAGTGCGAGCTGTCTCTCCTCACACTCATGGTCTGTGCCCAGCTGGAGAAGAGAGAAATGAGTCCCTTGTAACCCATGAATCACTTCTGTGTGGACTTGCCTGTCACACTGTACAGTGACAGATAGCAGCTGCCAGGTGACTTCCGGCTCTTTCTAGTGGGGAGGTGTGTATACCTGGTGGGGAACAGCCTATGTCACAACCCCTTGTTCATCAAGGTCTTGGGGACAGGGAACGGGGGTCCATTGTAGCCCTGTGGACTGGGGGAGAGGAGACCTTCTTCATGCAGGACCTGGCTTGGTCAGCCCACAGCTGGGCCTCTCAGGTCTGCTCCCATTCCAGATACCTTCCCAGGCACTCTCCCAGGCACCTCAGGTCACCCTCCTCCACCTGCCCGGCTCTCAGTTAGGAAGCAGGGTTACCATCGGACACTATTGTAGTTTCCTCTCTGTTGCTGTGATAAATGCCATGACCAAAAGCAACTTGGGAAGGAGTTATTTCAGCTTACACTGAGAGTCAGGGGAAAGGAACTCAGGGAACCTGGAGCGGAAACCATTCAGGAAGGCTGTTCACTACTTCCTCTTGCTCAGTTTCTGCTAGCTTTTCTTTTTCTTTTGTTTTGATATTAAAAAACAACAACAACAAAAAAAACCAAAACAAAAACAGGTCTTTCTGGGGAGGGGATGGGAGGTGCATACCTTTAATTCCAGTACTTGTGGGAGCAGAGACAGGTAGATCTCCTGAGTTCCAGGACAACCAGGGCGACACAGAGAAATTCGTCTCAAAAAACAAAAACAAAAACAAAAAAAGGCAGGCTCTTGCTATAGAGCCCTCACTGACCTCCAATCCGCAGGGACTTGCCTGCCATGATCTCCAAACTACTGGGATTAAGTGTTGGCCACCATCGCTGGCCCTTGGCTGCTTTCTTATATAGCCCAGCCCCACCTGCTGGACCCTCCCACACCAATCACCCGTCAGGACAGTCGGGAACCCGCCTGTCATGGTGGCCGTCTGTGCCACAGAACTGTCTGATTGAGGTAATTCTTCAACTGAATTGAAAGGTTTCCCTTTCTCAGAAGGCTCAAGGTTGTGTCAAGCTGACAATAACCCCCAGCTAGCACAGACACAGGAAGAAACAGCACTGCCTTCCGGGATGAGTGGATGGCTTATGGGAACCAGTGAAAGGACACAGAATGACGCTGGCTGTCCCAGCCTTGCCTCTGACTGGTTTTTGGTCACCAGTGAGTCACCTAATCTCTTGGCACTTCACTTTCCTAGAATATAAAGTGGGGATAATTCCACCTTAGAGGAAGCTTATAATGCGAGTCACACAGATACATGCTCTGAGCCCTGTTTCCTCCTCTGCAGCAGCACAGCCCTGCCCCAGAGTGGAAAAATGGCCAGTCTCTTGAGGCTGTCCCCAGACCAGGCGGAGGGAGTAGATGATTGGGAGTCCCAACACCAGAAGAGAACAGAGACCAACCCAGATCTGTGGATGTTTCTGGGGAGCAGCCTCCTGTGCTGGAGGGTCCCCCTCCTGTAGGTGAAGCTCTGCCGAAGCTGTCATCCTGTGTTTTTAACTCCTCGTCAGAGTTAGCGCCCTATAGGCAGCTCTTCAGGCTGGTGACATTGAACTCTGATGTATTGGCCCCCCTGCGCTGCCTGTCCTGCGCTGTGCAGTGGATGTGATGGACGCTCGGCCAGCTCCAGTTATTGTCTGTGATGCTTGCCTGCAGCCTCGCTCCCGCCCCGGCTCCACCCCTTGCTGCGAGGTCTGTTTCCTAACAGCTGCTCCAACCACACACCTCGCTTCTGCCCGAGCTCCTCCTCTTCCTCCCTCCCGCATTCAGGGTGGGTGGGACCGAAGGACGGGACTGACTTGACAGCAGCATCTCATTTTTAGCCAGTCACCAGCCCCTTCCCCAGAATGCCTGTGTGTGTCTAGCCTCTGAAGAGAGGTACTCCTCCCGGAGCCCCGGCGGGCCACGGAGCTTCCGAGATTCTGGGGAGGAGACTACCAGCCATGTGCCCCTGCGGGAATCTGCCAAGGAGCCAGGGGCCTGGAATCCGCTCTCTCCTGCTGCTTCGGAGGCAGAGGTGAGCACCGGGCGGCCGGCTCCAACCCAAGGTGCCGGGAACCCGCCTGTCATGGTGGCCGCCCGCAGCCAGCCTGAGGCGCTCCCAGACGGGTTTGCAGCTGAGCCTGTTTATCTGGTGTGGGAAGAAGATGGGGAGTTACTTGTCTGTCCCGGCTTACTTCACCTCCAGAGACCCCTTTAGGTGAGTTGGTCTCCCAGACCTCCCCCTCATCCCCGCTCCTAGGCCTGAGGGAAGGCCAAAGTCTTCCTTGTTCTCCTCTGACCTCACTCAGCCCTGCCTTTACCAGAAGAGCTTATCCAGAAGCCTGGAAAAGGACACTCCGGTGTCATGAAGACGGGGAGGTGAAGGAAGCTCCTGGGGAGCCCGGGCTCCCCTTCCTAACAAGCCACACCTTGGTGTTACTGTGTCTGGAGAAAGCACAAATGGGGTGCCATTCTGTGACTCTCACATGTCTCTCCTACAGGCTGTGCTGCCTGCCCAGGAATTTGTCCCAACAAGCAGGATGGGCAGGTTTTGCCAAACTAAAAGCTGGCAAGGCCTGGGTGTGGGTAGCCTGGTACATAGTAGGCACTGTATACATGTTCTCTTAGTGGCTTATTTGCCCTGGCTTAGAGGGGTTCCTAGGCTCCCAGATGAGTGGAGTTTCTGGGTCAGCCCCCAGATATGTGCATCTGTAGGGGCTCTGTGAGGCCTTTCATGGGCAGGCGTGGAAACTTTCTTCCTCTGACCTGTCTGTCTTTGCTCTCTGCCCCACCCCACCTTCAAGAGAAACTCCCTAGGGGGTTTCTGGCCCTCTGGGTCCCTTCTGAATGGAGCCATTCCTGCCTGGGGTGGGGCTTGTTTTTATTCTTTGGGAGAAACCTGTTTTTCTGATGACGGCCTCCCCTGGCTTTTTCTTCCAGCTTTCCCAATCCAGTTTGGTGGCCAGCCCTCACTTTAGGATAGAGATCTGTGGCTGTCCCTGGGCAGAAGAGTGGCTACCAGGAGGTTTCAGCGAATGGCCGGGCCCTTGTAGAGACTCGGGGGACTGGTCCTATTGACTCCAGCAGCCCTCCTATGGGCATTTTTCGTCTATCAAGCCTAAAAATAGGATGTAGCCCCCTTTTACTGATGAAGCTACCAGTCTCAACAGTGGCAACACACAAGGTCCCCTCAGCTGCCTTGTTTTGTTTGTAGAGTTTCTTGTCCTCTGTGGGGCTGCAGCTCCCTCCGTCCACGTCTCCCATACATTCCTCTTCTCAGGTTTGCTTTCCTTCCCGGCCCAGCAGGAGAGGGATGGTTTGCCAGATCTGTTGGAGATTTTTGTTTTGTGTTGTGTTTTCTGAACTGAGGAAAGAAGTTGGCCTTGAGTTTAGAAGGTAGATTTTACCATGTGGGATCCGATGACAAGTGGGGTGCTAAGGATTGTGGCAGCGACTTGTTCAGATCCTCCATGTTCCCTGGAATCCTGGGAAGGCATCCTGGGGGAAGGGCTGTTCCTTTAGGGAGCAGGAACAGTCTGCCCCTTTTAATTTGTGCGGCCATGACACTTCTCTGGAGTTGGAGCTAGAGCAGGTGATGAACTTTTGAGAGCCAGGTCCCCAGGCCTCTCAGGTCCAACAGTCCTTTGTCTTGTTCTCCGCCAACCTCTCTGGGAAACCTGATGACCTCGCCTCCATTCTCCAGGCTGTTTGCCCAGCTGGAATCAAAGGGCACTGACTTGCAGTAGACCCTCTGCCCTCTCCTGCGTGAGAGTGAGAGGCACATTCCTGAAGCTCCTGCTGAAGCGCTCAGGGCTCTGTGCCCTGGGGGGGGGGGGGGCTGCCTGGACCCTGCTTCCCACGCCTCCAGGACAAACCACTACCTGGTCATAAAACCGCCTCTCATCAGCTCCTCCTTGTCATGTGCTCCTCTGTGACAGGGATTAGAGCCCTTCCTGGACTCTGTCAAACAAGTGAAGTCCTTGACCCTCTGGAGGAGTAAAGTCCGTAAGACGTAAGAGTTCTAGGGCTGTGGTTGCAAGAAAGGTGACGCAACCAGATTCCATGGGACAGATCAGGCGTGAGCATGTGACAGGGAGGGGAGACAGGAATGAAGGATGTCATTTCTGTGCCCTGTACACCCCTCTGCCGAGCAAGCCACTCTAGCAGTGAGCACAGCTTGTCTGCCTGCGGTCGGTGGGAGCGGCACGGGGTAATCTCAGGTACTCCCAAATAAGGAAACATCTCAAAGTGAAGTTTCCTACACAAGAGGTAAATCAGGGAGGGGTCTTTTTGTCTAGTTGCTGGTAAGGCCATGGCATCACAGTTATCAACAGGAACTCTTGTCACTATGTTCCTGGTCGAGGGAGTACTGTGTGCTTCTCATCTTTAAAGGAATTCCCTTATAGGATTCCCGTTAGTGTCCGACCAGGGTTAGAGGAGCTTGGTTTGGACTTTATCTCTTGAGGAAAACAAGCACTCGTTTGCATTATAAAGCAACCCATGTCTGAAAACTTAAAAACAACCTTTGTAAGTAACTTGCAGCATCCCTCGGCCTTCTGAAGGGCTTGGGTCAGGTGAATGGTTCCCGACTGTAACTTGTTCGGCTACTCTCTGAGACATACACACTTTGGCACTTTCCCCTCCCAGGTAGAGGAAGCCCCCTGTGAGCTGTGCAGATCACATGAACTGACAACCAGCCCCCGACCCCCGCCGGAGCTGAATCTGTATGCTCTATTGCTAAGTTTGTTATGGGTCTGGTTATTTTTGTAAAAACAGTGTAGCAACATAGTCCACAAGAATTACAGTGTTTGGCAGACGATTTCAGTCCATCGAGTCTGAAGGAAGAAGCGATAGAGGAGTGTGTGGTGGCGACCTGAGTCTCTAGCTCCTGTCATGCTTGCTTTTGTGGGCCCTGAAGGACAACTGGAACCCTACTTGGTGGACTTCTGAGGCCATGTAGCTTCCAGAAAGAGGCTAACAGTGGTAGCCACAGCTGCTTAGATTTAAGGGGAGCATCCAACCCCGCCTCTCCCAGAGCATAGGAGGGCTGCGCCTTCATACGCAGGACTTTGGGTTCCCTCGCTCCGTGGGGTTGAGTACTTGTAAACACGGCTAAGGGGGCTGGACAGATGGCTCAGTGGTTAAGAGCACTGACTGCTCTTCAGAAGGTCATGAGTTCAAATCCCAGCAACCACATGGTGGCTCATAACCATCCGTAACAAGATCTGACTCCCTCTTCTGGAGTGTCTGAAGACAGCTACAGTGTCCTTACATATAATAAATAAATAAATCTTTAAAAACAAAACAAAAAAACACAGCTAAGGAATTGGAAAGTGTGTGGAAGTGGAGCCTGGATCACTTGGCATCTTTCAGCACTTCATCCTGGTCCTTTTGTGTTGTGCATAGGTCCTGATTGCTAAGGCTGTAGAGGAAATTCATTTCAGGGCCTTCCTTTACTCCTGAGGGCCTGCTTATTAGTCCTAGGTATAAAACAGACCTATATTCCCTGGGCATGGGAAGGAAGAGGGTCAGTCTCTATTTGCCCTTGCTGTTCCCGAACTGGAGAAGAGAGAAAAGGAACAGAGAGAAAAGAGAGAAGAGAAGGAAGAGAGAAAAGAAAAGGTCAGCTGCTGGAACTTCCTGGTTACCTGCTGTGGGCGTGGCTCGGGGCTTTTCACCTGCTGTCATTTCCACACCTCCCCTTGAGCTCAGCGATCACTGATATGTCTTCTGCAGATTCAGGTCTCAGAGTGAACGCTCTCACGCACCTTCTTTGCCCAGGTCACCTGCAGTGTGTCAGAACTGGTCAAACACTGACCTTAGGTTACAGCTTCTGTATGTGGCCTCCTGTGTGTCTTTCTGAGGTTTCAGCTCTGTATACCCTGCCTCCTCAAGAGACAAGGGACTGTACCTGAGCCCTGGTTTCTGACTCATCACAACTGCCTCCTAGCCGGGCACTTTGGGGTCTGCAGCGAGGGCAGATGTGACTTTCACTTGAAGCTTTCAAAAATGGAAAGCTGGAGAAAAAAAAAAAACAAATGCTATGTCTTCCGAGAATCTGAGGTGGGACATTTTCAAATGGTTCCTCACTTTCACAGTGGATTTAGATTCTTTAACAGACACCGCTGGGTTAGTGGATGAGGGGCTACTGGTACTAGTTACATTTGAGCTGAAGGAGAAGCATCATGAAGGGTTAACTTAACACTCAAATATGAGCGGTCCTGGTTCCAGTCTCATTGTTATCAGAGACAAGAATCCTGAAGCCTGGAAGTTAAGACATGCTGTGCCCCTGAGGTCCGCTGCGACAGAGATAACTTCCTCGCCAGGTACACAGATTCAGGTCCCAGCTCCATCACTTGCATGGACAACTATCAGCAGATTTGGCAAATGCCTAGGTTAGCACTTTAAATTCTCCAGTGGCCCGAGAGGCCTGTTGTGGTTATTGGCAAAAACAGAGCTTAAGGGACCTCAGCGGGTTCTGTCAGCTGCTCGCCTTACTCAAGAGACACCTGTGGCAGGGTATGCATCTGGCTGTCCTCTACAAAGGCGTTCCGTAACACGTGCCCTGTGCGGTGGCTCTCTAGCCAGGTGTGCGTCCCAGCAGGCTGCTGTGGCTGTCTCCTGCATGCCTACACTTGTTTCTCTGCCTGCTCCCTTGCCTGGCAGAGCTTCTTGCACTAAACAAAAGCAGGATATTGGCAGGAGAAAGGAGGGTGTGTTCTGGTGCTTCCATGGCCTGAGGTGGCGCACATACCATTGTGAGGGTGTAAGAGAGCTCCGGCCTGCAGTTGGGTACAGATATGCCTGCACCAGCTTCTCACAACAGCAGACTGGAAGAAGATAGGCCAGATAGCAGGGAATCCTCTGCTCCCTCCTTGGCTTATGGTTCTCGACACTCAGGACCCATTTTCAGTTTGAAAACATTCTCTGAAGGCCTTCCCCGCCTCGCCCTAGGCTTGATGCTAAGTGTACCAAGAGGAAATAGGATCCCGCCTCTACTTTCAAGGACTTCACAGTCTGAGGAAGAGAAGGAAACTTACCCAAGAGCATTAAGTCAGGAGGTAGGAGGCAGGAAGAAAGTCTCACTCTTGAGTGCCAGCTCCCTGCTGGAAGCCCCACAGTCACTCAGAACTGTACAGCCACCGGGGTGCTTGTGACCATGTTACCAGTTCACAAATGAGAAACCAAGATGGGGCAGGCAGCAAACGGTGGTACTGAGGTTAGAACCTCGAGTCTTCTGGGGATAATGAATGTGCCCATCATTTCATAAGCACAGAACCAGAACCCACAGAAGAAGGGGAGGGTTTATCCAGGCACATGTAGCACTAGGTGCTTGAATTTAGCTCTCTCCTATATTGGAGCTTATCACACTCTCTGGGCCCATTGTATCCATATATTCTCTGTACCACACCCAGCTCCCGAGAGCCTGATGTGGCACAAGATGTCAATAGCGCCCATAAATAAGCAGAAAAGCAAAGGCTTGGAACAGCATCCACTGGCAGTTGGGTGTGCCGTGTTCCGGGCTTGTTCTTCTAGCCCTCCTAGCTTGGCAGTTATCCACTGCTGCTTCAGATCACCCCCAGCTCCCACATAAGCACTGCACCCAGGAACAGCAGCACTGGATGGCCTCTCACCTTGTGTGATTCGGTTTCGTATAGATCTTCTAGAAGTTGATATAGGGCACCTTGTATCTGTCTCACATCTCTACCTTGCCTAGCAAGTTAGTACAATGCTGTCCTTCATTGTGAAATGCTTTTGCATACATACATTCACTTATTTGGTCCTCATTCTAGCTAGGTCTTTTGGGATTTTTTCTTATTAGTTGTTTGTTTATTATTTACTTATTTATGTTTTTTGAGACAGGGTTTCTTTGTGTAGCCCTGGCTGTCCTGGAACTTACTCTGTAGTCCAGGCTGGCCTCAAACTTATAGCGATCTGTTTTTGCCTCCTGTGTGCTAGGATTAAAGGGGTGTTTTAAGACAGGGGTGTTCTCTCTCTCTCTTCCCTTAGCTGTCCTGGACTACCTTTTAAATTTTTTTCTTAAAAATTATAATATAGCCAGGCAGTGGTGGCACACGCCTTTAATCCTAGCACTTGGGAGGCAGAGGCAGGCGGATTTCTGAGTTCGAGGCCAGCCTGGTCTACAGAGTGAGTTCCAGGACAGCCAGGGCTATACAGAGAAAC
>NC_034602.1:25906299-25926512 GCF_900095145.1 Mus pahari
TATATATATATATATATATATATATATATATATATACACACACACACACATATATATATATACTATATAGTTACATCATTTCCCTCCTTTCTTCTAACCCCTCCCCATGTTTCACTTTCCTCTCTCAAATTCATGGCCTCTTTTTCTTTTAATTATTGTTACATTTTTTTCCCCTAAATATAGAAATAGAGCCTGCTCAGTCTGTATAATGTTACAATGTTACTTGTTATATATAGGTTTTTGGGAGCTGGCCATTTGGCATTGACAGCCAGCGAGGGGAGACTTTTTCCCACTTTCAGCATTCCATAGTTGCCTATGGTTCTTTGTCTAGGGTTGAAGCCCTGTGAGCTTTCCTCCTTCCACATTGGTGTGGTTCTCGTTTAGGCAACCGTGTTGGTGAGACTTCATGGGTATAGCTTCTCTGACATTTCTAGGAGACACCGTTTCACATCGAGCTTCCTGTGTTCCTCTGGATCCTCCAGTCTTTCTGTCTAAGGTTGGCAGTGAGTGATCCCTGAGCCTTAGGTGCAGGAGTTAGGCTGTGCTCGGAAACCCTGCGTTTTAACCAGTTGTGGTTTCATGCGATAGTCTCTGTCATGCTCGACAGTGGAGCAGGACCCTGACATTGGTGTTTATAGTGGGATGCTGTTACATCTGGTTAACCAGGCTTCTGAGAAAGCCAGGCCTGGTGGTGAGCGCCTTTAATAACATATCTCTGAGTTAATGGCCAGCCAGAGCTATAGTAAGACCCTGCCTCAAAAATGCCTCTAAGAGCTGGGCAGTGGTGGCGCACGCCTTTAATCCCAGCACTTGGGAGGCAGAAGCAGGCAGATTTCTGAGTTTGAAACCAGCCTGGTCTACAGAGTGAGTTCCAGGACAGCCAGGACCCTGTCTTGAAAAACAACAACAAAAAGCCCCTCAAAGAACGTGGGGTATAGTGGGAAGTTGAGGCAAGAGAATTGCTGTTAGCTCAGGACTAGCCTGCTCTACAGAGTGAATCTTGATCTCAAAACTAACAAACAAACAATAACAAGGCCTGGCATGGCACACCTTTAATCCCAGCACTCAGGAGTCTACAGAGTGAGTTCTAGGACAGCCAGGAGTACATAGAAAGACTGACTCAGTAAAAGTAGAAATAAACAAAAGTTGTTGAAAGCCACCTAACTAGAACAGTGACTATCCAAAGACACATGAGCTGTCACCTTTAATTGCAGTTAATATTGTGTCCCAGCTGGACTGAACCTTTTAGATAAGCTGTTTGTATGTTAATACATATTATCTCCTTAATTTTCACAACTACCTATTTACATACAGATGAAGAATTGATCAGAGAAGTAAAGTATATTACCCAATACTTACCCAGACATAATTATTAAGAGGCAGGGCTAGGAGCCCTAGGGGGGACTGCCCTGTGTGACCTCTGAGAAGGCAGAGTGTAGCCAGCGTGGGTCAGAAAGCCCTTGCTGATTACAGTAGGTAGTCCACCCGCACAGTGTTCCCGCTACCTGAGAGGTCATGCAGAAAGATCTCTTGAGCCCAGACCCAGGCTGGGTAACATAGTAAGACCTATTTCAATAAAAAGAAGTCTGACTAAAAGGAAAGAGGTTCATTGCTGGGTGGGCAAGGCGCTGGGTCTTAGCTGTGTGTGCTGGTTGTCTAAGAACTACCTGCCTGTAGTGGCTGCCTGTTCCCACACGTTGACAGCATGCCCCAACTGACTGAAAAGTGGAAATCTCCAACAAGGTGACAATTGTTATTCTTAAGGCTAAGAAAAGTAACACATTTCTCCAGGCATGGACACCTTTAATCCAGTACTCAGGAGGCAGAAGCAGGCCAATCTATGAGCCTGGTCTGTCAAGCCAGAAGGGCTATATAGAGAAACCTTGTCATGAAAAAAACCCAGGGGGCTTGGGGGAGCTATCAAATTGTAATCTAAACTAAAATTTGATCAATTGTTACCACAATTGTTGCTCGTGGCAATTTCCATTTTCAGTCTAAAGTTGAATCCAGGGTTGAGGTGTTGTTTATTGTGTTATTGTGGCTTTGTAGGCTTTCTCAAGCCCCACCCACTTTCCCACCAACTTTTGGGAACTCAGTAGAAACCGTATCTATTATTATGAACATTATGATGCAGCTCACATATCAGTAGAAATCACACTGAAAGGGTTTTTTTTTTTTTTTTAAGCCCTTTGTCTTTGTCGGGGCTGGGATGCTGGCTCAGCAGTTCCCAGTGCTCACAGCTCTTGTTGAGGAACTGGTTTCAGTTCCCAGGACCACCTGGCTGTTCTCCTCCCTCCCTCCAGGAGATCCATACCTTCTCACCTCCGCTGGCACCAGGGAAGCATTAAGGCAAACAGTCAAACACATAAAACAGTCTTTAAAATAAAAGAGCTCCTTAGACTATGGCGCTGGCTTAGATGAAAACAGTGCTTTACCTCTATTTTTTACCTACCTTTGCTCCATGTGAGCTTGTCTCAAAGAAAAGGAGAAACAAAGAAGAAAGGGGAATATTTATTTATTTCCTTATTTACCAAAGCCTATGTAGAGGTCCTGGAACTCATAAGATAGACCTCAAACTCATAGAGATCCTCCTGCCTCAGTCTCCCAAGTGCTGGGATTTAAGGATTGTGCTACCATCCTCTGAAAACTAACTTAAAAAAACAAACAAATAAAACACCCTGTGCTGGGGCCTGAATGGTGACTCAGTGGGCAAAGACCTCCTGACCAGATTTCAGTCCCTGACACGTGTGAAGGTTTGGAAGGAGGTAGCCAATTCTGCAGAACTGTTTATGAACCCAGTGATAAACCCTTTTAAGCTCTCTGTCTGGAGCAGCAGCTGAGAGCTGCACCTGATCCACAGGTGGGAAACGAGCCACTGGACCTGACTCGTGCTTTTGAAACCTCAAAGTCCACCTCCTGTGACGTGTCCTCCAACCAGGACATACCTCCTAATCCTTCTAATCCTTTCAAAGAACTTCAGTCTGGTAACTCAGGTTTCAAACATATGAAACCACCACACCCACATGCTGAATTTGCCTGATGAACTTTCCTTTTTTTTTTTAATTTTTTTAAGATTTTGTTTTATTGGGGCTGGAGAGATGACTCAATGGTTAAAAACACTTGTTGCTCCTGTTGAGGACCTGAGTTCAGTTCCCAGCACCGACAGACATGGCAGCACACACCTATCTCTAACTCCAGGGAATCTGATGCCCTCACACAGACATACATGCAGGCAAAACACCAATAAACATAAAAATAATAAATCTTAAAACAATTTCACTTTATTGGTTTTTGTATACATGTCAGGTTCAAAAGAAACTAGGAATGGGCTGGTGAGATGGCTCAGCAGTTAAGAGCACTGACTGCTCTTCCAAAGGTTCTGAGTTCAAATCCCAGCAACCACATGGTAGCTCACAACCACCCTTAATGAGATCTAACGCTCTCTTCTGGTGGATCTGAAAACAGCTAGAGTGTACTTATTTATAATAAATAAATCTGTGGGCCAGAGAGAGCAGGGACTGAGCGAGTAGGGTTGACAGAGCCAGCAGAGGTCCTAAATTAAATTCTCAACAACCACATGAAGGCTCACAGCCATCTGTACAGCTACAATGTGCTCATATACATAAAATAAATAAATAATTAAAAAAAAAAAAAAAGCTGTTGGCACACCAGAGTGCACCCTGGCCTCCAGGCCCACTTAGTATCACAACCACCTTCGGGTCCCCTCAGCTCTTCTCATTCCACCCCTACCCTAACTGGCTCCAGCTCATGGGCTTCCCTTTTTTTTTTTTTTAAGATTTATTTAGTGTATGTGAGTACACTGTAGCTGTCTTTAGACACACCAGAAGAGGGCATCGGATCCCATTACAGATGGTTGTGAACCACCATGTGGTTGCTGGGAACTGAACTCAGGACCTCTGGAAGAGTTCCCAGTCAGTGCTCTTAACCATTGAGCCATCATGGGCTTCCCACCCCTAGCTGCTCATTCCCTTATAACCCTGCCATTCCAGCTGTGCTATGCACACACTCTCCCCCCCCCCCAGATGCCTCTGACTGTACTCTCCCTTATATCCATAATAAAACCTTCCCCTCTACCATACCTTGGAGAAGGCTTGTGTTCCGTTTAGACAGTGTTTGTCTGTGTGTAGGTATGTGCCTGTGAGTGCAGGTGCCATTGGAGCAGTGGATGCGAGAGCAGTGTGTATTCTCATATTCTCAGTGCTGAGCCTTGTGACAAGCTTTTTTGCTCTGTTTTTCCTTTTCCCTCAAGAACACCTTCACAAAGCTGCGGTGACTTGGTTTTGAAGTGGGCTGATTGAGATATTTTTTTGGTCCTTGAAACATATGGACTTGAGGGATACCTGCATACCCTACACATAAGTTATATGTGCATTTTTATGGGGAGAGGGTTCTTTGGTCTTTGAAGCTTCCCAGTCGACTGCAGGACTCAAAGCCCCTGCTTCAGAGGCAGGCAGCAGGCACAGCTGGTCTCTGGAGCCTTGTTTGCTCGGAAGCAGTTCTCCTGCGGCTTTGCTCCGTCCGGTCTTTGGAAGAAGAGAGAACTGCCTGTTTTGTCATTAAACTGGGGGCCAAGCAGCCCCTGTGTGGCCTGTTCTCGCAACTCAATAACATTTCT
The DNA here is from genome assembly GCF_900095145.1 of Mus pahari. Taxonomy (NCBI): domain Eukaryota; kingdom Metazoa; phylum Chordata; class Mammalia; order Rodentia; family Muridae; genus Mus; species Mus pahari. The sequence continues at coordinate 25,910,936 of NC_034602.1, forward strand.
TTTCTGGCCTTGCAGGTGTTCTGAATGCCAGGAATCCCTCACCAACTGGTACTATGAGAAGGATGGGAAGCTGTACTGCCACAAGGACTACTGGGCCAAGTTCGGAGAATTCTGCCATGGGTGCTCCCTGCTGATGACAGGGCCAGCCATGGTGAGCTGCACCTCTGCCCCTCACAGTCCACTGGTAACCCTCCCAGGTCCCAGTGGTCAGTCATCGCCTGGTCATCAGAAAGATGATGTCCTTTATCGTTCATTCAACCAGAGGAGTCCACCGAGCCCTTATAAAGACAGGTCTAGCCTTCCCTCTGTTTTGGGTGGTCCAGAGGACTCTCTGTGAGAGCTGTGATTTTGGTTTCCAGTGAGTGGCAAGCAACAGTAAATGCAGGAGCAGTGTAGCAGGTGGTAGGAGGCCACAGACCCACAGCAAACACCATCATATCAGGATCCTGAGTTCTAGCAGACACCAGCTGGAGCGGCCTCATCAGATCAGAGGCTCACAAGCAACCCAGCAGAACAACTGCTGACCCCCAGCGAGGAAGCCAGCTGCAGCTTCTGATGAGAGAGGCTTAGGTGGAGTAGAGTGTCCCCTCAGGTGAAGCCTACAAGTGAAAGAAAGGAACATCAGGCCAGATGCTTACAGCATCCAGCAGAAACTGACAGAAAGTTGAGACAAGACTCCTCCCTGACTAGCTTGCCTTCCATAGATGAACATTGGTGGCTGAACTTCCATCCTCTATAAAAGCCCTCCTGCGGGCACTTTTATATGGTGACCTCTGTAGAGTGATTGCCCCTCCTGTTCTCAAGGACAGGGTGTTTTCTTCTTGGGCCGTGTTGCCAATATCCCCCCGTGTTGCCATTATCCCCTTGTGAGAGCGAGGAGAGCAAGCCCACTCCCAGGCAAGGGCTCTTGGAAGACACTTTGAGACAAACATGCTTAGGTCTCCAATAGGATCGGGCAGCCCTGCTTCCAGAGCCAACTTCTCCAGTGAGTCCATACATCATGTGACAGATCGGCAGCATGGTGTCTGTTATACCCTCGAGGACTTTAGCGTGCACTGTTGGGTGTGGGTGGGTAGACAGGAAAGAACCGTGCAGTGAGGTGAAACCTAAAGGACAGTGACAGTGAGAAGAGGATGCACCTAGGTCCTCATCAGGTGACGGGAACCGGAATGATCTGGTGGAGACAGGTTCTGCTGCCCGTGTATACATGGGACTCAAGCATGAACAGACTAGCCAGCCCTGAGCTGGAAGAACAGTGAGACTCGTGGTAGGAGTCCCTGCTCTGGGGACATGTCCTTATGACTGAGGCCAGCAGTTTTCTGTAGTGTTAGAAATGGCAGGAGACACCCCTCCCCACCCCCTGTCACTTCCACGGAAGCTCCAGGGCAGGGAATGAAAGGCTGGATTTTAACCGGGATCTGCAGCTCTGCCCTTGGAAAGTGGATTTTGGTGATGGCTAGCGTCAGCATCCCTGATGGGTGTCACTCGCCTGCCATTAATTCGGTCCACTCTAACGTGGTCACTCGCTCCTTCCCTCCTTCTGTCTGCTCACAGGTGGCTGGGGAGTTTAAGTACCACCCAGAGTGCTTTGCCTGCATGAGTTGCAAGGTGATCATTGAGGATGGAGATGCATACGCCCTGGTGCAGCATGCTACCCTCTACTGGTAAGATGTGCCCTGTGTGTCCTTCGCAGTAACAGCGGCCAGGAAAGTGAGACAGGAGCAGTGTGGGTTGGGTAAAGGCAGTTGGATGGTGTCCTAGGAGGGCTGCCAGATAGCATCACTGTGCCCCGTAGACCTCCCAGAGAGAGAAAATGGCTGGGCAGTGCCCTCTTAGGGACAGCTTCACATTATAGGAAAGATTGTAGAGTTGACCTGCATCCCCTGTCCAGCTGCCTTGGTTAACAGAAGAAGGCAGCTGAGGCCCAGAGCGGGAGAAGAGTCTATGACAAGGTTCTTACTGTGAGGCAGAGCAAGTAAACCCAGTCCATCTCACCTCCAGGCCAGGGCTCCCAGGATTCTCTCTGCTGCTGTCCCAGCTTGTCACCCAAGTCTTAGACTCCTCCTTTTGGACAGCCCATCAAGGCTTATAGCAGCAAGCCGGGCAATGGTGGCACATGCCTTTAATCCCAGCACTTAGGAGGCAGAGGCAGGTGGATTTCTGAGTTCGAGACCAGTCTGGACAACAGAGTGAGTTCCTGGACATCCAGGGCTACACAGAGAAACCCTGTCTCCAAAAACAAAAACAAAAACAAAAGACAGTGGTGTGAGACTGGTTGCTGCTTCAAGCCACGTGATAGATACAGTGACTGCTGGAGGGTGTCCCAGTGGGCCTGCAGGATCTCAGCTTCCTTTGTGTCCCTCTCCCCAGTGGTAAGTGCCATAACGAGGTGGTGCTGGCACCCATGTTTGAAAGGCTGTCTACGGAGTCTGTCCAGGACCAGCTGCCCTACTCTGTCACACTCATCTCCATGCCTGCCACCACCGAGTGTCAACGCGGCTTCTCGGTGTCTGTGGAACGTGCCTCTTCTAACTATGCCACCACTGTGCAAGTGAAAGAGTAAGTGTTTTGAGAGCCTTGCAGCAGGGGCTCATGGACCGAGCCCACAGGTAATCCTCCCAGGGCTCAGCTCACAGAGCTTCCTCCGTCCTCACCATCGCCTTCTCCTGACCTTGGCTTTTCACATTTCTTCTGCCCAAGCTGTTTCCTACCTAAGGCTGCCTTCCAGAGTTTTCAGGTGTCAGGTTTCATGTCTGCTCCTGGAAATTACCTGGCCTGATCAATGTGTGTCAGCTTGATTGTCGTCTGTCCTCCCATCCTGTGGTGGCTTGAATAAGATTGACCCCAGAGGCTCCTATCTGAATAGTAGTGAATATATTTGAATGCTTAGGGAATGGCATGAGGAGGTGTAGCCCTGTTGGAGGAAGTGTCTCACTGAGGATGGGCTTTGAGGAGCTTTCAGATGTTCAAGCCAAGCCCAGTGTCACTCTCTTCCTGCTACCTGCAGATCCAGATGTAGAAGTCTCATCTACCCCTCTCTATCTAGCACCATGTCTGCCTGTGTGTCGCCATGCTTCCTGTCATGATGATAATGAACTAAACCTCTGAACTATAAGCCAGCCCCACTTAAATGTTTTTCTTTATAAGAATTGATGCGGTCATAGGATCTCCTCACAGCAGTATAAGCCCTAAGACATCACTCCAACATACACTCCAGAAGGACCTCCCTTCGTCTTGTTCAGTACTGTATACCTACTGAACTACCGTTAATAGGAAGTTATTGTTTTATTGGTTGCATTTATGAATGGAGAATGAAGAAAATGGGCCCCAAAGAGGGTAAGATCCTAACTTGGGTCTCATCCAAAGATTAGAGGCAAGACTATGTCCATATAACCAGGCTTCATTTTCCCCCTGGGTCTGAGCTGGGACAGAGCATCATGGTGGGGAATATGTGGCAAGGCTACTAACTTTGTGATGGCTGATGGAGAGGGGGAGAGAGCCCTGCAGATCCTGTGAGGGAGGTGAGAGGTTCCTAGGATTAAGAATTCAGGAGGAGGTGAGATCTATTCTGTAGCTTCATTAGATAAAAAGGAAAGGGAATTGTGTTCAGGGCACAGGAAGCCAGATATCTCCAGAGGTGGGTGTCTGATGGTTTGGTGTATGTTGAGAGAGTAGCCCAAGTGGCTGTTAATATGGAGGACCTGACTGTGAAGGCCAGGAGGTCTACTAAGGGCTCTAAGCATCAAGGTACTGTAGCCAGGTTGGCGTTTGGAAGGATCACTGGTATGGAGGTCAGACAGAGAGGAAAGGCCCAGACGTGTAGAGCTGTTACGAGGCTCCTATGGTGATCCAGGAGAGAGAGATGTTGGTAACTATGGTGATGGAGAGAAGGCGGGGTTCTCAGAAGTGGGTGGGGGTTGAGGGGGAAAAGGGGAGGGATTTGAGGGAACTCCAAATGGGGACAATGTCCAGGTTTCTGGCTTAGGTCAGTAGGTCAGTGACAGTGCCCTTCCCTGAGAGGAAGCATTCTGGGGTGGGTACTGCATTTTGTTGTAGGGGACCTCGAGCGTGTGGCCACTGGGGGCTGGGTACTCGGTGAACTTTCCCTATACTGGTGGCCAGGCAAATTTTTAGAATGCTTTCATCCTGCCTTAACTCTTGTCCATCTTCAGGGTCAACCGGATGCACATCAGTCCTAACAACCGAAATGCCATCCACCCTGGGGACCGCATCTTGGAGATCAATGGGACCCCTGTCCGCACTCTGCGAGTAGAGGAGGTACATACGTGTCCATCTGTCTGTGGGCCTGGTGCACAGAAGAGGCTCCCCGAAAGATCTGGCTATGGCCTTGACTTTTTCCCATACCCAGCCAGTCTTAGCACTGAACCTGTGACAACTGTGTCTTCCTGGGTCAACCTAACAGATTTCCAGGGCAGAAGACATGGGCTGACAGGTGGGGAGGTGACAAGGTGCCAGACAGAAGCATTGAATGACCTCTGGCAGCCAAAGGCTACCTTCTAGGCAAATTAGACGTTGGCTACACTGTGCTTAGACTGTTTGGGTGGGCAGTGGGGCTTCAGGTAGGACAGCTTGTGGAGACTGACCTTGCCTTGCTGCTGTTGGCCACAGGTGGAGGATGCGATTAAGCAGACGAGCCAGACGCTTCAGCTGCTGATTGAACATGACCCTGTCCCCCAGCGCCTGGACCAGTTACGGCTAGACACGCGGCTTCCTCCCCACATGCAGAGCGCCAGACACACTCTCATGCTCAGCACCTTGGACACCAAGGAGAACCAGGAGGGGACCCTGAGGAGACGTTCTCTGAGGTGCTGCTCTGTCTTGTTCCTTGTCTGTCCCTCAGAGGCTATATTGGCTTTTGGAGGTCAGCAGCCTTAGGGAACCAGCAGGCCAGGGAGGGGACATGAGACCTGAGCTGACCCAGCTAGCCCATGGGGCTCACAGTTCAGAGAGTCTCTGTATAGGCATGGAAACAGGTATCTATCTAACAGGTTTCCTTAGAAACCATGGGGTCAGAATCTTGGGGTGGTAGCACATTTCTGTTATACCAGCATGTGCAGGGCTGAGGCAGGAGTATTAAGAGTTTGAGCTAGCTACAGTTACATAGTGAGACTCCATCTAAAAAAGAGGTTGGTTTTTATTTTATTTTATTTATTTATTTATTTTGGTTTTTCAAGACAGGGTTTCTCTGTGTAACCCTGGCTGTCCTGGAACTCACTCTATAGACCAGGCTGGCTTCGAACTCAGAAATTCGCCTGCCTCTGCCTCCCAAGTTCTGGGATTAAAGGCGTGTGCCACCACTGCCCAGCTTAAAAAAAAGAAAAAGTTTTTAAAAAGCATTGCTCTTATCCACAATGTCAACACACTGGAGGCTGAGGCAGGAAATTTGCCATGAGTTCGAGGCCAGGCTAGACAGTAAATGCTGTCTCAGAATAGAGAGGATCAGGCTGGGGATGTGGTCAGACTACTTGCTAAGCTTACAGGATAACTTGGACCCCTAGTACCCATGTCAAAAACCAGGCATGGCTGTACGTGTTCCTATAACCCAGCACTGTGGGGAGTGGAGACAGGAGGATTAATGGTACTTGCTGGCTGCCAGTCTAGCTCCAGGTTCAGGGACAGATCTTTAAAATGAATAAGGTAGAAAGTGACAGAGAACAACTGATCTCCTCCACTGCCTCTGCATGTCTAGCACATAAGCACATCTGTACATACACACACGTGTTCTCTCTCCCTCTCTAATAGCCACAGGTGCATACAAACACACACACACCAAAACAAAAGCTTGGGCTTTATTCATTCAACTTGAACTAGACTGGAAATTGTAATGCCAACAAGCTTTAAAATCCATCATGGAGGAAGTGGGGGTGGCTGGAAACAAACAGGGCCAAGTAAGTGTACAAAAAAGTTCATAAAGGAAATGATGGATAGACACCGGGCAGTGCTGGTGCGTGTCTTTAATCTTAACACTCGGGAGGCAGAGACAGGCGGATTTCTGAGTTCGAGGCCAGCCTGGTCTACACAGTGAGTTCCAGAACAGCCAGGGCTACACCGAAAAACTATGTCTTAAAAAGAAGGGGGAGGGGCTGGTGAGATGGCTCAGTGGGTAAGAGCACCCGACTGCTCTCCCGAAGGTCCGGAGTTCAAATCCCAGCAACCACATGGTGGCTCATAACCATCCGTAACAAGATCTGAGACCCTCTTCTGGAGTGTCTGAAGACAGCTACAGTGTACTTACATATAATAAATAAATAACTCTTTAAAAAAAGGGGGGGAGGGAGTATGAACATACAGGGAAGCGTGGCATTTGGGGGGGTTGTTTTTTGTCATTTTTGTGACAAGATCTTGCTGTGTACCCCTGGCTGTCCTGGGATTATAGAACAGGTGTCTTAGTTAGGGTTTCCATTGCTGTGAAGAGACACTATGACCAAGGCAAGTCTTACAAAGGACAACATTTAACTGGCTTACAGGTTCAGAGGCTCAGTCAGTAATCATCAAGGCAGGAGCACAGCAGTGGCCAGGCAGGCGTGGGGCTGCAGGAGCCCAAAGTTCTACATCTTATTCCAAAGACAAACAGCAAAACACTGCTGTCTTCCAGACAGCTAGGAGGAGGGTTTCAAAACCCATCCCCACAGTGACACACCTACTCCAACAAGACCACACCCACTCCAACAAGACCACACCTCCTAATAGAGCCACTCCCTAGACCGAGCATATTCAAACCACACCACCCTGCTAGCCTCAAACTCTCAGAGAGCTGCCTGCCTGCCTCTCTGTTCTCGGAGTGCTGGGTTAAGGGCGCTGCTGTGCCCAGTCAAACAGAGATGTTTGAAGACTTGGGGGGCAGAGAGCCCCATATCCAAAGCCTGCAAAACCTGTGGAGGGCAACAGCTACCTTGTGTGTGAGCCCTGTTAGGCTACTTACAGGACTGGAGACAGGACCCCGTGTTCTCAGGCAGAAATATCTGTACCATTCATTCCCTCTCATACCCTGTACCTGGTTTCTGTGTCTGTGATGCGGGGTTCAGTAAGAGTTAAATTTAGCAAAGGACACAAGGTTGTACTTTGCCAGGGTCAGCACTCCTTCATGTCACATACTGTCAGAACTGGGAACCAGATGCCTCTCCACTCCCTGGCTCCGATGGGCTGAGTCAGTCAGGCCCTTTTGTCTGGCTTCTGTTGGAAACACGACCTCCCCACAGATCATCCCTGACTGCCTCTGGGCCTTGGCCAGCGTGACTGAGTTAGTAGAGGCAAGGTACCAAAGAGCAGACGGACTGGAAAGGGAAGACTGGCCAGGGAGCTGCTCACATAACTTGAAGAGCCTCTATTCAGAAAGGGCAGCTCACTTTGTGTGGGCTGTAGCAAGCAAGGTGGCACAAGAAAGGTCAGCTTTTTTCTTCAGTAAATCAGAGTAACAGTCACCAACCATACCTAACTAACTGGTTGCTTTTGCAACTGTAAACACAGCCGCTTGGTTACCATAAAAATCATGTATGTTTATTATCTGGAAATGTAAGCCAGTACACATTCATTTAAAATTGGGTCTACGATGCCATTTGCCCCTTCTGTGATGGAGTCCTCTGTCACTGTATGGTACTTTGAGTCAAGCAAGCAGCCGTGGGGCTGGAAACAGAGTCTAAGGTAGTGGATTGCTGCCCGCGGTGCTGCTGTGTCTGTGAGCTGGTAGACCCTGATCATCCTGGTCTGCAGTGCTCAGTCCATCAGCCCCCAGCCCGCTTCCCCGCACTCCTCAGTGCAGGGTGGGATCCATGGCGGCACACATGCTGGGCAGACACCTCCAGTCTCCTGATTTCCTAGCCCCCCAAAGAGCCCATCTGTCTGATTAAGAACCCTTTTCCCAGAGATACCATTCAAATTAATAGCCTCCTGTCGTGCTGTGTGGCCTGCTCTCACCCTTTCTACATCCTCAGGCGCAGTAACAGCATCTCCAAGTCTCCTGGCCCCAGCTCCCCCAAGGAGCCCCTGCTCCTCAGCCGGGACATCAGCCGCTCTGAATCCCTCCGCTGCTCCAGCAGCTACTCCCAGCAGATCTTCCGGCCCTGCGACCTGATCCACGGGGAGGTCCTAGGGAAGGGCTTCTTTGGGCAGGCCATCAAGGTAAGCACCCTTTGCTACCACCACCTTCCTTTGGGTGGCGCCAGAGGATAGCTCGGAGGGGTCCGCTCTGTCCTACCTTTACATGGGTTCTGGGATCCAACTCTGAATATTGGGCACAAATGCAGGACACTGGCCTCCTTCCTGGCTGTGAGTGATGGTGTCTTGAGGTGCCCTTTCTGTCCCTCCAGCCACCTCTGAGCAGCACAGCTGCTGTAGTGAGTGGCTCTGGAAGCTCAGGTTAGGGTGTATGACTCTGGCCCTCAGGCCACCAATCTGTGAATCTGTGCTAGGTGCCCACAGGCTCCAGGCTGCAGGGCATTCTCCAAGGTGAAGGCTCCTGAACTAATCTTTGTCTCTTTCTCTCCTCCTCCTCTGCTGAGAGCTGGGAGGGGGGGTCAGGTAAGCCTTGTGCATCAGCTTTCCAGGCAGCAAGGATGGAAGGCTCACCTCTGACCCACCCAGCTCCCGGGTGCATGTCTGTGGCACTGACATCCTGCCCCCAGACTCTGTCCACCCAGGGGATTCACTCCTGTACCAGATGAGCAGAGCCCTTGCTTGGCTTGGCAGCATCCCCTCCCATCCTTCCTGGTTTCCGTTTTTAGCGTCCTGGCTTGCCCTTATGCATGCCCCAGCGTTCTAGGGAAGAAGATACACTTCCTTCCTAGTCCCCTTTGCCCCGTGCTATTTTCTACACGCGGTCTCTAGCTAGTCTGTCCTCCAAGGAATGGGATGACACTGCGAAAGGTTTTTTTTTCCTTGGCTTTTTCTTTCTTATTTTCCTCCCCCTGGTGCTGGAGGTCAAACCTGGGACCTTGAGCATGTCAGCCGAGTTCTCTACCACTGAGTGACTCCCTTTGCCCACAGATTGTCCCAAACAGAATGCCAGAATTATCTCTGGTCTCTGCGCTGTTAACGCTTGCCCTTCCTGTAGGTGACTCACAAAGCCACAGGCAAAGTGATGGTCATGAAGGAATTGATTCGCTGTGATGAGGAAACCCAGAAGACGTTCCTGACTGAGGTAAGAAGTGGGCTTGGACTTTCCAGCAGACTATACATGAAGGGCTGAAACAAGAGGATCATGTGACCCCAAGAGTGAACTCAGGCCAGATGTGGCAACTCAGTGAGACCCTGTTCAGAAAAGAAAGTGAAAAGAAAACTTGCTGCCAGGCCTAGTGGCCCAGTCCTGTCCCTCTGCAGCTACTGTGGAGGCTAAGGCAGGAGGAGTTCTGTTCAAGGGCTGGAAGTTCAAGGCTAGCCTAAGCAACAGAATGAGGCTGTCTCAAAATAAAAAAAATAAAAGTGGGGCGAGGCCAGTCTGGCTCAGCAGGTAAGAGCACGTACCGCCAATGCAGAGGACCTGGGTTCTGTTCTCAGCATCTACATAGTGGCTCAAAACTACCCATCACTCCAGTTCTGACCCACCCTGACCTTCTCCAGCACCAGGTACACATGTGGTACACACACATATGTGGAGCCAAACACTCATACACATACAGTAAATTATGAATAAATAAATAAGGGTTGCTGGGCGGTGGTGGCACACGCCTTTAATCCCAGCACTTGGGAGGCAGAGGCAGGAGGATTTCTGAGTTCGAGGCCGACCTGGTCTACAGAGTGAGTTCCAGGTCAGCCAGGGATACACAGAGAAACCCTGTCTCAGGAAAAACCATAAATAAATACATACATACATACATACATAGAAAGGAAGAAAAAAAAGGAAGGAAGGAAGGAAGGAAGGAAGGAAGGAAGGAAGGTAGGTAGGAAGGAAGGTAGGAAGGTTGGTTGGTTGAGCTAGGGAATAACCCAGGAATAGAGAGCCTGCAGACCAGGAGAGGCCATGGGACTAGAGTTATAGGTAGGTATGAGCAGTCATGTGGGTGCTGATGATCAAACCCAGGTCCTCTGGAAGAGCAGAGCCACCAGTGTTCTCCCCATCTCCCCAGCCCTCAGCCATTATCTTAAAACCTGGGCAGAGACTCTGTTGTGGCAATGCACGCCTTTAATCTTAGCACCCTCAGAGGCAGGTAGAGCTCTGAGTTCAAGGCCAGCCTTGGCTCCATCAGCTCAAGGGGAAAGACTCCTCTAAGTTACAGTGCATCTGTTGAGTGCACTCTTACTAAGGACACGACAGGCCAGTCTAAGGTGAGATTCAGGTTACGGGGGTGATGGTATGAATGTACCACTGTAATACATGCTGTTATGGTCACCACCAAATACCCTGAAGTGGGACTCCAGGGAACAGATGCCCCATCCATGACCATCTCACTTGTACTGCCTCTTGCTCCTTAGGTAGCTGCAGCAGGGGACACTGGGGCAGCTGCAGTGGGCCAGGTGGGGCTTCCCACTCGGCAGCACCACCAGGCCTCCGTCTCGCTCTTGGGCCCTCCTGCCTGGTTCTCTAGAGCACATCCTAGAAAACCAGGGCCCAGTGTGCAAAACCTTCGAGGCTATTTTCACTTTGTCCCCCTCCCCCAGGTGAAAGTGATGCGGAGCCTGGACCACCCTAATGTGCTCAAGTTCATCGGTGTTCTGTACAAGGACAAGAAGCTGAACCTGCTGACCGAGTACATCGAGGGAGGCACACTCAAAGACTTCCTGCGCAGTGTGGTGAGCACATGACCCCATAGTCAGGAAGAGCCTTGGTGGGTTATCAGAGGGACACCAGTGCTCATTACTCTGGAACCTTGAGGGTTAGAGGGACCTTGTTTGCCATCAGTGGTGTATACTGGGAGGGACTGGAATGTAGTCTAGACCAAGAGCTGAAAAGGACTCCTCTTACGGACATTCTCCTACCCTGCAGGACCCGTTCCCCTGGCAACAGAAGGTCAGGTTTGCCAAAGGCATCTCCTCTGGAATGGTGAGTCCTACCAACAGCCTTGTGCATGTGTAGAGTGAGGTGCAGGATTGCAGACTGCTCTGGAAGGAAGAGACTCATCATGGGGGCTGGGACATTCAGCAGCTGCCTACTGAGTTTCTTTCAGTGCCAAGGAAATGTTGGCTAGCTACTCTCTTTCAGTCAACAATGCTATTCTCAAAAGACTCCAAATCTCTTTAACACCAAACAGCATGAACAAGGCAAACCATAGCTCAGTGCACCCTGACCTTGCTGTCAAAGAAGTGCTCAGGTGCAGCGGAACCTTGGAGTAAGCACATTACCTACCAAATTTAAAGTGGGAAGGGAAGACATGTATTGTAGATGAGGAGGGAACGGGGAACATATATTCTAGATGAGGAGGGAAGGGGGACATGTATTCTAGATGAGGAGGGAAGGGGGGACATGTATTGTAGATGAGGAGGGAACGGGGAACATATATTCTAGATGAGGAGGGAAGGGGGACATGTATTCTAGATGAGGAGGGAAAGGGGACATGTAATCTAGATGAGGAGGGAAGGGGGACATGTATTCTAGATGAGGAGGGAAGGGGGGACATGTATTCTAGATGAGGAGGAAAGGGGGGACATGTATTCTAGATGAGGAGGGAAGGGGGACATGTATTCTACATGAGGAGGGAAGGAAGGGGGACATGTATTCCTGATGAACCTTGAAGAATGAGCCGGTAGTAGACTAAAGTTCCTATTGGATGCATTGTGGGAATGAGTCTAGCCATCCTCACATCTAGTGAAGTGACTGCTCCACACAGCAGGCACTGTGCGGAGGGAGGGGCTGCACCCTGGAGTGTGCTCATTCCTCCAGGAACCTCTGTTCACAGTGAAGAAGTGAGGTAGAAGAGGAAGGGTGGGTCCTGGGCTTGTCAGGAGTTTGCCAGTGGTCACCCACCTCTGTAAAGAGAAGGCAAGCCAGAGCTGTGCAGGCAGCAATGGCCAGCACAGGAGAAGATGGCTCTGCAAAGAGATGGCCCTGTGGGGGCTGGAAGGGAATCAAGGGTCTCAGTAAAGAGGGTACATGGGGGAGGTATGAGAGACTTTGAGGAGGGGTTGGCAGGCTGGGTTACAGCTATAGGAAAAACTGTGGGCCTAGGAACAGTGAAGTAGTACCGGGGGCTAGGAAGAGGGAAAGACTGAGAAAGTAGCTCCTAAGAGTGACACGGGAATGTCTAGTAAAAATAGTTTAGAAATGGCTGGACAGGAAGAGGGAGGGGCTGAAGTACAGACAGAAGAGAAGGGTGTCTCAGGGGAGGTGAGTCAGGAGGTCATTGCTTCCCCACAGGCAGGAAAACCCAAAGGGGCTGAAGCCAGACCCTGGAGGGTAAGGGGGAGCAGTGTGTTGGAGGGTGCTCATGTTAGATTGCCTCAAGGATGGGGGACTCAAGAGACCAGTAGAGGTGGAGACAGTTGGGAAAACCTGGGCAGGAGCTGGCAGTTTTCACTTGGTGTTAGGACACAAGTGTGGCTTGGGGTGGGGATGGGAAGCTAAACAGGCTTGGCCTAGAAGACTGGAGTAGCTGGGGCTGGGGGAGGGGCAGCAGGATGGGTGTGGCCTGAGCGAAGAGGCTCCATGGCTCCCCTTCTGTTGCAGGCCTATTTGCACTCCATGTGCATCATCCACCGGGACCTGAACTCACACAACTGTCTCATCAAACTGGTACGTCTGGCTGCGCTGGCCTGAGCTGCCTGGGGCTGTCCCTCTGGCTTCCGACCAGACGCACCTTCTATAGGATCTATTTTGGGCTTTCTGCTACCTCAAGTGCCTTTTGCCATCCCCATCTTATGGAAGCTCTCAGACACACACATGCAGGAACAATTTCACCTCCCCAGGAGCAGCCCTTGAGGTGATTATTATTAGAAGGGATTAGCTCGCCTGTCTGGCAGGCAGGAGCCTGGTTGTGGATGGGGGCTGAATTCCTTGACTGGGTAGAGCTCTTGCCTTGAGCAGGCCCCCAGAACAGTTTGCTGATCCCACAACACAGACAGGCTGCAGGGTCTTTGATCCACAAAGGTAGCATGAGGCCAGTGTTCCTCACACAGCCCTTAGTTACAGCTGTTCCAGCGTGGCGTCTCCTGCCGACTTCCCTCTACAGTAGCCCCTCTTCACACCACTGCCCCGTAGCTCCCCTTGTCCCTTACTGTCTTTGCCTGACCTTTTCTCTTAACCTACTCTGGCAACTATAAGTCCTTGTTAGGAACAAGACAAAGGGCTGAAGATAGACAAGAAATCCTAAGCCACCTGAGGTGCACTCTGCAGGTCACTTCCCTGAGGCTCCACTCCCTTTAATTTGGAATCTGTGGGCAGATACCAGACTTAAAAACCAACAGAGGCCCAGCCACCGCCTCCCAGGAGAGCTTTGTGGTGTGACTCTCCTCTGCTGCGTAACTTCACTCCCCTTGAAGGTGGTCTCTCTCGCCTATGCCTACACCCCAGGGACAGCTTAGAGAAGCCCACTCCCCCCCCCCTCCCCAGCTCCTGACCTAGCCCTTGTCCTACTAGGACAAGACGGTGGTGGTAGCTGACTTTGGGCTGTCACGGCTTATAGTAGAAGAAAGGAAAAGGCCTCCAGTAGAGAAGGCCGCCACCAAGAAACGCACCTTACGCAAGAGTGACCGCAAAAAGCGCTACACTGTGGTGGGAAACCCCTACTGGATGGCCCCTGAGATGCTGAATGGTAAGTTCAAAATCCATGGAGAGAAGACAGAAGCCATGTCTTAAATTAAATTGTGTGCTGTAAGCTGGGGAGGCCTGTGACAGGAACAGGCACTCAGAGGAGGCCAGGGATCTTTCAGGCTTGGCCAGGCCAGGCCAGGCCTCATAAACTTCCAATCACAGCTGGGAAAGCAGCATGCCAGTCCTGGGTGGCAGGTGAGCTCTAGGGATCATTTGTCTCCAAATGGCCCAGGCTATTCAGAGTTCTCTAGCCTTAGCCTTCTGTCTCTAGATCAAGAACTGAAGTATGGTGCCCCCTGGTGGATGCTGGCTAGCCTGAACCTGGGTGCAGTTCTTTATGACACGCAGTCAGTGGCCGTCCTGGGCACCTTTGGGGCTGCTGCAGCCCTAGTTCTTGGCTCTGGTGCCTGACGGCCGCTTCCCTCTCTTCCCCAAGGCAAGAGCTACGATGAGACGGTGGATGTCTTCTCTTTTGGGATCGTGCTCTGTGAGGTAACTGCAGCTCCCTGAGATCTGGGTTTCTCTCTTACAAGTGAACAGTCTACCATAGACTCCGTGGTCAGGCTGCAGCATAGCACAGTATCTCTCAAAGCCCTGAGTCATGTAGACGCAGACGAGTTGAGAACCTTTCCTCACTCCTACGGTTAGAATAATTAAAGTATTTTTTACAAAGTTGCTTTCTTCAGTAGATTGCAATAGACTATCTGTCATCTATAGAAAGTTAAAGTGATGGCAGCCAAAGGTTTCAGACATCAATCAAACCCAGCTCCTCACCTTGTAGAGCCTTGACCCGGTAGAGGGCATAGCTGTAACAGGATATGGGCAGGGTAGGGTAAGTGGAAGCTTCTAGCTTTCAGGCACCAGTTACCAACATTGCTTCTGCTGCAGGGAGGCCTCTTCTAAGCCCTTCTCAGTACCCAGACTCAGTATAGAGAGAGGTCTAGATTAGCATGGTAAGGGAGGGGGGGCACAGGGCCCCCCAACTTGGGGTTTGGCTGCCCTGCATATCCATCTATAAGAGCATCCCTTCCTCCTCTCTCTGGCCTCTGTAGTCCTTCCCGACCATCTCTCTTCTTGCCTGCAGATCATTGGGCAGGTATATGCTGATCCTGATTGCCTGCCCCGCACACTGGACTTTGGCCTCAATGTAAAGCTTTTCTGGGAGAAGTTTGTTCCAACAGACTGTCCCCCAGCCTTCTTCCCCCTGGCTGCTATCTGCTGCAAACTAGAGCCTGAGAGCAGGTTGGTGTCTCACCTCTTTCTTCCACCTTACAGCCCTCGGGTCCTGAGACACTTGCTTTAGATCAACCCCTGCCCTTCCCTGGACGAGCAGTTGAAACCTTGAGCTCCAGAGTAAACTGCTAAACCACTAAAGCCCCTGACATCTCTGACAGCCACATTAGGGAACAGGGGCAGCTCAGAAGCAAGGGAGCAGGACAAAATGGAATCACACACATTAAGAGCAGTGGGATTTTTTTGTAAAGAAACCTGGGCATGGTGTGTGGATCCACGATAGAACGTGTGGAATGAATGGGGCCACGGGTTCAGTTCTCAGCTCTGGGGGTGGCCAGCAAAAGACAATCACAGGGACTGGTGGTGTGTCTGAGGAACAGAGGGGACTTGCCTGGCATATGCCAGGTCCTGGGTTGCACCTTTAGCAAGCATACTGGAGCAGATGCTCCACTCAGCCACACGCCCTCACAAAACATAGTGATTCATTTATATCATCTGACTTTTATCTTAAAAAGAGGCTTATAACTCTTTTTTTTTTTAAGAGTTATTTATTTATTATATATAAGTACACTGTAGCTGTCTTCAGACACACCAGAGGAGGGCATCAGATCTCATTACAGATGGTTGTGAGCCACCATGTGGTTG
>NC_034602.1:25927122-25937440 GCF_900095145.1 Mus pahari
CCATCCTGGCCTGTTCAGCTCCCCCAGTTTGTCTGCTTTCTGTGGGTTTTGCTGGTACTGGGTATGGGTTGCAGCAGGCAAAACATACATATAAAAAAAAAAAAAAAAAAAAAAAAAAAACCACTGTATAGAAGCTAGCGTTTCATTTGGGGATTGCTTACAGTTCAGATGCTAAGTCCGTGACCTTCATGTAGGGAAGCACAACAGCAGGCAGGCAGGCAGGCGCAGAAACTGTCTGATCCACAAGCAGGGTCCTCAAAGCCTGCCTGCCCCAGTGACACACCTACCCTAACAAAGCCAGCCATCCTAATCCCTCCCATGAGCCTATGGGACCATTCTCACTCTAGCCGCCATCAGGCGTTGCCTGGTGCTGGAACTCACTTAACACGGGTTGGGGGGAGGCTCACAGTTTTTCTGTTTGCAGATTTGTTTATTTTTGAGATAAGGTCTCATGTCACTCAGGCCGATTCAAGTTAGACATATACTTAAAATGGCCTTGAACTTTGACCCTGTTGCTTCTACCTCCTACATGCTAGGATGACAGGTGTACACCAACATGGCCAGTTACTATGCTGAGAATTGAACTCAGTCAGGGCTTTGTGAGTGGTAGGCAGGCACTGTACCAACTGGACCATTTCACCAGCATCCAAATTCTCTTTGAATAAGTATAGAAACCACTCTTAACCTTTGCTTGTTGCATTCACGCCAAGACATGAGAGGGTCACATCTCTGGGTGTTTTTGTCTGAAGCCACAATCTCTAGCCTGGCCAGACTTGTCATGGTGCTACCTTGCCTATTTACAGCAAGAGGGTAGAGGGTTTGCCTGAGGTGTGGAACCTGGAAATGGGAGCCGCAGCCTCAGAGCCATCCCTCCCATGCTCACGTCTGTCTGTTGTTCATCCCTTCTCTCTGCAGACCGGCATTCTCAAAGCTGGAAGACTCGTTCGAGGCACTCTCCCTGTTCTTGGGGGAGCTGGCCATCCCACTGCCAGCAGAGCTGGAAGAACTGGACCACACTGTGAGCATGGAGTACGGCCTAACCCGGGACTCGCCACCCTAGCCCTGGTCCATCCCCCTGCAGGGGGACATTCCACAGCCAGCATTGCCCCCTCTGCGCCCTGTCCTTGCTGTGAGCAGGACTGCCTGGGTTTCCTGTGGATTGACGGCTTGCTTAGAGGCACAAGCCATCCCTACTACCTCCCCAGGAGGCACGTGGGTGCAGGGAAACAATTCTCCGACAGTCTTGGGGCCTAGTTTCTATCTGTAAATCCTACACTCACCTGAAAGCTGTGAAGAGGATAAAAGAGCCTGGATTCTAGACCAAGAGTCTGTTACTCGGGACCTCTGTGGATTGAGATTCTGGGAGACTGTAGCTTTACACTAATCAACATGATCTAGGCCTGCTGGGCAAAGTGACAGAGTGAACTGGCCTGAGGGCTCTAGAGTCTGGTTCAGCAAGGTGCAGGACGACGCAGTAGTATGAGTTACAGAAACGGGGAACCTTCAAAGCATGTGAAATGACAGTAGTGCTTTCTCCTTCCATCCCGGGCCATGCCCTTTGGAGCAGGTTTTGAAGAGTCTTAGCATGTGGTGAAACCTACAGAATCCAAAAAAGGACTGGTCTCTCTGCTCACAGCCCAGGGACCACATCAATGCGTGTGGAGTTTCCACTTCAGCATCCTGTCTCAACAAGCAGTCACTCACAAAAACACCAAAGAAGCTGGGGCTGGAAACAGGCCCTGCCCTCTAAAAGCCCTGTATCCAGGCTGGTGGGCTCAGTCCAAAACTCAGCATGTTGCCTAACAGTACATGGGTTCTGGATGCCAGCATGGTTTGCCTCAGACTTTGGGTCTAAGCAGAGAGAAGGGGGTCCCATCAATTTCTTTGCACCCTTGTGGCAGCTACTACTACACATCCTCTAGAATGTCTGGGCCAGGCAGCAACGTAGGACAGGCATTGGTGGCTGCTGAGTCCCCAAACTGAGATAGGAAAAGAACACCCTGAGCTGGGCCTTGTAGATTCTACCTCTTTTGTTGCTGGTCCAGCTTGCTTCCTGAGCCGCACTCGAGGGCTATGGTCATGGGAATCTATGGGGGCACTTTCCACCCCTGGCTACCAGGTGTCCAGGGACTCTATAGCTTACCAGGGTTTGTCATCTCCTAAGCGGGAGCTCACACCATATTTAACAAATTGGGGATGGGTTTGATTATAAATACGTGTGATGGGTCATACTGGTGAGGGGATCCAGAAAGAGTGGTTGCTGTTATTAGCTTTTATCTCTGGGGTGATATGTGAAATATTTTGTACATAGACAAGATGAATTATGGGATGGAAGTCTTTGGCCACTTTACTTGCTGTGTAGACTGTACTTGTGTGTGGAGTTTGCACACTTGCTGCAGAGGGAATCCTGAACTCCCAACGGGCATGGTTCAGCGTCATGTGACTTATGCTTGTGCTGTCCCCAGCAAGTGTGGGAGTGGGGCCTGCACTAGGCCAAGAAGCAGACTAAATAAATTAAGCAGTTACCATAGTGATGACGGAGAGTGCAAAAGTGACTTAGGGCCTGACTTAAACACAGAGGAGAACAGGACAGATAATTACTGTCTGACCAGGGTTTGGTCACCAGCACCCACATGGTGGCTCTCTAACATCGGTACCTCCAGTTCCAGGGGTACTCTACCTCATCTCATCTCTGTGGGCTCCTGCACACACATGGAACACATACATGCTCTTGGGTACATAAATTCACATTTTACAATTTTTTTTAAATCTTACATTTTTATTTTTTATTTATTTATTATATGTGTGTACACTGTAGCTGTCTTCAGACACTCCAGGAGAAGGCATCGGATTTTTGTTACGGATGGTTGTGTGCCACCATGTGGTTGCTGGGATTTGAACTCAGGACCTTCGGAAGAGCAGTCAGTGTTCTTAACCACTGAGCCATCTCACCAGCCCCTTAAAATGTTTTAAAGAAACATGGTCTGCTGGCCATTTTCATATAACTTACCAGGGAATTCTCAGTCTCAAGTTTAATCTCACCTGGACAACAAACCTTCAGAGATCACACGCATCCACTGGAGCCCTTCTGAGGAGCAGCTGATGACCTCATCTTAGGCCTGTAAAGCTATCGGGCCCTCGGCTGCTCACCCAGTTCTCAGGGGCTTTCTGCTTCCAAAGCTGTGCACCAGACCACTGAGAGAGAGAGAGAGAGAGAGAGAGAGAGAGAGAGAGAGAGAGAGAGAGAGAGAGGAGCCCTACAGCCTCTGCCAAGTGTGTAAGTATGTGTTTATAAGTCTACAGAGGCTGGAGATCCATGAGTTCAAGGCCAGCCTAGTCTGTGTAGTGAATTTTAGCCATGGCTAAAGCACTAAAAACCAGGTCTAATAGATTTATGGCCCTAAAATGAGGTCATTTTGTATATAAACGTAAAGATAATTCCTCCTAAGCATCCTGTGGTAGAAGACTTCAGATTCAGAGTAGAATGCATGTTTGGCAGTATTGGCAGCATGCCTTTAGTCCCAGCAGAGGTAGATGTAGCTCTGAGGTGAGCCAGCCTGAGCTGGGAAACCAAGAATGGAATAGAGTACAGTCCCTAGTAAACACCTCATCTGAGGTTCCCAGTGCTGGGCTTGGGCATGCAAGGTCAAGCTGGCTGGGCATACCTACAACTCAACCTGCTGCTGAGGTCTACTGCTGAGACTTGGACACTAGTCCTTCCCGACCCTCCTAACCCCAGGCACAACCTACAAGAGCCATCAAGCCCCAGGCAGCCCACCTACCTGTCTCTCCCTTGGCTGCTGTAGAATTGTCAACTGCCCCTTTGTCTCTAACCCCCCAACAGAGGCTGTTGGGAGGGTTCATCCTAAAACTTTCCTGCTCTACCTTGGAAAGAAACTGAAGGGGAGAAGCAACCCCTTGTGGCTTCAACCTTAAGATAGCCATGGTGACCTGGACATGCCAATTCTAACAGTTCAGCTATCACTATCTCCCAGTGATTGGGAAGTGACCAAGAAGGCAAAGGTATCGACAAGGTATTTGGGGAGCATTCCCATCACCACAAAAACGTGCAAGGTAAAATCATGTTTTGTGTTTATATAAGTCAAATGCAGAACAATTTGCCATAGTTCATACACAGGTGTCAGAATGAGGTATATAAAACATACAGAGAAATACTTTCATAGGAAAGTAGGAAGTCGTACTGTTCTCTTTCCCACAGTCACCACCACCATGGGAACCCTGAGATCCAGGCCCCCTCAACAAATGGCTCGTGAGAGCAGCCTGGTGAAGCCTGCTCCCAGTGTCGGGAGTGGAAGGACTCCTGGCTGGGGACACTGCCAGGGCCAGGAGGCTGTGCACTCTCGGGAGGACACTCAGAAGCTGCTTTCCCTGTCTTGGAAAACCCTTCAGGTCTTTCCCAGTGGTTCAGTGATTGGTTTGTACCGGTTAGTCTTAACCCTATGGAAGGAACTGGCCTTGGGGCCGCCTGCAAGCCAGGCTGGAGTACAACGCAAGCCCCACCATGCCCGTTACCTAACCTCTGCCTTAGTCTCTAGGCTCACCTTTCAGCTGTAGGTCATCAGACCCTCAAGTGTGTAATTCCCATATATTGGCTGGTCACTTTCATATCAGCACAAAATGGAGAGGTCCCTCTATCCAGCCCCGAAAAGACAGTCTGGATATTCAGGTCTACTGCACAAGACTGAAGGCAGAAGTGGGTCCTTCACCTAAGTGGAAAGTTTAGTGCAATTCTTCCCTTTCCTTACAAGATAGGAAGAGAGCCTTGGGCCCAGGCCTACCCCATAGTTGTCAAGGCACATCGCTGTCAGCAGGCTGGGGCATCCTCAGCAGTCCCCATCTAGAGCCCACTTGCAGCCCAGAATTCTAGCTCTTTACAAATTCATTTCTGGTTCTTAGAAGTCGGAAGGGACTCCATCCTAAATAGTTCTTTCATTCATATATATATGTAGTTTTTTTATGCTTGACCTTAACTAGGAATAACAGTATATGCCACTCAAGTTCCTGGATGACAAATGGAAAGGCAGAGACTGAGGCCACCTTCTTCAGTATACAAGACAGAGGAGCTTTAGCGAGCCCCCTCTTTCCTTGGCCCAGACAATGTGGAAGCCCTTATTTGACACAGCACCACTGTGGCTACTGTGCCAGTCTCTCTCTGCAGGCAAATCCTGCTCCAAGGGATAGAAAAGGAGTGTTGATAGGACCCTACTCAGCCTCCTCACCCTCACCCATAATGCTACCTGCTTCTTCTTGTGTCATGAGGAGTCACATCCCCCCGAAAGAAAAATGGGATAAGGTTTTAACCACAACACAAAATGTAGCTCCTCCCAACTGCAGGAGGGTGGCCTGTCCTGTACCAGTGTTTATATGGGCACCTGCCCACTGAAGGGGCTCAGGCCCCAGGGGTGCCAGCCTGGCCCGTGAGGAGGGTGCTGCCCTCCTGCACATCAGCAGGAGTCTGGTTGCTGTGCACAATGATGGTCTTTTCGTCCACGATCTCACAGGTGGGGTTTGTGAAGGCAGACAGGGGCAGGGTAATCCGCTGCATCTCCCTCTCACAAGCTTTCTTCTCATGTTGCTCTTTCAAGTCCTTCCCCCTGTCAGAAAAAGAAAGCATCAGGTTGAGCTTCTAACATGGCTTTGCTCAGTTAGTCTTTGTGAAGCCTGAGCAGGTCACCTGACCAAGCCAGGACTAAACCAGCCCAGGACCAAGACACTGGTTAGCCATCCTACCAGGCAGCCTTAGCGTCCGCAGGCAGCGCTGCCCACTGCTGGCTGCTGTGTCTTGGGTGGCTGCTGCATGGGACTCAGTGGGGATAATGTACAAGAAAGAAACAAAGTAAGACAGGGCTTTGTTTTCAGCCCAGGGGTCCCAGAGACCCAAATGCTCCACGACCCGCCTTCCTGGGCTGGCGAGATGGCTCGGCAAGAAAAGGCACCAACCACTGAGCCTGACAGCCTGAGTTCAGAAGAGTAAGGTCACAGGTGACATCTCACAAGTTGCCCTCTGACCTCTACACCTGCAGTAGCAGGCATGCACCCTCTCCACCACAAAATAAATTTTTGTTTATTTTAAAAGACTGTCTTCTCATCCTAAAGTCCTAGAAAGGAGGAGCCCAGGCTAGAAATTAAAGGATTCAAGGGCAAACGATGAAAATGGCTATCAAAAACCTCTCAAGTTTGTCAATGTCTTTGATGTATCCTAATATTCTGTGGCCCATTTGGGCCACAGTGCTGCTCTGCTTATGTAGAATAATCACACCATGCCAAGGTGTCTGTGTGTGTGTGTGTGTGTGTGTGTGTGTGTGTGTGTGTGATCTCACTTCAGTCTCTGTTCAGCCTAAGATTTAGTTATTTTTATTTTTAAAAAAAAGGGGGGGGGTGTAAAGATGGCTTAGCAGTTAAGAGCACTGAGTTCAATTCCCAGCATCCACATGGTAATAGGATCTGATGCACTCTTCTGGCGTATCTGAAGACAGCTACAAATACACTCATAGAAATGAAATAAATACACCTTTTTTAAAAAGTTTTTTAAAAAAAAATGCTGGGTGTGGTGGCGCATGCCTTTAATCCCAGCACTTGGGAGGCAGAGGCAGGCGGATTTCTGAGTTCGAGGCGAGCCTGGTCTACAGAGTGAGTTCCAGGACAGCCAGGGCTATACAGAGAAACCCTGTCTCGAAAAACAACAACAAAAAAAAAGTTTAAAAAAACAACAACAAACAGTCCAGAGCATTTAAGGGATACAGGACAGACTCCAAGTTCACTGGGCTCTGACTGCTCTTAAGAGAAATTGTGACGCAGGGTCAGCCCCTAAGGCATGGTGGTACAGAGATTCAAACCCAAGTCTTCTAACCCCACATGTGGGCCCTTCCCACCGGAGCCCCGCCCCTCCACTATGTCCCGTAGACTGCAGGCCAGAGCCAGTACCAAACCCAAGGCACATCCTTTGAAGCCAACAACTTGGGCTCTGCTCTCAGAAAGTGACAGGAACCAAGTAGGTGATTAAAACCACACAGGCCTCAGGAATAGAGACTGAAGCAAGGCAGCGCAGGTGGGAGTGGTCTTCTGATGAAATCCACAAATCTCAATAAACCCGAGAGCCAGGTGACTGCAGAAGTGGGAGGAAGAGGAGGTCACTCGGCACGGCCCCCCCTCCTCCTCTGCTCATGCAGTCCGGCTAGAACACTGGTGTTCATCAACTGTTGCAACAGTAAGCTCCCAGGTGAAGGACTTCAGCCACCACTGCAACATGGTGCTAGAGAATGTGACAGAGATGTCGACCCCGAGAGAGCAACAACAGCAAGAAGTCATCCAAGCAACAAGGACCATTGCATCTCCAAGATGGCCCTGCCCATCCTGTGCTATGAACCCCACTCATCCTCAGCAAGTACAGTAGGAACCTCTCTCCCTCCATGAGAACGTGCTCCCTGCCTTGCCAAGACCTGCCCAGTGCAACTGAAATAAAATGCTGTTTGTTTGTTTGTTTAAAACAAAACACAGTTCTCAGGGACATGGCTATGATCATCTCTATCCAACATCCATCACATGATAGACATTGATGAAAGTTAAAGAAAAAAATACTGGAGGACAAATTCACAGGAGCTTCAATTTAAATACCATCTTAGCCAATTCCCTGTCCTGTGTATCCTAGCTCCAGTCTAGCCTATTTAACACTTGGCAAGACAGCTCTCTGGGCCTCGGTTTCTTCACCTGTGAAATACTTTTGAAGCGGCTTGCACAAACCAGTACAAGCTGCATGATCTCCTAGGCTATGCCTTGCTCTGGAGCGGTCCCGACTTGCTCGGCCAAGTTACCCTCATTGCCCTTAAAAGACCTTTCCTGTTACCCACCCAAGGCAAGAATTATTCATCTTACTTAGTGATACCTTCTTCTCTAGGCCTTAATTTCAACATCTTAAAATAAAGAGTTGGGCATGATAGTCTCTGGAGATTGTCTGTGATTCCCCCACGTGACTTATGATCTGATCCCCTAATCCCCATTGTAAGGTCACAGGAGGCTGATAAACTCATCCCCCTGGGGCCCCTGGGGCACCAAGTTTCTCAACATGCAAGTCCAGGCCTGGCCTATGCTTCCCATTAGCATCTTGACTGGATATAAACTCCCACCTGGAACACTCCTCATAGAGAGAGGGCCTTCTGGAATAAGCCTTGTCTCCGCAGTCACCCGTCAGTTGCGGTTGACTGCCA
This sequence comes from Mus pahari, assembly GCF_900095145.1. NCBI lineage: Eukaryota > Metazoa > Chordata > Mammalia > Rodentia > Muridae > Mus > Mus pahari. The sequence goes on from NC_034602.1 coordinate 25,935,348, forward strand.
TACAGAAGGAACGCCTATCTGTAGAATATAAAGCCATGTTCTTCCAGATGGCTCATGCAGGCAAACATTTGGAAGGTCTGGGTTTGATTTTAGTAAGGGATCCTCCTCCTCAAGCTAGCAGTGATTCACAAAAACAATGCATTCAAGTTGTGGTGGAGGCCTTAAATCCCAGCACTCAGGAGGCAGAGGCAGAACTCTGTGAGTTCAAAGCCAGCCTGATCTAGAGTGAGTTCCAGGACAGTCAAGGCTACACATAGAAACCCTGTGTGGGAAGGAGCATCTTTTACCAGAGGCTAAAATCCAAAATCCACAAGAAGGCTGGAGGAAGAAAGAAAGCCAGGAATCCACCACTTCCAGAATAACCACGGAGGTACCAGGAGTGACCCATCATCCAGGAAGAGAGGCAGCGTTTAACTGCACCTTTGATGGATGCCACACAGGACACAGGCCCTGCCCTCACTTCTGCCCATTTCTTACATGCAGAAGCCTGGTTTTCCTCCACTCCCCCCCCCCCCCAATGAAGCGTGTGTCTGTACCCTGCTGAGCAGCTGGTAAGGCAGGCTTCACCACACCCAAGTCTATAGGGGTCAGATTAGTTACAGCAACCAAGGGTGAAGGGAGCAGCCGCCGTGACCAGTCTGGATGGATTGGGCTCATCCACTGAGGAGCCTGGAAGCTCCTCATCACCCCATCTGCCTGCCTAGGAATCCTGGAGATGGAGGCTGCCAGGCTGAAGTGACCATTCGGCAGCCCAGCACCCTCCCACTGCCGTGGGGGCAGGGGACAGTCTTTTTGTTGTCTGGCAGCCAAGACAGAACAAAGGCTTACTGAGTCAGCTTCTCTCCCAAGGGGGTGGGATGGTGTAGCCTTACTGTTTTCCTTCCCATTTTATCAGACTAAGAGCTCCCTGCAGAGCTAAGACAGCACTCAGCAGGGACAGGGAGCAGCCCCAGTTGCTGCACCTCGTGGCCTGAGTGACCAGGACAAAGGCCCAGGCAGACTGAGTTCCCTTCCACCCCCACCATCGGCTATTCTTTCCAGGAGGAAGCTGTGGTGCCTGCCCACCCTTCCCAACTCTGGAAGCAGCCTCCATCAGCCAAGCCCTAGGGCATAACGGAGTTCAAGACTTGCAGGAATCACTGATTGCTCTGGGGCCCCCATGCAAGCTGGGCTGGCCAGAGAGAAGAGAGGAGAAGAATCGGAGCTGTACCTTCTTCTGCCTCCTACACCACCCTAGGTGTGGAAACAACAATGGCTGTTTTCAAACCCGAGGCCCTGCTGTGCCTCGCTGCTGCTCTCACTCCAGATTTATTTATTTATTTATTTATACTGCTCTGGACAAGTTTTCCGAGGAGGCTACTGCACAGACACACAAGTGTATCCCGAGTGTGTGCACAGCGATTCTATCCTCACAAGATACCCATGTGCCATCTATTATCATCTCAGACCTGAGAAGGCTGGGGGTGGAGGTGGGGAGGAGGGGAGATAGAGGGAAGGAGAGAAGGGAGAGGGGGGAGTGGACAAAGGAGAGAGAAGGGGGAGAGAGGGAGAGGGGGGAGAGTAAATGAAGGAGAGGGGGAGGAGAGAGGAGAAAGGAGAGGGGGTAGGAAAGGGGGAGAGAGGAGGAAGGAAGGGAGAGGGAGGGAGGGAGGGAGAGAGGGAAGAGGGGTAGAGAGGAGGGAGGAAGGGAGGGGGAGAGAGAGGAAAGAGGGAGGGAGGGAAGGAGGGAGGGAGTGGTGTTAAACCACCTGTCCAAGCAAGAGCAGAACTAGGATTGACCCCAGCAATAGTGTCCTCTAAAGAAATCCCAGAGCTGGGAGGTCATCACAGCTCACCTCCGGTCTAGGGAGCAAACTGAGTCCCAGAAAAGGTGACTAAGGTCCCTGATGTGTGCTGTCAGCAACTGGGGGGGAGGGTGATGCTGGAAGAAGGGCTTAGGTTGGTTGTGTTTTACATTTCTAAACCAAGTCATTCTTGAAGAAGTTTCTCAGCCGGGGCGGGGCGTGGTGGCGCACGCCTTTAATCCTAGCACTCGGGAGGCAGAGGCAGGCGGATTTCTGAGTTCGAGGCCAGCCTGGTCTACAAAGTGAGTT
>NC_034602.1:25938215-25947409 GCF_900095145.1 Mus pahari
TTTCTGAGTTCGAGGCCAGCCTGGTCTACAGAGTGAGTTCTAGGACAGCCAGGGCTATACAGAGAAACCTTGTCTCAAAAAGACAAAAAACAAACAAAAAAGAGTAAGAACTTATCTCAAAACAAGAAACACTCACGCACACACACAAAGTAGTCTAGCCTGGGTACCAAGGATATGATATATTTTAACTCTTCTAGGTCTCAGCTCCTCATTGGGATCAGAGCGTCAAGGGAGGTGATCAGCTGAGTAAAAATCACCGAGGGAGGCATACAGCAGGGCCTAATTTATCAGGAAAGCATGCAGCCAACAGTGGCCGCTGTGATTAGCATTTGATTGCTGTCCTACTGCCTGCATAAATGTCCGTGCAGGGGAAACATTTAACAGACATGATACCTACCAAGCAGGGGTGGCCTGAAATGACACTCAACTTACAGCTCCTGCCCTGACATCTGTTCCCTTTGGGTGGGGAGAGGGAGGCTCGGAGCTTGTTTCTAGCCCACATGCGGTTTCCTGTTGTACAGGTTGTTCTCAGAGCCTGTTTGCTAAGGAAAGGGGTGGTCCGGAGGTTAGTGACAGTGAGTCTGGTGACTTAGTACCTTCCCCCACTGTGTGTACCGGAAAGTTCACTCAAGGTCACGTGGCAGCCCCATGACAGCCTAAAAGAGTAAAACTAAAAGAAAAAGACCTGGCTTCTGCACGGGGCACCCGCTGAGCTTGAAATTGAGGGCAGCTAGATCAAGCTCCTGAAGATCTGGAAACTGTCAGGGAAGATGGGAAGGCAGCCAAATGCTGTCCAGAGGCTGAGGAACCTGGGAGAACCTCAGCGCTCAGGCTGGGTCAGTGGACTGTACAGGCAGAGGAACTATGCTGTTTTCTTCAGAGTTTTCTAAATGAACAAGTGGGTGTCCCTGGACCTGCAAGTCAGAGATGCTGCTGAGGACCACACCCTCAGTCTGGGAGTCAGGATGCTCCCTTGGGTCCATGGTCCCTGACTCACGGGAAATCAGAGAAAAACCCGTAAAGTAAAATCACCTGTTCACACGAATGGTCGGGCTGGGATTGAAAGCAGTACAGCACCAGCATCCTTTTCAGAAACAGCGGGGGCTGCAGTCACCATCCCTAACTCCCCAGCTGAGAGAGAAACTTGAGGTCCAGAAAAGATAAGTAGTCAAGTACTCACAGTCTATAGACAAGCACGCCAGCTGCTGTTTATGGATCGCTCACTGTGCGCCAAGCACCCAAGCTAAGCAGCCACACACCTTCCCCCGACAGGAACGCTTCGGATGGGTAGGTAACAAGAAGCAACCTGCCCGGCCGGCCACTCAGACAGCAGCTTGCTCCACCACCTATTCTGTCTTGCCTCAAGTTTCCTCATCTGAGAGCTGGAAAGAACTCTGCCGTTTATCTGATAAGAATGATTGGAATCTCAGCTCTCAGCAGGAGGAAGCAAGAAGCCAGCCATGGTGATTTAACACTTTAATCCTAGCAATCAGGAGGCAGAGGCAGACACTTCTCTGAATCCAATGCCAGACTGGTCTGTCTAGAGAGATCCATGAAAGCAGAGTTACGGGGTGACTGAGACCCTGTCTCCAACAAAACACCAACATCAAACAACAACCTCAATGAGGAGTTCGAGGCCATGTTCTCGCTATATGATGATTCCAAGGCCAGCCTAGTACATGAGACCCAGTCTCAAACAGAAAGTGAGGCTGGGGCAGGCCGAGCGTCGGAGCATAGCAAGGCAGCAGGTGAGAACACGCCACTGCTGAAGCAATGGCCTGCCCTTTTCCATCTGCAATGTGGCTGACTCAATACCTCTAAGAACCTCGGGGTTAGAAAGTGATGGCTGAGAGGCTCTTCAACACATTTTAGATGTGGCTCCCAAGGCTGGACAACGCAGCCCACTGTACCACTTCCCTGACGGGAAGGCTTCTCCCGGCAGAGAAATAGCGCTTGGTCCTTGGGGCTGGAACTCATACCCGGATTTTGTCTGAGAACACTCAATGTTGTAACAATGGTTTGGATTCTTAGAACCACACGTCACTGATTATGACAGACTTGTCCCGTGGGGCTGCAAGTTTGTCCTTGCTTCCCAAGCAGCCTCTTGTACTTTCATATCTTGTAAGGAGCTGCAAATGGATTTTCTTCTGTAATGATTTCTTCTCCCTACGCTAGAAGACACCCCACTGATGAGATTTAAGCCCCAATGTGAGACTTCAAGACCAGGGGCTAGGAACCTTTTTCAACAACAGTGGAATGTTTTGACACATGGTCTCACTCTGTCTTACAAATGGAGGTAATTCACTTCCATGTTTTGCCGTTTTTTACTTTATTTTTGTTTGTTTTTTTGAAACAGAGCCTGTTTTGAAACTTGTAATCCTCCTGCCTCAGTCTCCTGAGTTCTGGGATTAGAGTCTGTATGAAGCAGGACACCTATCTTTTTTTTTTTTTTTTTTTTTTGGTTTTTCGAGACAGGGTTTCTCTGTGTATCCCTGGCTGTCCTGGAACTCNCCCTGGCTGTCCTGGAACTCACTCTGTAGACCAGGCTGGCCTCGAACTCAGAAATCCGCCTGCCTCTGCCTCCTGAGTGCTGGGATTAAAGGTGTGCGCCACTACTGCACGGCATTAGCAGAATTTTAAACTCAACAAAACGAATCTCTCTTCCTTCAGAGCATGACAAGGGCTCAGAAATCCCACTTCTAAGAGGCTGAGGCAGGAGGATTCCTTACCCTGAGGGCCCAAGATCACCAGGCAGTGACTAAAACCAAATCTCTACTCTTGAGCTGATTTTGAGTCAATGCCTTACTTTCTTTTGAAAGACGCCAAGTGGATGTGATATTGTATGTCTTCCTTAGCCCTATACTGAGGGAGCCAGGAGGAGAAAGGACCCACCTCTTGTAAGTGTAGCCCACGATAATGCCAGCTCCAATAGCGAGGATGATCACCATCATAGTAATGCCCAGCACGTAGCCTGCAAAGGACAGGACACCAGGTGCCATTAGCCACACTCTGGACAATCAGCAAATGACACCATCTGAGGAACCCCATCCATGCAGCCATACCCAGAGTTCCTAGGTCTTTTTTTTCTTTGGAGTTCATCCTCACACGCTGACTGATCCCGATCACTGGCTGCACCTCGGCTGCCTCACTCCGGGCTGGCAGGGCATTAGCAGGAGGGAACACCTGTGCCTCTTTGTCACCTAGTGTACCAGACTTCTCTTCCAGTTCCGTGGTAGAGGATGGTGGTGCTTGGGAAGTGGTCTCTGGAGGGGAGAGGAGAAACAGCTCTCATCAAGGACTGCCCTAAGTGCATTCAAACCTGACATGACTGTTAGGGATGTTTACGCAAGGGTCTGCCCCAAAATGCTCCCCTAAACTGTTATCAAATCCTGCCCCAGGCCAGGAGTGGTGGTGAACACCTGAATTAAGGAACAGAGGCAGGGACAACAGCTCTGTGAATCCCTGCCAGGCAAGCAAGCCAGGGCTGCAAAGTGAGATCCTATCACAAAAACAGAAAGGGGGAAAACAACTCCCCCGCCCCAGGGGCAAAACCAGGCCTGAAATGATGTTACAAGGAGGCAAATGTGAGGAAATGGTCTCAAGAAACAATAGCCTCCCTCGGACCTCCCACTTGTCTGCTCAAGTCTTTGAGATCTTCCAACACCTAGCTGGGATTGCCAGAAGGTTTCTCCAGAGACTGCACGGGTCTTTACAGCAGGAGACAATCCACACTGTGTGCAAGATTCCTGCCAATCCCAATGTTAAGTGCTTAACCTTGACCACCTCATCTAATCCTAGAGAACTATTTTCGTTTTTTCTGAAGTCTAAAAGCTCTGAATCCAAATCAGAACACACCCATTGCCTTTGGCAGGTGGTCAAACTTCTGGGTGACTCAGATCCCTCACACAGCTTCTCCCCAGGGACTGTGAGCATGGGGCCCGGCTTGCAGCAGCAGCCGCTACACACAGTAAAGGCTGGTGGGGCGCTTTGCGGAACAGGCAGGCAAGCTGCCTCCCACCGTTGTTTACAAGCGCTCGCAGAGGATGAGCTCACTCCGAATGCCGCGGCGGCCAATGGGCTTTGAGCTCCGCGGCCTGGAGATAGCTCTGACCAATCGGACGGCGCGGGGGTGGGACGGGGCGGGACGGGCGTCGAGCGGCCCGCACGTGCGCGGCGGGTGGAACCGCTGCTGCGCTGCTCGGCGCACGGAACTGGCGTCCCCTACCCGTGGTCCCAGGGCGGCGAGTACCTGGGCAACGCACGTCCTCGCAGGGCCGCTTTTCGGGGACGCCGGTCTCGCTGCTGATGTAGCACCAGGGCCCGCGCGGGTCCTGGTCCGGGTTCCGGCAGTAGTTGTGGTTGCCGGGGCCTGGGGTGGGGGAGCAGAGGCGTCAAGGGCCGCGGCCGCCGCCCACCAACCCCGCCCGGCCTCCCCGGCGGACACTCACTGGGCTCGGAGAGCGACTCGCGGCTGCCTTGCGCGGCCAACCAGTTGAGGCAGCGGAGACCCGGCGCGGGCGAGGGCTGGTCCTCCCGGTACAGGTGGCCGTTGTCCCAGAAGCAGCCTGTGAGGAAGAGGAACCCGCCCGGGACCCTTAGTGCAGCTCTCTGGCCCCGCGGGAGAAAGCCCTGTGTACCTCAGAGTGAAAGTGGAGAGCTTGTGTCACACCCCTAGCGGCGTTTGGTCCACAGACAACAACGCTCAGACTTAGCTTTCTTCTTCTTTTCTTTTTTCTTTCTTTCTTTCTTTTTTAAAACTTGAGATCGCTGCACGACTGTAAAGGGTTGTTACTCTTGGACTTGGGACCACTTTGAAGGTGCAGGAAGCCTGGCTAAGGTCTTTCTGTGGAGATGGTGAGTTTGGTTCTGGGCAGTCAGACATGGAAGTCATCCCAGTGTTGAGAAGTCAATGTTATATAAACTGGTGTTCCCTTCTCCACGAATACAGCCACCTTCTGCTAGTTTTAACAGACACCACCAGCTCCCAAGAGAATTCCACAAAAGCCTTTGATTCAGGGAAGCAAAAGATCCAATAGAGACCCCAGCTGAGGGACTCTGCCTCATCTCTTCAGCTCCCACTCCCCTCAGCAGAGAGCCACAGGAGGAGGCTGGAGAGGGGAGGCTCATGCGCCTGCCACACTAAGCAAACGGACTTTAAAAGGGTAGGACTCTGGGGAGTGGAAGAGACGAATTCCCAAGCTCCATCCACTCGTGTGAAAGGAAAGGGAAAGAGTGACTACTTGTCTTTGTTCTTAATGGCAAAGATGGAGCTGCAAGCCTCTGGCAAGGAAGGAGAGAAAGGAGAGAAGAATGCTTTCGTAGGATAACGAGAAAAGCAGCCAAAACCTTCCTTTCCTGTCGGCCTGACCACGTTTGGGGAATCTGGGGGCTTTACCCGTTCTGCTTCATTTAAGTTGCTGCAGAAAGGGGGAGAAAACATAATCTCACCTCCAGATCCATAGGCTTCTGCCAGAAGCATGTTGCTGAGAAGAAATGTGTGGACCCAAGCCAACAGCATCCTCGTCTCTTCGGCTCGCAGGTGACTCAACAGCCAGTGTCCAAATGGGGTCTCCTTGGCAGCTGTTTTGTCTCCTTGCAGTCAGACCGGCCGGCCCTTGTTATGCTCTTCTGGTAAACAGCCTGTCTTTAGAACTGGGAGCTTCCCAGCTAGCTTGCTGCAGCCGAGGTGTTTTTCAGCTGAAAGGCGCCCCCTGGGTCCTAAGCCTCCTAGACCGTACCAGATCACTAACCCTGAGCCAAGAGAGGAACGCAGCCAAGCCGAGAGTGGCAGAGAGGTTTCGCTTAGCAGCAGCTACGTGTGAGACCTGCACAATGCATCCCCAGGGCTTTTCTTCCTTTTCCATCAGTGTGAGTACAGAGTCACTGTGTCAGAAGGCATCCATCGTGGAGTGGGGTGGGTTAGGAGCCCACAAAGCACTACATAGTTGTAAGAGAGGATGCTGATTGCAGAAGCAGGAAGAATTTAAGACCACATAGGCAGCACAAATAAGAATTATCTGTCTGGAAGCAATATATTTAAAGTGTACTTTGCCAGGGCCCGTTCAGTCACATTCCTTTACTAGCATTTGAGGTTTGGGGTGTCCATATATAGTAGGAACACAGAAAGGGTATCGTTAGTTGAAAATACATGTTACACAAACATTGGATTTGCTTAGCTATAATGTAAAGTTCACCCTTTTTACCAGCCCAGAAGTAAAATGTCTTCCTTCCAACTCCCCTCAACCAGTATATAGGAAATCCAGTTGCAATAATTTGTGTCTACAGTTAAACCACATCCACATAACTTGGGGCTTTTGGAGTTTCTATTTGGCTGGCAGTTGAAGTTCCCAAGCAGCCTCAGTAAACTGAGAGAACAGGGTGGTTTGCCAAGACTACCTTGTGACTGGGGCAAACCCAAGAATAGAAACTCTGTTTTGATCTTGCTACAATGTAGGGAGGAAAAATAACACTATGAAGTAAGTTTTATAGACTTTATCATGGTGGAAAGCTAATGTGATTCTAACTATGAGTGACTGAACCCTGATGTGTCTTTTTAAAAAAAAAAAAAAAGGTTATTTTTATTTGTGGGTTTATCTGTGTCTGTACTAAGGCCATTGGAAAACTTCAGTCTCAAGAACTGGGGTTATAGGCAGTTGTGGACCACAGGAGGTAGCTGATGGGCAGTGGAACTCGGGTCAGCTCTTCTGGAAGAGCAGCAAGTACTCCTAATCTTTGAACCATCTCCCCAACCCAGCTGACATGCTTGTTAAAAACATTGTCTGACTGGAGAGATGGCTCATTGGTTACAAGCACTTGTTGCTCAAGTTCAAATCCCAGCACTTAGCATAAGGCCATCTGTGTCCAGTTCCAGGATGTGGAGCTTCCTCCTCTGACACTCAGTGGCACACATACAGATAGGCTGGCAAAACACACATGTAAATAAACACCCCCAAAAGAGTACCTGTGTGTGTGTGTAAATAAGGAAGTCAGAACAGGATGCCCAGTATCTTACTGCCTTGAAGCAGGGTCTCTTACTGGACCAAAAGTGTGACCCTTAAGCTGGGCTGCTGGCCAGTGATCCCCTGGCCACACACTCCAGTTGTAGGGATCCTGTGTGCTCTCCAGTGCTGGGTTATAGGTACACATAACCATGTCTGGCTTTTAAGGTGTGTGCTAAGGATTTGAGCTCAGATCTCATAGGTGCAGAGCCTTGTCCTTTTAAAACACCTCAGTTGATAGTGTGTTTGCTTAACATGTCAGAAGCCTTGTGTTGATCCCTAATGCAACATACTGAGTAGGGGAGTACAAGTCTGTAATCCCAGCTCTGGAAATGGAGACAGGAGGATCAGAAGTTCAAGGTCATCCTTGGGTATGTACAGAAGAAGTTTGAAGCCAACATTGGCTATACGAGACACTGTTTTAAAAAAAAAATTTTTTTTAAGTTTGATAAACATTTTTGTTAATTTTACAAATATTTAATTTTGAAACCCTCCATATTAGCTGGTATTTTTAGATACTGGGACATCGTGTGAACAAAATATTTGAATTTGTACTCTTTTGTTTGTTTGTTTGTTTTTTTTTTTTTTTTTTTTTGAGGCAGGGTTTCTCTGTGTAGCCTTGGCTGTCCTGGAACTCACTTTGTAGACCAGGCTGGCCTCGACTCAGAAATCCGCCTGCCTCTGCCTCCCGAGTGCTGGGATTAAAGGCATCTGCTTGTGGACGTTGTACATCGTGGTGCGCACTAGGCTCCGCACCACGATGTACAACGTCCACAAGCAAAAAAAAGAAATAGAAAGAATAGGGCATTGGTATGTGGTGCCCACAGAAACAGGGGGCATTTGACAACATGCTTGGCAAAAGTGAGCTGTTTAATTCCAGCAGCAAAGGTTCTTTGCAGTTGATCCCTCAGCACCTAATATAATGTTCCTCCTGTGACTCAAGTCGGTGCTTCTGCTAGACTATTTTTTTCTCCTGAAATCATTATAGAAACAGGCTGTTCAGCTAGCGAGCACTTACATCCTTTGCAGAGTGTCTACCATGCCCATGTGTAGATAGATACCAGGATGTCTACATCAGAAACCCCAAAGATCTGATGCTCTCTTCTGGCTCCACAGGCACCAGCACTCACATACTCCTTAGACATAAAAATGCAATAATTAAGAATGAATCTTACCACCGGGTGGTGGTGGTGCACGCCTTTAATCCCAGCACTCGGGAGGCAGAGGCAGGCAGATTTCTGAGTTCGAGGCCAGCCTGATCTATAAAGTGAGTTCCAGGACAGCCAGGGCTACACAGAGAAACCCTGTCTCAACACAGAGAAACCCTGTCTCAAAAAAAAAGAACAAAAAACAACAACAAACAAACAAAAGAATAAATCTTACCAATAAACAACTTGGGACTAGGTATGTAGCTCAGTGACAGAATGGTTAATGGTTACCTAACACACACAGAGCTGTGAGTTCCATCAACAGGATTGAAAATCCAAAACTTTACATCAAGCATACGTGACATGGAAGCCCATATTTATAAAGAGATTGCCTTACAATTTGTAATTTTGACTAAAATTTATTTAACAAGAAGAAATAATTCATAAAACTATTGCCTGCACATTTTTGTTTGTTTTGGTTTGGCAGTAATATTTTTGAAGGAATTGGAAGTCTGGAAAAATAGTCCATAAAATACAGCCATTATACAATACCACATGAAGAAAAGTTCAAATGTGCATGCTCAGAAAAAGGCCAAAACATCAGTAATGATGACAGGCATATCTGTGCCCAAAGCCTGATTACATTAATCTGGGTATCAACCCTATTAGAATGTGCACTTGAAGGACTGAGAAGTCCTTGTCTTCTTATTTTCATAAAGACAGGGTCTCAGGCTATCCTTGAATTCCTGGTGCTCTGTGTCCACGTCCCCAGTACTAGATCACAGGCATGTGCCGTCACACACAGCTACAACCACAAATCTTCTGCTACTTGGGGTGGAGGGGACTAAATCATGCTGATAAATTAGTTACAAGGGAGAAGAAAATATGAAAAAAGGTAAAGAAAAAATTGTGGTTTCTCGTGTTTTCTAGCTAGTGCTCCTAAGACACAGCACTGTATACAATGTTGCAAAGGTTTTGAGTATTTAATTTTGAGATGGGGTCTCTCTACATAGCCCTCGCTATCTTGGAACTCACTATGTAAACAAGG
>NC_034602.1:25948216-25956501 GCF_900095145.1 Mus pahari
GCCCTTGTTTTGTTTTTTTGTTTGTTTGTTTGTTTGTTTTGAGTCAGGGTTTCTCTGTATAGCCCTGACTGTCCTGGAACTCACTTTGTATACCAGGCTGGCCTCGAACTCAGAAATCCGCCTGCCTCTGCCTCCCGAGTGCTGGGATTAAAGGCATGAGCCACCATGCCCAGCCTAAGAATGTCTATGGTGGTATATACCCGTGTCTCAGCACTTGGAGGGTAGAGTCAGGAGGATTGCTGCAAATTCAGGGCCAGCCTGTTTTATATAGTGAGTTGCAGGCCACCCAGGGCTTGAGTGAGAACCTATCTCAAAAAATAAATGCATAACTGAATTATGAAACATTGAGTTAATGTCATCATCTCTGTTTTCAAAGCACTGCACTAGTACTAAAGGTAGAATAAGAAAGCTGTGCTTCTTTGAGGCTCCAATGCAAAGTGGAGAAAGCAGAAGGTCAAACATGGGACCTGTTTCCATGTAGGAATTACTGGAAGCCTAGCATTGTCGTAGATGCCTGCAATTATACCAGTAGGAGGCTGGGGCAAGAGGATTCTTAAGTTTGAGACTGTCTTGGGCTCAGTGAGATGCTATCCAAAACAAAACCAGAAGAGATGGGGAGCAAGGGAGAGGATAAGAGAGAAATCTGGCAAGATTGCTCAGTGGGTCAGAATAATTGCACAGACATGAGGCCAGAGAGGACACTGGGTATCTTGTCACTCTCTGGCACTGTAGTTTGCCTTAGGCCATGGCAGCAGTCTGAGGCAGTGGCTTGTGATGGCTGTCACAGGCTTCAGGTATTGGGGTCCTTAACAGTTGCCTGTGGCCAGTGTTACAGATCTAATCCTGGGGTCTGAGGCTAAAGTGCTCCCTGGATTTGTGACTCACACATGTATGCACGCATACCTGTGGATGCCCTACCCCCACCCTGCTTTCATTCAGGTCCTCTTGAATATTAGGCAAGCACTCTATTATTACATCTCCAGTTCCCTTTCACTTTCTTGATAGTTCTTCTATGTGTAAAAGTTTTAAATCTTGTTGAACCGCAGTTCTGTTTTAAGCGGTTTTAATTCCATTGTGGAAAATTAATAGTCCATAAATCTACTTATTTTTAGACTGTTTAGTTTTGTTCATTGAGGTACACACATCCTCTATACCAGTACCATATAATTTTATTTAGCTTTGTAAATGTTCTTTTTGACTCTACTCTTTATAGTGATTCTCACCATCACGCAGGCTGACTTCAAACTTCTGATTCACCCCACCCCACCACCGACACACCCCTGGATTTCTTTCCTGTCTTTATTGAATTCTCTTTCCCTTTGAGCAACACGGAGAATGTGCATCTCAGTGTTTTTTCCATAGACAGTTTTTAGTTTCTTTTCATCTTCTGAAAAATCAAGTTGACATTCCTTTTTAGGTTCTGTGCCCATGTCAGTAAAGTTCTTGGTATATAACTATTTGTAACATAGCTATTTAGTCTTGGGTTTTGTTGTGGTGGTGGTTGTTATTTTGTTTTTGTTTTTCTTTGTTTGGTTGGTTGGTTGGTTTTTCCAGACAGGGTTTCTCTGTGTAGCCTTGGCTGTCCTGGAACTCACTTCTATAGACCAGGCTGGCCTCAAACTTAGAAATCCGCCTTCCTCTGCCTCCCAAGTGCTGGGATTAAAGGCATGAGCCACCACTGCCCGGCTAACTATCTAGTCTTTGTGCCTATTGAAGTTAGTATGGACTAAATGAATTGACTTTTTATTTTTATTTTTTAAAGATTTTATTTTATTTATGAGTACATTGTCACCATCCTCCTCTTCCTCCTCTTCTTCTTATTCTTTTCTCTTCTCCTCCTCCTCCTCCTTCCTCCTCTTCTTTTTAAGATTTATTTATTTTATTTATATGAGTACACTGTACTGTCTTCAGACACACCAGAAGAGGTAATGGGATCCCCCATCACAGATGGTTGTGAGCCACCATGTGGTTGCTGGGAATTGAACTCAGGACCTTTGGAAGAGCAGTCAGTGCTCTTAATCGCTGAGCCATCTCTCCAGCCCCTTTTGGAAATGTTATACCTAACATTCTCTCTGTGTCTGTGTTGAGGGGTTCATAGTACACTTGTGTACACATTTCTGTGTGTGTGTAAAATATGCTGTAAATTGAAGTTAAAAGCCTGGTAAATGCTAAGCAAGCGCTCTACCATTAGCTATCTGTAGAATCAGTGCTGTCTGGCCTCACGTGGTATGTTGTTGCTGCTGCTGGGGACTGGGGAAGTTGAGACAAGGTCTTGCTTTGTATAGGCTTTGCTGGTCTGAAACTTGCTGTGTAGACCAGGCTGGCCTTGAACTCATAGAGATCCCTGCTTCTGCATTCTGAGTGCTGAGACTAAAGGCATGTGGTATCATGATTGCCTTTTTCTTTTAAAAAATTATTTATTTACGTGTATGTGTGTATGCCTGCCTGAGTTTACGTGCACCACACCCATTCAGGCACCTGTGGAGGCCAGAAGAGGGTGCGGAATCCTCTGTAACCAGAGTTAAAGCTGGTTGTGAGCCATCTGATGTGAGTGTTCAGATCAAACTCAGGTCCTCTGAATGAGCAGCAAGTGCACTGAAGCATCAAGCATCTTCCCAGCCCTGGTTATACTCTTTTGTCTGTCCCACTTGAGTCCCATGAACCTCCTAACCCACCACCTTGTCCCAGATGTTTAGAGCTTTGCTACCAATTCTTGCAATTCTTCCTGGTAATGCACAAGGTTAGGGATTGAACCCAGGGCCTTATGCTTCCTAAGAAGCATTTTAGCAGTGGATCTGCATCCCAGCCCCTTAGTACATTGTGGATGGATGGATGGATGGATAGGTGGGTGGGTGGGTGGATGGATGGATGGATGGACAGACGGACTCCATTGTTGTGTGACACTGTTTGTGGGGAGATGTGCACAAATATTTACTCATCCAGACTGTGAACGGTGACAGAACAAAGAAACATACCACCAAAGCCAGCTGGCAAACGATTGAGTGCCCTGGTGTTATGTACAGGAGTAGGGGTGAAGAGTTATAAGACAGAAAGACTCAAAGACTGAATCACCAAAATCCACCCCACACCCGAGGCAGCTGGACAAGTTGGAGAAAGTTTCAGGCAGCTTAGCTGCTCTGAGCCTCTGAGGTAGCTGGTCTCGTCCAAACTGTCTCTCATGAGTTCTTACTGCTTATATATTTTGGGGAATAAAGGGGCATAGTGATTCTTGCTCGTTTCACGGACATGCTGAAATCTTTTTTTTTTTTTTTTTTTTAAGATTTATTTATTATGTGTAAGTACACTGTAGCTGTCTTCAGACACTCCAGAAGAGGGCGCCAGATCTTGTTACAGATGGCTGTGAGCCACCATGTGGTTGCTGGGATTTGAACTCAGGACCTTGGGAAGGACAGTCGGTGCTCTTAACCACTGAGCCATCTCCCCAGCCCCGCTGAAATCTTTTGAGTTATATACTTCCTGGGTTTTAGTGAGTTTGCCCTCTGGATGGAATAGTCACAACACCCAGAATGTATTTCATTTTAACAGTTTCTCTTCATGATGCGATATTTTATCCCTGAGGAAAGTACTATACAACATCCATATGACTTTTCACTCACCTGAACCAAGTGTGTTTTTCTGTGTGTTCATGTGTGTGTGTGTGTGTGTGTGTGTGTCTGCATGATTATATGTGAGAGTGTATGAGAGTGTGTGTTTGTGTTTCTGTATTTCTGTGTGATCATATGTGTGTCTGTGTATCTGTTCGTGTGTGTTCATGTGTATCTCTGAGTTAATGTGTGTCTGTGTACATATCTGTATATTCATGTGTGTGTCTGTATCTGTGTCTGTGTATCTCTGTGTTTGTGTGTGTATGTGTGTGAATCTATGATTTTGTGTGTGTCTGTGTATGTCTTATCTGTTCGTGTGCGTGTGTGTCTTGGTGGTGACTGAGCCCAGGGCCTTACAGATATTAGGCAATGCTCTTCTGTGGAGCTATACCCTTGCCCTTGTGTTTTGTCTAGCTGAAGAATCTAAATCTAATTTTTTTCCTGTCTCCCCTTTCTTGCATACAAGTACTCCTGATGGCAGAGGACTGGTGCCAGAAGCAAATTCTGGGTGTGTATATGATACACATACATAAATGCAGAAAAGAACACATACACACCTGAGTTTTTTCCAGGACCCAATAGTGGGAAGAAGGGACTGACTCCTACCTGCAAGTTGTCCTCTGACCTTCATACATCACCACCATGGTGTACACACACTAAATAAAAGGTAATAAAGATTTTTAATAACCATTTATGATTTTAAAATTACAAACCTAGGAATAAACAGGAACTTCTTTGATGTGGTAATATCTGTTACTTATGAGTTTTTTCACCAAGGCAAGGAACAAGAAAGACGAGGATTTTTCTCTCTGTATGGGAAGTCATAGTAAATGCAATATAACAACAAAAAGAAATAATAAAAAGGCACAAAGCTTGAAAGGAAGGGGAGATACTGTCCGTGCTCACAGGTCATGTAAGGGGTTCCAGAAAACCCAAAAAAACTGACAGACAAGCTGTTTCTTTGTTGTTGTTTTTTGTTTTGTTTTGTTTTTTCGAGACAGGGTTTCTCTGTGTAGCCCTAGCTGTCCTAGAACTCACTCTGTAGACCAGGCTGGCCTCCAATTCAGAGATCTGCCTGCCTCTGCCTCCCAAGTGCTGGGGCATGAGCCACCACTGCCCAGACAAGACAAGCTGTTACTAATAAGACATTGCAGAAAACGCTGCAGGATATAAGGCTAATATATGCCAAGGATCAGCCTTGATTGAAGAGGGGATTTGAGACCGGCAAAAGAAACACCTCGAAATCAGTGAGGTAGGGTGCAAGCTGACAGCTCTGTATTCTGCTTGAGATAGCTCCCCCACAGATCTCCAGACAGCTCTGTAGACAGTCCTTGGCTTTGTAGTCTGCTCAGGACAGACAGCTCTCTCACGCTAGAAAAAATTCTAAAAGATCTGTGTTCACTCTCCAAGCAGTTCTCTCTTACAGATCAAAGCCCAGTCTTTTATTTACATATCAAGTCAGTTACTCCAGGTTTCCTTTTGATTATCCCATGAATTGGCATTTTATGACCAAAGCACCTTGATTCTTAGGAAAAGACAGCAAGTGCATTTTTTTTTAACATTGAAAATGAATTCAAGTGAGCTCCAGAACAGCCAGGACTACACAGAGTTACCCTGTCTCAAAAAACCAAAAAAAGAAAAAGAAAAGAAAATGAATTTAGAGATCTGCCTGCCTTTGTAAGCACAGACAATAAACTAGCTGGGTGGGATTCTATCCTGATACCATTCCCACCATGCCTAGACTTAAATTGGCTCTGTCCCAGGCTGACCTTGAACTCAGGAATCTGCCTGCTTTTGTATGTTCTTTTAGGTCTGTGAAGCTCCTTATACAATTCATAGTGCATCGTTATATTTTGCATAGTTGAGAAATTATATATATATATATATATATATATATACATATATATATAGTTTTTCAAGACAGGGTTTCTCTGTGTAGCCCTGGCTGTCCTGGAACTCACTCTGTAGACCAGGCTGGCCTCNAACTCAGAAATCTGCCTGCCTCTGCCTCCCGAGTGCTGGGATTAAAGGCGTGTGCCACCATGCCTGGCTGAGAAATTATATATTCTTGAACTCATGTTCAAGTTCAGAGTTCTTTCCCACAGCCTTAAGGGCTGCCCTGAAAGTCACAGTGTTTACCATTTTTGCTGAGGAACATAGATACACCCTTAACCCCCAGACTTGTGCTGTTTCTAATTATCATGGAGTCATTACCCTTGGCAAGGGAACTATTTCCCAAAGGAGGAACATAAAGTAAAATAAGCACATTATCATACAGACAATCCCTGTGCCCACAGTAACCATAAACAGACTTGGAGGCCCATGCCCTTTTGACTCTTCGCCAGGGGTGAGAACCATGCTAAGCAGTCCCTTCCATAGCAATGTAGGACAAATATACAAAACTCAGTTGCTTCCCAATACACTCACAGTGAGCCAGAAGAAAAATGGAACATAAGACAGATTTAACAAAATGCTTATAAAATGCTGATGAACAAAACCAAATAACTAATAACATTGTCCATGTTTATGGATAGGATGACTCAATGTTGCCGAGATATGTGAGTCCTTCCAACCCAACCTGTAGGTTCATAACCATCCCAAAGTTCCAGTAAGTTATTTGTGGTTCTAGATAGATTGATTCCTAATTTACATGGAGAGAGGGAAAAGACACAGAATAGCCAAACCAACACTGAAGTAAGGGGCTTCACTTTGAGAACTGAAATTCTTTGGTCTTCAGACTCAAAACAAGGTGGGAGTGGGGGTGTCAAGATGGCTCAGTGGGTAATGGTACTTGTCACCAAGCACGACAACCTGAGTTCTATCCCTGGACCCACATCCTAGAAAGACACAACCAACAACCAACTGAAAATTATCCTTTGACTTCCACATTTAAGCTACACACATGCACATAAATAAATGAAAAACAAAATCTTACACTGAGACAGCCTCTTATTGTCAAAAGACAAGCACATACTTCATGTACTAGACAAGTAAACCAGTGCAAGAATGGGGCCCACAAATAAGACAAGAAATACTGTAAGCAGATTTTTTTTTTCCAAGACAGGGTTTCTCTGTGTAGCCCTGGCTGTCCTGGAACTCACTTTGTAGACCAGGCTGGTCTCGAACTCAAAATCTGCCTGCCTCTGCCTCCCAAGTGCTGGGATTAAAAGCGTGCGCTACCCCGTCCAGCAAAACAATTTTTTTTTTTAAAGTGCGTGCTAATCCCAGCACTTGGGAGGCAGAGGCAGGCAGAGGCAGGCAGATTTCTGAGTTCAAGGCCAGCCTGGTCTGCAGTGTGAGTTCCAGGACAGCACGTGCTATACAGAGAAACCCTGTCTCGAAAAAACAAAACAAAACAAAACAAAAAAGTGTGTGCTAAGGGCTGAGCTACACCACAACTAGAAATTGTTTTGTTTTGTTTTGTTTTTTTCCAGTAAATAACAATCTCAGGGTCCACAGTGTGAACAAATATCCTGCAACATATACTCTTAAAACTTAACCCATTTTGGGCTAGAGAGATGGCTCAGCAGTTAAGAGCACTGACTGCCCTTCTGAAGGTCCTGAGTTCAAATCCCAGCAACCACATGGTGGCTCACAACCATCTGTAATGAGATCTGACGCCCTCTTATGGAGTGTCTGAAGGCAGCTACAGTGTACTGACATGTAATAATAATAATAATAATAATAATAATAATAATAATAATAAGAAGAAGAAGAAGAAGAAGAAGAAGAAGAAGAAGATAAAGACCTTAATTATAATGACAATTTACAACCCATTTTAAAAATAAGCTAAAAATAAAAACAAAAAACAACCTCTCCAAACTGTGGTTTAGTGTCAGGTCACTCACTGAGATTCAGAGGGCCTGGCCTCCATCCCCAGCATTCAGCTTCAATCAGGTAAAGGCAGGAAAATCTCTGCGAGTTCAAAACCAGCTTTGTAAAGTGTGTAATGAGACACTGTCTCAAAAGACAAAACAAAATTAGAGCTGTGCATCTGTACCCAGTTCTTGGGAAATAGAGGAAGGATGCCGATTTGGGACCTCCTCGACTGATTATGAGTTCCAGGCTAAATAAGATCCTGTCTCTCAAAAACAGGAGGAAGAAGAGGTGGGAGGGGGGGCAGAAGAGGGAGGAGGGGAGGAGAAAGAGGATAGACTGTGGGAATGACTCTTGTACCTACTTAAAACCAAGCTCAACCCCACAGGTGTGTGATCCCAGCACTGGCATGCCCTCACCAGGGTGCCAGCCAGTGCAGCCAAATCATCAAGCTCCAGTTAGCTTTAAACAAAGAAACTAGAGGGTAGAGGAAAAAACCCAGTACCAGTCTCTACCACACACACACACACGAGGGAAAAATTGCCATATTCCTACCATATGATTCAGCAAGCATGTTCCTTGGTATTTATACAAAGTTGCTGAAAGCATATGTCCGCCCACCTAGCTACGCATTAATGTTTATGGCAGCTTTATTCAAATTTACCAAAACTAATAGTGCCAAGCTGGGGACCAAGCCTTTAATACACAGGCAAGCTTTTGGAGGAAATTCTAGGTCTGAATAGAATATATAACATAGAACTATAACATCTGGGCTGGTGAGATGGCTCAGTGGGTAAGAGCACCCGACTGCTCTTCCAAAGGTCCTGAGTTCAAATCCCAGCAACCACATGGTGGCTCACAACC
>NC_034602.1:25957341-25988352 GCF_900095145.1 Mus pahari
AACTCACTCTGTAGACCAGGCTGGCCTCGAACTCAGAAATCCGCCTGCCTCTGCCTCCCAAGTGCTGGGATTAAAGGCGTGTGCCACCATGCCCGGCCTGCTTTCTCATAACACTTAATATTTTCATACAAATGTATTTCACTTTGTGTGTGTGCATGTGTGCGTGGGTGTACATGGGTGCAGGTGTCCTCAGAGGCCAGAGCTTTCCATCCTCTGGAGCTAGAGTCACAGGTAGTTGTGAGCTAACTTCCTGTTGTACACGCTAGGAGTCACCCTTGGCTCCTCTGCAAGAGCAGCATGCAGTTAACCACTGAGCCATCTCTCCAGCCCCTCGTACTATTTTTAGATTTATATTTTATTTATGTGTAGGAATATTTTGTATGCTCTTATATATGTCTGCAGAAGTTGGAAGAGGGTGTCAGATCCCCTGGAACTATAGTTATGGATGGCTGTGAGCTACCATGAGAGTACCATGAACCAACTCAGGTTCCCTGCAAGAGCAACAAGTGTTCTTACCTGCTGAGCTATGTCTCCTGTACTATAATTACTTTTTTGGCTGTTTGTTTTGTTTTGTGTTTTTTGAGATGGGGTTTCTCTGTGTAGCCTTGGCTGTCCTAGAACTCACTCTGTAGACCAGGCTGGCTTTGAACTCAAAGATTTGCCTGCCTCTGCCTTCCAAGTGCTGGGAATAAAGGCATGTGCCACCACCACCCAGACTTTAACAGCTCTTAACATAAGCGTTTTTCTCTCATGGTATCAAATGTTTTGAAATGATCTTTATGTATGAGCTAACCGATGGACTTTTTGCATGAGTTTTGGACAATAAGATCTTTAGAGTTACTTTGTTGTACAGCTTCGAAGAGTGGAATTCCTAATTTACAGGGGATAAATATTTTAAAGATTATTGACAATTTTGTGGGTTTGTTTTGTTTTGAGAGTCTTGTGTAACTCAGGCTGGTCTCAAACTTGCTATATAGCTAAGTACGACTTTGAACTTCTCTTGAACCTTCCAACTGCTATGCCCCCCCACCCCCGTTTACTATGGTGCTGGGATAGAGTACTAGGCTTCAAGCACATTAGGCAAGCACTCTACCAACTGAGCTATACCCCCAGCCCATTCTTCTTATCATTGGTATACTTGTGCTCCCCCCACCCCCAAGGGAGAATGTACTCTGCAGAACAGTGGGAGGGGTTTGAGTCCCTGAGGGTAAGGGTTGGCCCAGGATGAAGGAAAAAAGGAAGGGAGCTAATTAAGAGGAAGGCAGCAGGGAGAGGAAGAATGATGAGCCACTAGGGGTCAGTCAGGGACGTGTTCTCTGTGGCTGGAGTCATGGAAGGCTGAAGCAGTAGGTGTATCTGTCGCCTTGAAGGAAGGGCTCATCTTTAAGGGTTCCTTGTCAGTGTTGGGGTTGATCCTTGTGGGATGGACCAAAGCATTTTGGTCTCAGTTATTGGTACGAAGAGTAAGCTCCTTGTTGGGAGGGCCGAGTCCAGGTTCTTGTCACAAGAGACAAGGATGACCTATTTGGAGTTGCTGGGTGCCTTTTATAGCTTAAAGCATTTAAGATGTTTCCAAGAGCGGAGGGGAAGGAATCCTGGGAAGGGTCCCAAGGAGTGGGGATGTCTACCCGTCCCGGGCTTCCGCCTCTCCCCTTCCACATCTCAGCTTGGTCTTTTACTCTTGTCTAGCATACTTGTTCATTTGAGCCTGAGCATCACAAGGGGATGATGGACGATGCACAAGTGGGAACCGTGCAGAACAGGGAAGTGTTCAAAAGTGACAGTCAGCTCAGATCTGAGCCCTCACCTTGCCCTTCACAGCTTCGGACATTAGCAGTCACTGGATTTCTCTGAACCTTCGAGTAGAATACTTTGCTCATGAGGCACAGTGTCTGGCACCCAGCAAGTGTGCTAGCTATCTTACAGGAGAGTTGGGGGCAGGGAAAACTGTAGACAGCAGCAATCAGATTTGGGCCTCTGGAGTTTCTCAGGCAGATAAAGAGATAAGAACTTTAGAGGCAGAGGAAGCAGCGTACACAAGCAAATAGACAGGAGCGGTGAGGTTAAAGGGCTCAGGGCTCGTTTTAGTACATAGGAACTCAGGCCAGCAAGAGCTACCTGGTGGGACCCTGTCTCCCCCACTTCTAACTCCCCCCAAAAAAGGTAAAGTGCTTCCTGCAAAATCTTGAGTTGGTTCTGTTGGATCCCCAGTGGAAGATCAAACTCTAAAGAGGTGTCCTGTAAACTGGGTGTGCTGTGCTTTAATCCCAGCACTCAGGCAGCAGAAAGTAGATAGATCTCTGAGTTCGAGGCCAGCCTGGTCTACAGAGTGAGTTCCAGGACAGCAAAGGCTACACAGAAAAACCCTGTCTCAAAAAACCAAAATCAAAACCAAAAAAACAGGGTAGAAAGTGAATTGGTTAGGCAGCCGTGGCACATTGGACCGCCTGTGTAGACTTCCTCAGTACAGCCTTCCTGGAGGATACGGCACTGCACAGCAGACCAGGAGGCTAGACCCTCTAAGCCAGGACGAGGCCTCGAAAAATATACACTGGCAGCTGGAGGCCTAGCCCCAGCCTGGCCTCACAGTCACTGACCTTCAATTTTATTTACAGCTAAGGGCTTTACTTTCTTTGAACACAGCCCAAGCAAGCTGGTCTTGAACTCCCTATGTGGCTGAGGCTGACCTTGATCTCCTGATCTTCCTGCCTCTGCCTCCTGGGAAGTGCTGGGATTATAAAAGAACACAATACCCAACCTGCAGTTTTAAATGGTCAAAATAAATAAAACAAATTCTTCCTCTTTTAATGACAAAAATGCTTACCCGTTGGCACTGCACAGAAATTGTTTGCTAGTCCTGTTCTTGGTCACTGTCTCCATTACAGTGAAGGGGTTTGAGCAAAGATGGTTGAGGTAATCTGAAAGGAGTTTCGAGCGCTTCCTAGTGTGCTGTTCTAGGTAGGTATCAGCTACTTTGTTCTAGCAGCCCTGGACAAACTGCTTTGTTACTGTAGGTTTTGGTGAGGAAACAGGCCCACGTCACTGTGAAAGAGGTCCTGCAGGGTCTGAACCAGGCTGACTGTCTCCTGGATAAGCATGAACCGGGGCACAGTGATGACTACCCAGAGAAGAGACAGAGAGAGCTTAGAGCAGCAACAGTTCAAGGCACTTGTGGGATGTGGAAGATGCAGGCATACAGATTGGGGTGGGGTGGGGGACTTCGAGTGAAAGATACTCGGTGGGGTAGAGCAAGAGGCACAAGGCTGGGGGTGACTCAGGCTCTAAGCTTGAGAGCTCTGTGGACACTAGCTGGACAGGACAGCTGGGGTAAAGTTGCAAGTCCCACTGGGGAACAGCACAGAAGCAGCTCAGGTTGCATTGTGGGGTCCATTCTCATCGCTTGCCTATAGCTGTGTTGGGATTTTAACAATCAAGCCTGTTGATTGTTAAAATAGTGTGTGCCTTATTCTGAGTATATGTGATGGTTAGACAGGTAGTTGGCACCTTTAGTGTGTCATTACTAATGGCTAGTGTATTTATTTGGAACAGCATATGACTTGAAATCATAAAGGCTGACACATTTAAAAAACAAAAAGACCTACAAGTGTGGACTTGTGTTCGGGAAATACCAAGTAGGAAGCAAATCGAGCCTGGGGAATTCAGAGGTGAGCTACAGAATTGGTTTTTGGGGGGTGGGTTGGAGGAGGCCAGGGTAAGAGTGAGAGCCATTACTCATTCCCACGGGGAGTCTGCTTTGATAACAGTCTGCTTTACTACAGCCCTCCCGAGCAGTCCTGTTTCCCACCTGACAAGCAAAGGTCAGGCCAGAGTTGCATAAAGCATCTCAACTGTGTTCTGCAACTGCCACAATCGCACCTGGCTAGGTCTCCAGCTTCTATGTTCTGGTGAGCAAATCTCTCCTCCAGCAGTGCTGGGCTAGCTCTATGGTATGCTTGCAGACAAATCTACCTTTACTTTAGTAAAGCCCAGGGAAGTTTGGGGTGTGGTCCCAGGAGAGAGGGTCACTCTAAGCATGGGTAGACCCTTAGCTTGTGATGACAGTCTTTCAGCCTCCCCTTGGTCTGCTGATGGGGAGACTGACCTTTGGAAATTTGCTGGGCAGGTGTGAAGGCCATCACCCTTTCTGCATCATAATCTCCACAGCTTCTATCTATGGCATGGAGGATACAGGTTGTTGGGGCAGGCAAGGGCACCTGCTTGCTTTGTTGTTCACTTCCTGCCATAGAACAGTGATAGAAATAAATACAGTCCCCACTTGTCCATGGCAGTGTCAGGGGTGTCTAGAGCAGAGCTAAGAAAATCTTTGGAAGGACTCAGCAACTTCATCGAGTCCTTGGCTCAAGGCCAGGCCTGCACTTCAACACAAGTATGATCAGTTGCAAACTCTGTAATGGACACAAAGCCGAGTCTATAAAACTTGACCCTAAAAAAAAAAAAAAAAAAAGTTTGCAGTGTAAAAAAAAACCCGCCAGGTGGTGGTGGCGCATACCTTTAATCCCAGCACTTGGGAGGCAGAGGCAGGCAGATTTCTGAGTTCAAGGCCAGCCTGGTCTATAGAGTGAGTTCCAGGACAGCCAGGGCTACTCAGAGAAACCCTGTCTTGAAAAACCAAAATAAAAATAAAAATAAAAAAAAAAAACTTGAGAATGCTACATCTGCCTGCTTGCTAAGTCACAGCAAATGGCCAGAGCCCAGCAAGTCACCCAGGAGCTCATGTAAATGCATGGCTTGAAGACTCTGCCTTTATAGCAGAACAGCAATGTAATTAGTATTAACATGGGGCTAAGTGAAGTTGTGCTTTGTCCCTTTTGGTCTTGTTTCTTTCTCTTCATCAGTGATTGTTTTGCTGTTTATTTTTTATTATTATTTTGCTGATTATTTTTTCCTGTTTGGAGATGAAAGACTATTTCTATTCATTTTGAGATTTCTCAAGATCCTTGGAAGTGCTGTAAGCTTGCCAGTCCCTCTGGCGATTGGTTTTGTTCCCATTAAACCTCTGTGGGGCTGGGAGATAGTTCAGTCAGTGAAGTGCGTGTGAGCCCCAGAAGAAACCCATGCTTAAAAAAGAAAAAAGTAGCCGGGCGTGGTGGAGCACGCCTTTAATTCCAGCACTTGGGAGGCAAAGGCAGGCAGATTTCTGAGTTTGAGGACAGCCTGGTCTACAAAGTGAGTTCCAGGACAGCCAGGGCTATACAGAGAAACCCTGTCTCAAAAAAGTAAAAAAAAAAAAAAAAGTAAAAAAGAAAAAAGTACCAAGCACAGAGAAGTGCGCTTGTAACCCCAGAACTAGGAGACCACTAATCCCAGGGGCCTGCAGGCTGGCCAGCCGAGCCTACTTAGTGAACCCTGGGTCAGTGAAAGAGCTCCTCAGAAAATAAGATGGGGGCTGGAGAGGCGGCTCAGAGGTTAAAAGCATGGCTGCTCTTCCAGAGGACCCACCCACATTCATTTCCCTGCAACCACATGGCACCTCACACCTGCCGTGTAGCTGTAGTTCCAGGGTTCCTGACATCATCACAGCCACACACAGGCAAAACACCAGTGAACACTAAAAAAAAAAAAAAAAGGATGCTCCTGTAGAACAGCACTGGGGACTGCCCTTTGATGGCCACATGTGCAGGGGCGCACACACACAGACAGACGTTAGCAGGCGCGCGCGCGCACACACACACACACACACACACAGAAAGACAGACATTACTTCCCTGTCCTGTTTGCTGCTTGCCACTCCTGCCTCCACCCTCAGAACTAAGTATGTCTTCATAAGAAATGTCTTTTCAAACCAAAAAAAAAAAAAAAAAAAACCACTTGGGAGGCAGAGGCAGGCAGATTTCTGGGTTCGAGGCTAGACTGGTCTATACAGAGAAACCCTGTCTCGAAAAAACAAAAAACAAACAAACAAACAAAAAAGAAATGTCTTTTCTTTGTTCACAACTAACAAACAGCAAAGCAAGCTAGATAACATGGGGGAGCGGACTTCAAGTGGTTACTTAGAGCCCCTCCCCCCATATACACAAATAATTTTTTCCCTGCCATGTCCCTCCATAGCAGATGACTGCCTTGAATCCCCTCCCAAGCCCTTACCTCAAACCTTCCTAGACCACTCTACCTACTGTGGTCTCCTGCTGTCACTGACCCACCACTTTTGCTGTCTTTCCTCTTGTATTTCTCATTATCCAGTAGCCAGATCCAAATCTACTTGTTAACTCTCTCCAATTAAGTCCAAGGGCTATTTTGTTCATTACAGATCGTGAAACATACCTGGTACATAGTAGTGAAAATATGGGCTTAGTATGTGTTGCGTTAATGAGTCCCGGAACGGCGGAGAGGAAACAAAGTCTCTCCGGGACCGCTTCCGGCCTCCCCTGGGCAGTGGGTACAGACTGCTGATTCTGGGTCCCGAAGACACTGCTGAAAAAGTGGACTCGGGGGAGCAGGCAGAGATATCGTACTAACATTTTTAATATAGTCTGATCAGGTCAATTCACATCACAAGGTCAACCTGGGCTTGCTCAAGTGTAACACAAATCAAGGTACACAATGTCTCTACCTGAGGTTCTCCCACCTTCCTGGCTCCCAACACCACTGAACCCTCTTCCTGATCAAACTGGAATTTTTTTTTAAAATTTTGCATAAAACTATTTCTTCCATAGACTTCAAACAACTAGCCAAGTTAATTATGGTACACCTAAACAAAGTTTAATACTAACCCTAATGTGTGACTGCGGTTTACAAAGAGCTCTGTGTCACCTGGGGTAGCTTTCAGTAGCAAATCACTACAACTGGTCCTAAAAATAACAATAATAAGAATTAGAGAATCAAAACCCAACAGCAAGTTGAATGGTTAAACTCAAGTAAGAACTGGAATTTGGGGTAGAGGCGTCCTCAGTAGGTGAGCTTGTCCTGGCCGTGAAATGTTAGCTTCCAGCAGCTCGAGAAGACCAGGGCCCACCTCAGAGGACACTCTGTATGGTCCATGGGATGCTGTAGGTTTCTGGCTTCCTTAAAAATAGTTGGCCATAAGAGGGTGGAGACCCTACTTAACTTCTTTTGAGGACAGAGGCAGGGGGGTGAGGAATGAAAGAAGTGGGAGGGACCAAAACTACTGAGCGAGGCCTGAGAGTGCCCTAGAGTCGGGGTGAGGACACCAATAACTGAGCACCAGAACTTCTGTCTTCAGACCACTAGAGAAACCCGGACTGGTGCTGCCTCAGAGGCCGATGGAGTGCTTTCTGCCCTTGTCCCATACTGGGTCTCTCAGTATTTCTACAGAGAGCATCAGATGAGAGTCTATTTCTAAGACCACAGCGGGTGGGGTAATGGAGGGAGGAAGGGGCAGGGACAGGGTTTAAAAATGAATAAAAATCTCTCAGCTACAGAACCCAAAGACATCACTTCCCTCCGCATTCACAGCATTGCTCAGCAGTCCCCAGCGGCTGTTCTGTGGGGACACAGCACGTCTTACTTCCCTTCAGGCCCCATGGGCTGCTGGTCCACCTCAGGATCCACTAAAGATGAAGCAAACGCTGACTGAACAATCTGAAATCCAAAAGACTCGAGAAGAGACATGTTCTGCTGGGGAGAGAAAGGTGAACCAAGGGCAGGGCCCAGGTCCCCCAAGGGACCCCCAAGGGCACGGACATGCACCTTCTGGATGTGTTTGTTCAAGTAGGACTTAGAACGGAAGAAGCTCCCACATTCAGGGCATGGGTACTTCTTCTCCCCGTCAGACTCCATTTTGTTTTTAGGGACTGCCACGTCGCAGGAGAAGGAGCCGTTGGCACTCTGTTTCTCTGGCGTCTTCAGGTCACTGGCGTCTGAGAGGTCACCGTAGGAATCGGAGCTCTCAATCAGATCCTGATGTGAGCATTTCTGGCCTTCTATGACAAAACAAAACAGGGCAGAGATGAGGCCAGGCATTAGAGCCATCCCCTCCTGGAGGGACCATGACATGCCAGCTCATAGGCCCTGGAGGGCCAACCCTGGCCAGTCACTAACCTGGCAGAACCCATGGGGGTTTGGCTGGTCTGATTAGGAGCATGGAATGCCTGTAGGAGCAAGATGACAGTGCCCTGGAGCCACCAGCCTCCCTCACTATAAACTCTTCATGAGGATATATGTGTAGAATTCACCATCACCTCAGCCTTCTTCAAGGGAGGAAGGCCAAGAAGGGATCCCCCTACTTCTGCCCAGAACAACCCAGAGATCCCCAGTCCTTAGGTGCTTCCAGAGGTGCCTCCAGGAGTACAAATGTTCTGACTATGATGAGCAGGTATCATTGGCTTGTCCCTCGATACACTAGTGGCTACCTTCACAAAGCAGGCAGAACCAGAACCATGAGTTCCTCTACTCAGCTAGATCCTACTGATGGCTCCCACGGCAAGCGACGCTTATTCAAGGCCCGCATTTCCACGTCTGCAAAGCCCTTTCCAGGGCCATATAGCCAAAGCACACAGATGAAAAGCAACTCTGAACAGCTGTCAGCTGGGGAGCCCATCTAGACCAAGACATGGATGGCCCTTACTGCTCTACCTTGCCTGGCCCACACGGTCTACTACCAACTACCAGCTTCCTGCCTGGGTCCAGAGAGCCATGCCAAGAAGGGAAGTCTGTGATGGGAGCATGGGGCATGCCATCTCTACCATCCGCCATGTCCTGGCAAAAAAGCAACAACATGACACCCCCAAACAACACGAACCAACAAGTTACCAGTGAGCCTGGAAACACTTGTCATACCAATTCCAAACCAGAGGCAATCAGGTAGCTCATTTACTGCCATGCGTCTCACAAATGCAGCCACTTATGGCAACCGACCATAGAAAAGCTAGCCGCTGGCTCCCTCCCACCCACAAGATCAACCAAGAAGAAAGCATTCAGCGCCAGGTCCACACAGGTCCTACAGGGCAATGGGCAGGATCTAAGCCCAGAGTAACTCGTCATGCATTGCTCCTCTTCCTGCCCTAGGGCAACCCTGGAGGGCTCCAGTCAATGGGGGCTAGCCAAGAGGAGGGAAGAAGGCTGGGGAAGGAGGCAGGCTGGATCAGCAGTGCCCTACAGCCTCACTCCCTGTCCCGGAGTGAGAAACCTGTGGCAGACCGTCCTAGAGAGCACTGCGATTCTTGCCTCCCCACCACCCGGCCCAGCGCCCCCACAACACAGTCTGCGCAGAGAAGCAAAGTGCAGAGCAAGGGGTCGCTTGCCTTTGTTGCCATAGGTCCTGGCGCAGTGGAACGCTGCTCCCCCATTCAGGATGGGTTCCTGGTGCCTGGAGACCTGGGGAAGGGGAACACCGTGGTGGGTTTTAACATGGACCTTTAAGTAGGAGGCAGAGGAGAAACCTAAACAAGACAAAAGGAGATGAGATCCCACAGCCAGCAAGAGATAGCTCTCTGCTCCCCATGCCTTTTCTTTGGCAGCTCTGGCTAGCATTCCCTGGTCAGCTGCACCTGCAAGGGGTTCTCTCCTTGGCTCAAAAGCATCTGCAATCATCACATGAGGCCATGAGGTTCAGGATGGAGAGCTCCACTGTCCACGAGTCAGTCAGCTTCTCTGCCCAGGCCAGCCACCTTGGCTCGCTTGGTGCCGCAGTAGCAGGTGGTCTGAGTGGATGTCCCACAGGCCCATGTCAGCTGCAGAGACCATGGTTAAAAATGCGATCAGATAAGTATATGGTACTCCAGCCAGCAGAAGCCTGCTTATAATGTAAAGGGAAACCAGAGGGAGACAAGTGAAGTCCCCAAGGAATGTTTCCAGAGGTCCCCTTTCTTCTACCTGTTGGAGCATGCTCTATTTTAACTTTTCCGCCTTCAGAACAATGACTTAAGAGCCGATTCCACCTTTTGAAGAACGAACGGAGGCAGCGTGTGTGACATCATGGTCATCCCTTATCCATGGTGGTCTTTGCAGTTTGGTTTTGGAAAATCCATCAAGTACACCCAGAATGATCTCTCGCCATCTTGATGTAGGCTCCACTTTACACCTCATGCTTTGGTCAGTTTAAGGCGTAAGTATCTCAAGTTGGAAGAGCAGATCTTGGGCCATTTCCACAAATGTCACAAGGCCTTTGGAGGATGACAGCCACAAAATCAGGCAATAAAATGACTTGTTTCACAAGAAAGAGGTATGCCATTGAATCTCACCATAGTCAAGGATCAGAAAGTACCTTTAGCAGGAACCAAAGCGTTTTAATATTATAAGGCTCACTTTGGGGGGTCAGTGCCCACTCTAGATCTGTCCAGCACATTCCTCAGGCACTTGCACTTCCATTTAAGTGTGTTTTATTACATGTATTTATTTACTGGGGGGGAGAAGGTGGAGGTCAGATGACAATTTGTCAAAGTTGGCTCTCTCATACCATGTGAGCCCTCAGCATTAATCCCAGGTCTTCAGTCTTGGTGGCAAGTGCCTTTACCCGCTGAGCCACCCTGTCCGCCCCTTGTTCCCTTTTAAAACTATAGCCACAGTGAGATTCCCCTGCTAAAGGTTCAGAGGTAGAAATGTATTGTGTGATTTCTGCATAAAACTTTTTAAAAAGTGTGAACTGCAGGGTGGAGCATCCCAGCACTTGGAAGGCAGTGGCAGCTGGGCCTCTCTGGTCTACAGAGAGTCCCAGGACAGCTGGGGTTACACAGAGAAACCCTGTCTCAACAAGCAACAAATCGAAAAAGCATGAGTTGCTATAGTACTCCTACATTGGCTCACTTTCTGGCTGTTGTTTGTGTGGCCCAGGCTTTCCTGAGGTCGTGGCCACCTCCTACCCCAGCTCCCCAAGCACAGAGAGTTTTGAACACTGCTTCAAGTGTGACAAAAGGTTCACTTTTTTTGTCTCTCTCTAAAGGTTTTCTTTTATTTTTTTCTTTTTTAAAGTTTTTTTCCAGACATTGTGTATCCTTGGCCGGGAACTCAGATTCGCCTGTCTCTTCTTGCCCCACCACTGCCCACCTCAAAGTTTCATTTTTAGGGCTGGTGAGATGGCTCAGTGGGTAAGAGCACCTGACTGCTCTTCTGAAGGTCCAGAGTTCAAATCCCAGCAACCACATGGTGGCTCACAACCATCCGTAACAAGATCTGATGCCCTCTTCTNAGCAACCACATGGTGGCTCACAACCATCCGTAACAAGATCTGATGCCCTCTTCTGGAGTGTCTGAAGACAGCTACAGTGTACTTACATATAGTAAATAAATAAATCTTAAAAAAAAAAAAAAAAAAAGTTTCATTTTTAAATCCTGATGGTGTCCTGGAACCCAACATGTTACACTACGTAGTCTACAGAGTTCCCCAAACTTTCTATCCACTGTAAATTATTACCGTACCCATTTTGCCAATGAATAGAGAAAAGGCTTAATGTAATTTTCATGCATGTAACCTGTATGGCCACCAACCATCAGAAGCTGACCTCACTTCAGAAACCCTAGAAATCCATGCTATCAGAGCTTGGCCCTTAACCACTGGTCTCCTGAAGGGTCTGAGGGTCTGAGCTGTAAAACCCCCTGGGACAGCTGCTTACACACCTTTGCAGCTAAGCCTGCCCACTTTTCTGGGTTCTAACTCAAAATAGTATAACTTTTTATTTTCCTTTCTATCTCTTTTTTCAGAATTGACACTCATTCATTCCTAATTTAAAAGGCGAGACCCTTCTCTTCTGCATCTCTCTTTTCCCAGCAAGCTACTAAGATTTACAGCTTGTTTTCCTATGTGATGGCTGATCTTGATTGTCAGCCTGGCCACCCCTGGAATTAACTAAAACCCAAGTGGCTGGGTACACCTGGGAGAGATTACTTTTTTCTTAATTAAATAATTTGAAGTGGGAATAAAATAATTTTAATCTGGGTCTTTTGAGGTGGGAAGATCCAATTTTCATCTGGGCCCTGCCTTTGGCTAGCAGCCTGTATATATAAAGGCCACAGAAGAAGGAAGCTCGCTCTCTCTCTCTCTCTCTCTCTCTCTCTCTCTCTCTCTGCCTGCTCTTACTCTCCATTACTCTTCATGGCAGGTCCATTCCTCCTTGGCATTGGCGCCTACTTCTTCGGGATTTTTTTGTATACCGAAGACCAGCTGAACATCACGCCCCGTGGACTGAACCTTCTGTTCTTGAGCCTTCTGTTGGCAGACAACTGTTGTTGGACTAGCTGGGCCACAGCCTTGAAAAGCATTCTAATAATTCCCCTTTTCATGCATCTACTTTTTCACATTCTATCAGTTCTGTCCCTCTAGAGAACTGGACTGATAGGCTCTGACATTTTTCTTTCAAACTCTTAATAAAATTGCCCTTGAGCTTCAAAACAAACAACAAAAATGTCCTCTGGACTTGTGTGATTATTATCACCACTACTGCGTGATGATAAGTGTGTTGTTAGAGTAGGCTGCCGGCAGACAACCTTGAGGACAGCAGGCAGTGGCAGTGGTCACAGAGGTAACCTGGGGTCAGAACAGCGTTTCCTTCTTAACACAGCTACTTTAAAGATGGACCAGAATCAGGTGCTGGCTTTCTAGACTCCCTGGAACGCGGTCCTGTGCTGTTCTTAAGTATTTGGCTTGGGGCCAGACATTCCTAAGAGGCAGGATGCAGTCAGGAATGGGTAGGCAAGACTAATGGGAAGAGACCGAGGCTCTTAGCCCTTTAAACACAAGCCAACAAGGTACAGTGGCCCCAGAAACCCACACAGGACATGAGAACTTTGTGAGGACACAATGCTGGCCGGCACTTCACAGGGGAATTTTCCTTTGGTGTTCATTCCTTTGGGGCCTCTGAAGTGGTATGAAGCCCTTCTCATAGCAAGCCAGGGCAGGCCCAGCACAATCCAAGTGAATGGGAAAAAGCACCAGGAACTACTATAGCCACTGTGCAGGGAGAGCTCTCTACCCCCAAAACACAGCAGGTACACAGTAAAAACACCCTGCATGTTCTAAGGAAAACGTAGCTGGGTCCTCCCGACTTTCCTCGGTTGCAGACTGTACTATCTATAGCAAACTCACTTGGCAAGTGACAAGACCGGATCCACAGCTGCCACTTAAAGCCCACAGCTTAAACACAGCCGTTCAGCAAGTCAAGTGCTGGAACGACACAGAGGCTGAGTTTCTGAGCTCACCCACCCTCTCTCTGACCACGAAGAGCTAAAGAGGACTCCATGATGTGATACGGGAGCTGCCCACATCAGCAGTTCCCTTCCTGTCCAGAAATGAAGTTTGTTAATGCCAAAAGTCACTGTTCTTCAGTTAGATTTTCTTGCCCTGTGGTGTCCATGCAATTCACATCCTCCCAGTCCTTGTCCATGCAGAGACTGAGGACTGCTTTCTCTATGTCCAAACAAAGGGGTCAGCTCCACCAGTGCACCTGAGACTGCCAATGCAGGAGAAAGGCACAGCAGCACTATCTGGCTACTGTGTGGTCATCTGACAGCAAGACGTTTCCTTTGTGCAGTTTTGGTGGTTATTTTGTCTTAGGATAGAAGGTCCTGGCTGGCATGGTACTTGCTATTTAGCCCAGGTGAGACTTGAATTCATAAGAATATCACCTCTGCCTTCCAAGTGTCACAGGAGTAAGCCACTAGGCCCTTTCTCCTCTGTAACAAGGTCTCAACCTGTGCAGTCTTGCTTAGCTTGGAATCTGAGCTGTCTTCTCACCTTAGACTCCCAAATGCCAAGACTATAAGCAAGAGGACAACTTTGAGGCCAGCCTGGGCTTTATGGCAAGGCTGGAAGGATGGCTCAGTGGTTAAGAGCACTCCTTTGTAAAACACCCAGGTTTGGTTCCCAGCACCCACATCTCAGCTCACGACCACCTATATCTCCAGTTCTAGGTGATCCAATGACTTCCATGGGTTCCTGCAAGCACATGGTACACATACATACACTCATACAAACATATATATACATAAAATTTAAAAATAAGTATTAAAAAATAACAAAGCATTGAGACTGAAAGCTTTCAGAAGACACTTGTAAGACATCTGATTCAGGGCTGGTGAGATGGCTCAGTGGGTAAGAGCACCCGACTACTCTTCCGAAGGTCCGGAGTTCAAATCCCAGCAACCACATGGTGGCTCATAACCATCCGTAACAAGATCTGATGCCCTCTTCTGGGATGTCTGAAGACAGCTACAGTGTACTTACATATAATAAATAAATAAATCTTTAAAAAAAAAAAAAAAGACATCTGATTCAGTCTTAACTGAGAATACTGGGCGTGCCTGGGACTGACCATAAAGTTTGGACATACCAGGCAGGTGCCACCACTGAGTCACAACCCCAACTCTCAGAACATTCATTTATTTAAGCCTGGCAGAGCCCCTCCTTCTCCACCCTCTTGTTGGTTTTGTTGGCATCGGTGTGCTGCTGTTGTTGCTTGGTATTTCTGCCGAAGAATGAGTCCAGAGATACTCTTCCACAAAGGCTCCAGTCCTCCCCTCAGTGCTTCTCTCTTCTGAGTACCCAGTGCGAGCTAGACTTGGGGGAGTGGGTCTTCCTGCAGTGGACTGCACTTCGGCGGTCATCTCCACATCCTGGCCACACGGCTTGTGGCTACTGTTGAATTCCTCTTTGCAGATCTTGAGGAACACCGTATTGTGGTGGGCTAACCTCCCTGCTGCCCTCACCTTGGCTTCCTCATAGCCCTGAGTCTGCTGTCCTGTACCAGTTCCTTGCCTTATTCCATCATCTGGGCAGGACTGTCCGGTGTGGGGGATTTTTTTAAATTTTATTTATTTTTCTTTTTTTTTTTTTGACTTTTTGATTTTGTTTTTACTTTTTTGTTCAGTTGGTTGGTGATTTGGTTTGGTTTGGTTTGTGACAGGGTTTCTCTGTGTAGCCCTGGCTGTCCTGGAACTCACTCTGTAGACCAGGCTGGCCTTGAACTCAGAAATCTGCCTGCCTCTGCCTCCCGAGTGCTGGGATTAAAGGCATGCGCCACCACCGCCCAGCTGAACATCCTTCACCATTTTTAGCAGCTCTCAGCTCTGCCCACTGAGCCAGTTCTGGAACAGGTAACTTTATAGGAATCTTGACAAAGTCCTGCAGATGGTGCACTGTAGAAAGTTTAGCATTACTTGGCAGTACTCTCTGGAAGCTGGGTGAGGATGAAGCAAGGTTAAGAAGCCAGCTGTCTTAAGACCGGAGCATCCCCAATTGAGGCTGTCCCCACAACACTCCTTGTCCTCACCAACCCACCGTTTGCCCCTAGAGGGAAACAAGAAGCAGCGGAAGCTGCTAGAGCCTTTGTGCTGGCGTTCACAGCAGGTTTGCTAGTGGAACGAGCAGCAATGATCAGTGACATCAAGGCAAATCTGAGGTGGCTGTGTGTAGTCTTTGAACAGCACCTGGTTCCAGAACTCCAATAAAACCATCCACCCAGCGAGAGTACCTCCATCAAGAACTTTGGGACCCGTGGAGACAGCACCCTATCCATACCACATTATCATCGAGCGTTACGGAACCATTTTACCATTTCACAATGTAAGCACAGGCACCCCGAAGGGACAACTCTGGATCCAGGGAACTATGAGCCACCTCCTCTTAGAGTCTCACGGCAACCCCATGAGATGGAAAGGGGGAGAGTCTAATCACTTCTGAGAAGCAGCAGCAAGCAAGAGAGCCCAAAGCTACCTGGAAAGGGGCTGGAACTAAACCCTGAGTCTCCTCACCCTGATTCCGTGCTCACCCTGCTATAGACTAGACTTACAAAAACACCGACACAAGAGTGCCCAAGAAAACAAGCCACATGCCCAACCGGCCAACGCAAGCGTAGGAGGCGAAAGAAGCAGTCTCTGGCTCCCACAATGGCCGCCCCAGCCTCCTTAGCACAGACTCTGTGCTTACAAACAAACTCACAGCACAGCACTTCCAACAGCCGACTCAACCCAGCAGATCCTCGGACATGCCAGACGGAGTTCACCCAACACTAAACTGCAGCCCTGGTGGGCTCGACACTGTCTCGGCAAACCTTGGGCTCAGGCACACTGCCCTGCCCAGCACACTGCCCTGCCCAGAACTCTGTCCGCTTCTGCCTTTCCTTGGGGCCACAATCCACTTGGAATCTCTTCTAAACATTTATACTAGAAAGCTTTTGTCTCTTGTCCATCTCCAGAGCCAGCCTTTTTGCCAGTGAGTGGCCAGGTTTTATAGCCCATTCAGGCTAATGACTCCCAGCCAACCCTGCTAAGTCTGTTTGTGAATCCATGCATCCTGCCACTTGAGCAGGTGTATCTACCCTGGGCTTGGGACTCACGTGAGTCTCTCCTTCCGTTCCCATCACTAAGTCTCTTGGAAAGGAAGAGGTTTCAAACAACTAGCTGAGTGATGTGGTCCAAGCCTCCTGAGGGCATTTCTCATTCAGAAGAGAGGACGGGCTCCCCACAAAAGCAGGCCCATCCTCTGAGTGAGGAAACAGTGGGGAAATTACCTCGGTTACAGATGCTGCAGAAGTTGCTGGGCCCCTCACTGTGCTTCTTCAGGTGGTCTGCCATGTACGCTGCCCGCAAGTACTTTCCACACACCTGGCAGGGCACCTTGTCTTCATGACAGGCCAGGTGGGAGCGCAGGCGGTCTCG
This sequence comes from Mus pahari, assembly GCF_900095145.1. Taxonomy (NCBI): domain Eukaryota; kingdom Metazoa; phylum Chordata; class Mammalia; order Rodentia; family Muridae; genus Mus; species Mus pahari. Next base: position 25,973,908 of record NC_034602.1, read on the forward strand.
AGTGGCAAAGGAGGCATTGCAGGTCTGCGTGCAGAAAGGAGAACAGAGTGAGGAACAGGACCTCCTGCCCGTGACCATGCAGGCCTGGCCAGCCTGTGAAATCAGTTCCTTTAGAAGGCTGGACAGTGCAGCATGGCTCTACTAGCCATGCCAAGTGGCTGCCCCTCCTTCCCACAGTGCCGTCTCATGGGGTATCTGAGTCAGAATTACTGGTTCTTTACCACAGGCAAGCTCACAACATTGCCAGCCAAGGCCTACGTGCTTCTACTGAGTGGAGAGAAGTGTTTATTCATGTCCCCACCCCTTGGTCTCTGAGACAAGGTCTCATGCAATCGGGGCTAAGCTGACTCAGGCAGCTGAACTTGACGTTGAACTGCAGCTCCTTCTGCAGGGCTAGGATCGCAGGTGTTCACCTCCACCGCTATTCACTCTTAACCACAAAGCACTTACTTTAGGAGCACTGGCCGTGAGTTCTAGCATAAAAGCCAGGCTTCCTGTTCTCCACCTCAGGGTTCCCCTTACTGCCTTATCCACAGAATCCAATGTGTCCATTTCATTCAAATATGACATTCCTGTTGCCACAGGGAAATGGAAACGGCAGGACAAAAGTACAAAGATAACAGTTCCTAATATTCTTGTAATGTGAATAAAAAAGCAGCATATGAAATAAATGAATGTCGGTTCTGCCGAGGTGAGAATGGAGAAGCAGACTGTGCGGTGTCACTGTGGGAAAGCGGCGGTAAGAACAAGGACAGGGCCACCACCGGCACCATTGAGCAGACTCTGAGTGCAGACTGAGAGAGACTTTTGCCTTGTGTAGTTCACGCACAGGGCAGCCCTCACACTCTAGCAATGTGTAGCCACTGAAAGGCACAGCCCTGCACGACTCACGGCCAGGTCACCCTGAGGATGAAGGTCTAGCTCCCTAGCCATTATCTCTCCCCAACATCCCTTCCTCTGTTGGGGGGCATGCAAAGGCTGGGGTGCCTTGGGGAACACAGAATGTCACAAAGGCCTTGAAAAAAGGCGGATCCAGTGGCTTTTAAGCTATTTTGGTTCCATAGGGATGCCTCGGGGCTAACGTCAAACTGGACTTATTTCTCTTCTGTGTTGCTCTCAGCTCTAGGACTGTGGGTGAAAGCAGCTTTAACATCTGAGGAAGAGGAGCCATTCCGTTAACTTGCTAGAATGCAGCTGCCTCTGTTTCCTGGTTAGAAGTGCATCTCGATAACCTGAAATCTCAAGGCGAGTAGTGTCAGAACACCATCAACATTCGTGTGCCGAGCATGCACACACCATTGATCTTACTCTAGGGTCCAAGCACAAGGTCGACAGCAGTGCTGTGAAGGCAGAAGATGCCACAGTTTGCCTCAACCCCAGATATGTGCATCGCATGCTTCCCCGTTCCCCATAGTCACAGGTAAACGGTACTAACTTAAACCAGACAACTCATCCCGGTGAAACCCTGCTTCTAACCTTTAATCTTGTGACAAAGGAAGCTTAACTTTGGAGAGTGAACTTGCCCAAGACACAGGACTCAGGTACTAGAGAAAGGAACAATCTAAACACCTGGACCAGACCAGTCTTCAAGTAGTCCTCCCAGCTAAACAGGGGTATCTTGGTATTGAACAATTTACAGCTGGGCAGACACACATCCTATGAGAATGCAGGATGACTGAGTTGAGAACAGGCCTCTTCTATGCCCTTAGCATTTCTGAAGTCAATACAGGTGCATTCTGTGAAAGAAAGGAGTCAACCCTGACCTATGTACTTGGTATCCAGTTCTGTCCTGGGGCAAGATAGTGCAGGCCAAGTCCAGCACCTGGGCAACCCAGAAGGCATCAGGAGGACCACACTCAGGCATCTAATGACACAGTGAGAGCCCACAGTGACAGGGAATTCAGTCTTCCAAGTAGACTGCAATCGGTAAACCGTGGAAAGGTTCTTATAAATACCCTGGGAGACTGTGAACATGCTCATTTATCCAAGGACAAGAGCTGCTCTGCCAAAGATCCAAAAACTACCCTAACCCTGCAGCTATTGAGTGGGGGTGGGTTTTTGTTGTTGTTTTGAGACAAGGTCTTACCACATAGCCCTGGCTGTCCTGTAACTCACTCTATAGACCAGGCCACCCTTGAACTCAGAGATCTGCCTGCCTCTGCCTCCTGAGTGCTGGGATTAGAGGTGTGCACCACCTCACCCACCAAGGAAGTCTAAAGTCTCAGAACTCAGGGAACTGACGTGAACCAGGTGGGAATAATCAGGGTTCTTCCCTTTTCCAGAGAGAGGAAGCCCATGGCGGGAAAGATACCTTGCCTTGTTTACCAACCACTTGGGATCTTTCCTAGAAAGGCTTTGCCCTGTAATACTTTAGTACCCAAGATAATGGACAGCGAACCCTCCCCAACTGGATTAAATATTTGGGGATTAAGCAAAGTTAAAACCACAGATGCAGCTGGTGTCCCCTACCCTGTCCTCCACTGATTATCTCTTAAGGAACCCGGAGCAAACATAATTAGGGACTTCTGCTGGGGTAAAGAAGCTACAACAGAAATGACCACCTTGTCACAAAGCCAACATAAAGTAGTTGTTGGTGTCCCTGTTCAACTAATCCTGTGACTGGAGTCCCCAGGTTTTCCTGTGTTAAGTCCAAGTCTGGACCAACCAGAACTTCAGATAACACAGAGCATAAAACAGGCTGGTCAGGAGAGCCTCAAGGGGCTGAGTGAGACAGGCCTTAAAGAGGCCACCCAGAACCTGAGTCTCAGAACTCCCCATCCTGTGGACAGGGAGTAAACAGACGAGCCTTGAAAGGAAGCCAGGCAGCCAATGGCACAGTGTGACTACCTGTTGGCTTTAAGTGCCTACTGTGCCCACAGCCAAGGTTCACACAGTCTGCTGTTAGGAGGCATAGTAACACTACTTGCTACTGCTCTTCCCACATTCCCTAAAGCTTTCAGGCCTGAGTGGAACCCCAAGAACATTAGCGCATCCCAAGCCCAGGCAGCCTTGGCAGTCTGAAAGCAATAGGGTGCATTTTGCAAAGCCTCCTGCAGCCAGGAAAAAAAATCTAGGGGCAACACATGAAAGTCCAGCTCCACTGGCTTTAACCCCTTTGTGCGCCCTCATCTCACCCTTATTTAACCAGTCTCAGACATGGGAAGATGTCTCAGTCTCAGAAGCAATGGGAGATGGCTGAGACAATCCAGTCTCTCAACTCTGGCTAAATTCCAGGTCCAGTCAAAGGCTGGGGCTTGTTAGACCTGATAAGGGAGACTCAAGCCTGAAGCTCCCTGCCCCTTATCTTCCAAAGGCTTTTCTATCAGTCTGAGTAACTGGCCCCTTTTATCCTCTATGGCAGTGTGACAGTCAGCACACCCCTTGCTGGGTCCTCTTTATAAGGCTCTGGCTACAGGGTCAGGTCTGTGAAATTGTGTGCTGAAGGCAGAGTCAGGGCAGGAGCTCATATACCAAGGGACAATGGTGCCAGTTGTCACGACAGACCAAGGACAAAACACACAAAGCCTCAAATGTTAGAATGAAAACTTTTATCATAGATCCTGATCTCCAGGCAGTCTGCAGGGACTAAGGGACACACCAAGGGGCCCTGGGAGAGGGAGTGTCTACCTGCTCTGTCAGCCCCTAAATCCATGCTATCACAATACAATACTGGTTAGTTTAGTTCTGAGCAGACCAGCTAAAAAAAAACCTCAGCCAAGAGAACTCACTAGCCAGACCTGAACGCAGGCCTAGTGAGACGAAGCGTTCAGCTGCACAGCCAAACCTAGTTAAAGCTGTACTGGACACTTCTGAATGTAGGGTGATTTCCCTCCACCCACCCAAGTAGGAGGAGGGTGACCAGGAACCCCAGTCAGTGTGAAAAGTGAGGCCAGGGGAAGGGACACAGAAGCTGGGGCTTAACTCCCTAGAACTCCCAACTTCTAGATTCCCCAGACCAAGTTGGCTGCCCTGTTGAGGTAGGGAAGGGGAGAGGAGAGCATTCAGAAAGGAGCATGAGCCTACGGGGGAAGGGGGACGGACCTTCAGAAGGTGGTCCATCCTATCACTACTTGAGAGCTTTGAGCTGGGGAAAATGATAGGATATCTTGGGAGGATCTGAGAGTGTTGGGCAGGAACCATCTTGGTAGCTATCCTCTGCCAAAAGCAGGGGTCTCCAGCCAGCCACCATTGCCTCCACCTCTCCAGAGGGACCCAGGCTAGCCTACAGGCCATTGAGTAAAAGGCCGGTTGCCCTCAGGGGTTGTCCATCCCTGTCTCAGGTATCCTGGTGGGGCTGAGCAGAAGAGTGCATTGCTGGAGTGTGCTGGACTCAGGCTTTCAAGGGCTGGAAAGGACTTTTTTAGAGAGAGGGAAAAGGCGGTATCAGGAACTGAATGGGACGACCTCCACAAAGCAGGCTGGGCAAAGTCCCATGATGGCAGGTCGCTAGGAAGAGGTTCCAGGGGCGGCAGGCCGCTGCTGCTCCCAACCCACACCTGGAAAAAGGGCAGAGAGTGCAGGTTACCCCCCCAGGCCACCGGGCACACCCCCACTGCCCTCTGGGTTTCTCCTGTCCTGTCTGAGGCTGCTCAGCACACTACCTGGGAGTCAGAACGTGCCCTGTGACAAGAGAGATCAAAGATGGAGCGGCAGAAAGCAGCAAGGCAAAGGCAGATTCCAGCAGGCCTATCTGGAGTCAGCATCCTTGGGAACGGCTGCCTGGCTGAGCATCTGTGAGCAGTGAAGCCCTAGTCCTGGAAGCTCTGTGCTGCTGCGCAAGGCCATTCCTCCCTATACTCTCCTGAACCCACCCGTGCCAGCAGGTTAGGAGAAGCAGGTATCCCCTGGCAGAGGTTGTAGGATAGCTCATGTCACTGCCTTGACATCAGTTGAAGGCACTTGCCACAGCAGAAGGGTGATAACCAAGAAGACAGTGGTGTACTTTGCATCACACTGAAAAAAAAATGCTCAGAGGCCTTCTAGGTACCAGCAGAGTCCCCAAAGAGAGTTCCAGCAGACAGGAGAAAATCCAGTCCAGCCTTCCTTCCCTACATGATTCCACACTGGAAGAGATGCCTTGCTCGCTCTTGCTGTCTGTGTTGGAGATGGGACCACCCTCTCCCTACCCGCAGCCTCTTCTGCCACGCTTTCTCCACTGAAGGAACCCACTCGGCTCAAACCAGGGGAAGGGTCGTTGGCTGGGCCACCGGAAGCCCTTTTGAAATCCCTACAGTTCATACAGATTACTGGGAACCAGCAGCCAGGCCCAGCTAGGTGTCAGATCCACCATGACAACACTTGTGTGGTGTGGCCCACCAGCCAATGCCCGAAAATGCCAGGACAGGAAAGCTAAGCAACAGAACGGAGGGAAAGACCACGGAGACGAGAAACGAGTGACCAAAGAGTCTCATAGCCCTGGGGAAACAGAGGAAGCTGGGAATAGAACAAAGGAGGCCCGAGGGAGCACAGGGGCGACCAGAGTGGGGGTGTGTGCAAAGCAGTGCTCAGGCCACGGCTGGGGGACAGCAGCATCTTTCCACCCAACTGCCCCTGGCCCAGTCCCTACCTGACACTTGTGAGGTCGCTCGGAAGTGTGCACCTGCTTGATATGTCCATTCAAGTGGTCCGGCCTGGAAAAGAGATCAACAGACTTTAAAAACAAGACATCAAAAAAGATGGGCCAAACTTGGCCAGCCTCCCTCCACCACCACCACCACCCCAGCAAGACAAAGACAAAGTCACCACCCAGCCCTAGCCCCAGGGGCCCAAGCATCTCAGCCACCCCCTTCCCGGGGGGGGGGGGGGGGGGGGCAAACGTTCCCCTCTGATCTAACTAACCCAACCCCACCCCACCCCCACCCCCAGCAGAAATTCAATGACTCCTAGGACCTGAGGCAGCAGCTTTAGAATGACACGGGGATGCCTTGCCCAGCCTTTCTGGGAGGGGTGGGTGTGGGACTCATTGTCCAGACTAAAGCCCCTTAGAAACACTGCATTCCCCTCCCCCCAGCCTCTCCCGCCACCGCAGCCAATGAATGCCACCCGGATGGAATTCAGTCCCCAGAGGCCAGGATGGAGCTTTAAGTCCCCAGCTGGACTGGCAAGCCAGATGCCAGCCAGAGCAGGTGGGCAGGGGCCGTCTGACCGGTAAGACTGGTTCCTATGTGGGGCCTCTCTGGGGGAGTTCTGTCCCTATGATCTCTCACATACACGATCCTTGGGATTTCAGTTAAAACCAGCCTTTTATTCAATATTCTCAAACCGGGAGAAAAACAAAAACAAAACCAGCCCTCTGCTCCCAGGCAAGTCTTCAGTCCCCAAGAAGGCTCACTAAAAGTTGAAAAGGTCTGTCCTGAGAACGGACGACCTGTGGGTCCACTGGATTCTGGAGCCACCAGGTCAGAGCCCATCAGATTCCAGTATTACTACTGCAAAACAGCCCTGCCTGGCCGGCTTTTATGCCTCTCAAACCTAGGGTCACATGAGGGGCAAAGCTGGAACCTACTGCTGCAGGCCAGCCTGCCTGCTCAAACTGGTGGAGGATCTGGGCCTCGAGAGTGTAAGGAGTCCTAGACACACTTGTTCAGTTCCTCCCCCCCCCCCCAGCCATTCAGGCGGGGAAAGTCGAGGGAGGAGCCCAGCCTCCCGCCCCCAGAGGGGGCCCCACGCCTGGTGCCGGAAACACAAAGGGAACCAGGGGAGAAGAATGGGGAGGCCCAATGGCTCTGGCCTAAGGAATCTGGCCCCTTCCTACAGGCCCCCGGGTGGGTGAAGCTAGTAGGGCACCCTGGTACCAGAGAACTTGCCTGAAGGCATAGATGCAGCTCTTGGCCACACCATCTCAAAGCCAGAGATTTAAAACATTTAAACATGGTATGCTCTATGCTCTATTAAGGTCCAGTGACCCTCTACCCCCACAAGATCCACATCCCCAGATCTGTCTCAGAACTAAGATAATACACAGCAGGGAGTTGGGGGGGGAGGATGCCACCTCACCTGGAGAAACCTTTCCCACAGCTCTGGCAGATGTACGGTTTGCCCACTGACCCATCATGGGACCTCACATGGTACGACATACGGTCTTTTCGCTTGAACCGCAGACCACACACCGGGCACGAGTAAGGCTTCTCCCCCGAGTGGGACAGCTTATGCCGGTTGAGATGGTACACATCTCGAAAGATCTTGCCACAGATCTCACAAGCCACTTGCTTCCTGGTCCGGCTCCTTTTTCTGGGGCCGTCGGGGTCCTCGGAGATGGGTAACCCATTCTCACCCAGCCTTGGAGGAGGAAGATCGATATAGCCCAACTGGAGGCTTGTGACGCCGTGCTGGGCCTCATGTTGCCGGAGCCGGTTGGCGTCAGTGAACACCTTCCCACACAGGCCACATGGAAGGATGCCTGCTTCCCTCAAGCCCCCTGGAGACCCAAACATGGAGTCCAGCAGGTTGGCCTTCCTGGGGCGTCCCCGGCCTCGCTTGCTAGTCAGTGGAGGTGCACTGGATGCCACATTGGGGAATGGAGAAGTCAGTAGTTGAGGGGATAGGGGTCCAGCCACCATGGGCAATCTGTCCACTCCGGGTAACACAGGCAGGGAAGCTTGGCCCGCAATAGCAGCACCTGTGGCCCTGGCAGCCTCCTCCTCGGGCTGCATACTGCCAGCAATACCGTTACTGTTGGCTGCCATAGCTGCCCCGTTGGTCATGTCCAAAGGGAAGCCCAAGTCAGAAGTCCCAGGAGGGCGAAAGAGCATGATATCAGCCCGGGCAGGGGGCACCAGGATCTGCACGTTGGACTGTTTGATTACTTCCTGGCAGATCTCGATGACCGACCTCATCAGCAGGAACTTGGCGGCCGTCATGAGCTCGGGGAAGCTCTCTAGGCGCACAACGATTCGGGACGTGTAAGCGAAGTCCAGGATGTCTCCGAACACTTTGGAACTGATGGTGTGCATCTCCAGTTCGCGGCTGCCTCCAGCCCCGCCGCCTGGAGCCGCCGCCGCGCCTCCCACATCAGCAGGACCACCGTCTGCAGCTCCGCCGTCGCCTAACTGGGCGCTGAACACAGACTCAAAGTACTCGCTGCAGGCAGCCAATACGGCGCGGTGCGCTGGGAAGCTCTCGTCGCCTACCCGTAGGAGCACATCGCAAAAGCGCCCGCCGTTTTTGCGTTGTTGGTTCAGGTTGTGCAGCATCTCCGTACTGTGTCTGCTCACCTGGTAGGTGTAGCAGCCCGACGGACCGCAAGAAGCGTCGTTGACCCGCTCCATGGTCGCTGCACCTTCCCCACTCGCCGGGCCGGGCACCCGCCAGTCCCTTGTCCCTTCCCTTAGGCAGCGAGACGCCTTGTGCAGCGGACCACTCACACTCCCGGCACGTGCGGCCCAGGGCTCGGTAGTACTCTCAGGTGCGCCCAGCGCACACGCCCCCCGCTCTAATAAAAAGGGCTAGACCCAGCGGGGCACTGCCCCCCACATAGCCGCCCTTAACCTCCGCCGGACCCGCGTCGCACTCCCTCTCCGCCTGCCCGCCTCCCTCTCTAGGTCTACCTTCCAGGGGGTAAACGAGCGAAGAGGTGCGCCCCTCCTGCAAACGCGGCTGCCACCTCCCCTCCCGCCCGCCAGGCGGCGCCGGCGCGCGGCCAAAAGGCGCGCGCGCGCGCGCGGGGAGGAGGAGGGGTCCGCCGCGCAAGCGCAAGCGCGCGCTCCGAGGCTTTTCCCGGGCCCACTGGGGGCGCGCGCTGCGTCCCCTGCAAAGCGCGAGCCGGGGTGGGGGCGCCGGAGCAAAGGAAACAAAAGGCGAAGGCGAAGGCGGCGGTCCGCGCGCACAGGGGCGGTGGCGTAGGCCGAGTCTTGGAGCCCGGCGAAGGCGGCGGCCGAAGCGAGCGGGTGGCAGCAGCAGCAGGGTGGGCCCTTTCCCAAGCCAGGCACGAGTGGCGGCGGCGCTGCGGCCCCAGGCTCCGTGCGTTCGGAACGGAGGAAAGATGGCAGCGGCTGCACTTCCTCTTGCACTTTCACCCCTGGGGGGAGGAGAAGGAGGGGGCGATACCAACAACACCCCCCCCAGCTTGCAGAAAGAAAAAAGCAGCGAGCTCGGCGTGGGGGGTCTCGGTGGCCCCGGCCCAGCACGTGCGCATCGGGCTCCCTAGCCTGAGCCGCCTAGCGCTGCAAACTTTCCACTTTCTTTGTGCCGAGCGCCCCCCCCTCACCCAGCGGAGGATGCACGTCCCCCATTCCCTATTTATACAACCCCCCCTGCAGCTCCGCTCCCCCCGCTTCCTGCCCCCACTCCCCAGCTCCGCCAATGCTAGCGCAGCCTGATCCTCCGCCTCCCCACCCCGCCCGCGGGGCCGGGGGCTGCAGCCTCAACCCCCCCTCACCCCCCCCCGACCCCGACCAATACGATCTGAGCGCCGAGCCAGCAAACCAGCTACAGCCGCCCCTCCGCTGCCCGCCCAGAGTGTAGGCGAGCGTGCGGGAGGGGCGGCCAGAGCCTGTGGATCTGAGCCCCCCCAGCCTGCCTTGCGCACCCGCAGGTCGGACGGGCATCAGCACCCTGCCTAGTTCTCCTTTGATGGCCGAAATCCCTAGAAGTCGGCTGAGACCTCCAGCTCTGCTGCCCTAGGAAGGACACGGGATCCCGACCCGACGCAGGCGGAACCTTCTGCCTGCCTCACACTGACCGAGGCAAATGCCCGGCACGCCTGGATAACTAGAGATAGGTCGTTTTCCCCACCCACCGCTACTTGGGCTTTGTGCCCCAGGGAGCGTGAAGTCGCCAGCCAGCTCAGAGAAGGGACAGTATGATGGCGATGGACAAAATCAACGGCCCCTGCATGTCCCAGCAGTTTTGTAAGAAAACTAGAGAATCCAGAGATCAAGAAGCTCCCCTCGATCTTCCCCAAGCCAGAAACTTGCTTCTTAGCCCTTGCCGCCCGGCAAAATGCCGGCCACTCTGACCACGGACCGCGCGGCCAGGCCTGAGCGCTTTGTCCCTAAGACGCCTGAGGATGCTATTAGGCGAGGGTTGGACACAGGTTCGTCAGCTTAGGCTGTCGCTGAGCTACTGATCTCAGAGCCTGTAGGCAAAGCACGTGTACGGGCGCGAAGTTCCCACAGTTGCAAGAGGAGCGAAGTACGCATTCCAAACTTTGCACGGTTCCAAACTGAGCGCTTCCATTAAATGTAGCGGTGTGTGTGGAAAAGCATTCTGGGTATTACCATGCAAATGAACGGGACCGGCTTTCATCTCGGCTTGGGGTTCCCACCGGCGTGCGCCTAGCCTCTTACTCAGCTCACTGAGGCTTTTCAGCATGTTACTGTAAAGAGGACCCTAGTTCAAATCCTAGACCTGAGCTCTCTCGTTATGTCTCGGTGCCAGTTACTTGGCTTCTGTGAGCCAGTTTTGTAACCTGTGCCCCGGACAAAGTTGAGAATTCACCCTCCTCAGACAGTACACTCCAGACTTCCTGAATAAAATGAGGAATGAGGCTTGAGGAAAATTCCCTTACCCTAAAGAAAGACCTGTCCCCTTAAGCCCAAATCCTGTGTTAGAACAATCTAGATACTGCTTTTAATTTCTCGGTCACGGTGTTTTGGAGGCAGATTCCGGGAACTAGAAATTCTTGTGTTCAACTGTGCTATTGAGGGTTCCAAGGTAGATCATTTACCTAGTGTGTGCCAGGCTCCTGTTCTTTCCCAGGGCTGGGGAGCAGAAAGAGGAAGGTCTGCTTACTCAGCCCTCACTGTACTTAAGCGAGTGACTTGCCCAAGGCCACAGGTCAGTAGTAGAGCCAGGAATCAATCCTCCGCAGGGATCTGAAGGCCATGAGTAGCTTCAGGCACTGGATCAAGCTAGAATAGGTTGTGTTTAGAAAACAGGATGCTACATCCGGAGGGATCACCTTGCACAGTGGAGCTCACAGGGCTCCTCACCTACAGTGCTCGAGGAAAGCAAGGGGCACACATTAGCCCCATTTTGTAAATGCTGATGCTGGAGTAAGCCTAGTGAGTCAGGACCCCCACCTTGGAGAAGAAGCGGGTGATTAATACCAGCGTTGATCCCAGCCCAGAGCTTTATCCTGCATGTCATGTCACATTGGTGCAATTGATTATGCAGGGGCCAGAGTTTTTCCATACCCGTTTTCCATCATGCCCGTCTCTTGGGCCCACGGGCACCTATTCTGTAACTTTAGACTTTCAGATGTGTTTATAAAATTTCAATAATTGTCTCACACACACACACACACACACAGCCGCGCATGCGCCAAAGAATGAGCAAGCTGAGACTCAGGGGTGTTAAATAATGGGTCCACGATGACACAAAGGAGTCCAAACTAGAACCTCCAATCTTTAAAGCTGTCCTACCTGAGTATTCACCGACTGGCTTAACAAGCCTGGCTAAGAGAACTATATTTATGATCTTTTCCCCTCCACATCTGTCAACAGAGCCTACTGCCTCTTTCCCAGTTTCTAGGCTACACCTTGAAGAGAAACAGAGCTCACAATCCCTGAGTCTGCCTCCTGCTGCTGGTCTGTTGGACCTTCTTCAGTTGCCATGGAAACTGTGTACCTCAGTCTTGGCTCAGAACCAGATGGTTAGCAAACTGAAGAGCATCGTTGTCTCTCAGGCTAAGCTAAGCTGTCAAGGTCATCCATTCATTCATTCATTAGATTGGTATTGATTGAGCACCTACTAAGCACCAGGCTTTCTTTGTTTTGTTTTGTGGGGGGTTTAGATGCTAGAGAGGATACAGTAGTAAACAAACTAGACATCAGACCTTGCCAGCAAGAATTCCGAAGCCCAGAGAGGCAGACAGACAAGACAAAAAATAAGGACACACACAAAAATTTTTTTTCTCCCTGTGTCTCTGGCCAATGCAAGTTCCCCTTCCCGTGGAGCCCCCTCTTCTGGACCATCCTTGGCAAAAGCCCACCCAAATCTCCCCCAGCTTTTACAGCTTCCTTTCTCTTGCTAGTTATTTTTTCCTGACTGTAAAAACCATAGGAATTTTAGAAATATATGAAAGCAACAAGAAAAAATTAAATAAGAGCCTGTGATTTCACCACCAAGAGTTAAGCGCTACCAACATTTCCTTTGAGGCTTTTCTATACATGTACTAGTTATTTCTTCCCTCCCTCCTCCAAACCAAATGATCAACTGAAGAAAATTCACTATATATTATAGATAAATGATATCTTTAATAAAATACAATATGAAAATAGTTCGTGTGTGTGTGTGTGTGTGTGTGTGTGTGTGTGAGAGAGAGAGAGAGAGAGAGAGAGAGAGAGAGAGGCCTTCGGAGAATATCCTGCTCTTTATTCCTTTTGAGACCAGAGTTCTTACTGAACCCAGAGTGAGTGAGTGGACAAGGCCCAGTGACCCTCCCATCCCCATAGCCACAGCACTGGCATTGCAGGTGCACAAATGCTCATGCCTAGCTTTCTTACCAGGGTGCTGGGATCCATACGCAGGGACTCGCACTCGCACAACAATTGCTATTATGAGTTGAGGCATTTCTCCAGACCACAACCGGTTTAAAAAAAAAAAAAAAAGTATCTATGCTGGCCTCAAACTCCTTGTCCTTCCTCCTCCACCTCCTAAGTGCTGAGATCATAGGAATATGCTACTAAGATAACACAAAAATTGTGTGTGAAAAAGAAAGAAAAGAATAAGAGAAAAATAGAAAAAAAAGACAAAAAAAATTGTGTGTGTGTGTGTGTGTGTGTGTAGGACAACTTGCAGAAATCGGTTCTCTCTTTGTACTATGTGGGTCCCTGAAACTGAGCTCAGGTCACCAGGCTTTAAGGCAGGCACCTTGGCACCTTGCTGGGTTAGCCATCTCATTGGGCCTTCATTTGTTTTGTCTGTGGCTTTTGTTTTTTGCATGTGGAGTACTTGTATATGTGTGTTTTGCCGTGTGACGCTGCTTAGATGGGAGGGTCTGAAGAAGACACTTGTTTGCACAAGCACGTGGAGGCGCAAGGTTGGTGTTGGGAGTTATGATTGGTCATTCATGTGCAGGGCCTGTCACTCAAACCTAGTACTCATCGGCATGACCAGTGTGGCTAGCAGACCGGCTCTGAGCACCCTGACTCTATTTTTCAAGGTTTGATTGTCCAGGTAAGCCATTAAATGGATTTTGAGGGGATCCAAACCTGCTCTTTTGAGTCAGGCTTTGAACTCATGATTCTATGATTCTACATAGACTTTGCAAGAGTAACCACCACAGAGTCATCTCTCCAGCACAAACTGTGTATGTGTACGTATACATACACACACACACACACACACATATACAACATGCGACATCCCGGGATTTACAAGCCTGTGTCACTGTGTCCTACTTGTACATTTCTTCTTAGCCTTTAATGGCTGAGCCATCTCTCCAGCCCTTCTACATTCCTTTTTTTTTTTTTTTTTTTTTTTTTTTTTTTTTTTTTTTTTTTTGGTTTTTCAAGACAGGGTTTCTCTGTATAGCCCTGGTTGGCCCCAGAACTCAGAAATCCACCTGCCTCTGCCTCCCAAGTGCTGGGATTAAAGGTGCGCGCCACCACACCTGGCTTGCACGTTTCTTCTTCTTCTTTTTTTTTTAAGATTTATTGGGAGTTGGATCTTGTTACAGATGGTTATGAGCCACCATGTGGTTGCTGGGATTTGAACTCTGGACCTTTGGAAGAGCAGTCGGGTGCTCTTACACACTGAGCCATCTCACCAGCCCTGCACATTTCTTCTTAACTCACACCCTTATGATCTCCTTTGCCCAGCTCCATGTATTGCACATAGAAGATGCTCATAACTATTTGTTGAATAAATGAAAAATACCATTTTGAGGGAGTAACAGTGTCACGCAGAAGTTGAATTGTTTGCCTAGCATATGCAGAGCTCTGGGTTCAACCCTGATATTAAAAACAAAAAAATCGTTGTCAGCTTTCAAACTACCAAATATTTTCCTTGACATAAACAGGAAAGACTGTGTTTACAGACACTGTGGCTCAAAAGGTGAGTTGGTGCCACTCTGCAGAGAGGTTCCGCAGTCTATTTTAAAGTCTTGGAAATGCATCTAGCCATTGATCCGGTGGCTTCAGTTGTTCGTATCAGGTACAGTCAATGTGCTCTGTGCTGAGAGTTGGGCTCGGGTGTTTTCAGGGCATCGGGGTTGAACCTCAGGTCGCATGAGGGTGCACTTGCCCAACAAAGGGCAAGGCCCTGGGTCATTTTCAGGGCCAGATAAACAGCCCAGGAAAGCCTTGTTGGGAGCTGTGCTTGTTGGTACATACCTGTAATTGAATGTGTAGGCATGAGGATGTTACTTAGGGGTTAGAGGACAACTCGGAGATGCAGTCAGGTCTGTCGTGGAGTTCAGGTCCTTAAGCCAGTAAAGTGCTTTGAACTGCTCAGTCGTCCTGCCTACCCACCTTGAACTTTTTTTTTTTTTTTTTTTTTTTT
>NC_034602.1:25988632-25990789 GCF_900095145.1 Mus pahari
AAAAAAAAAAAAAAAAAAGTTACAAATTCTATTTTTCATGTTGGTTCTTAAATACTTTAACCTCCCTTTAACCCACTACCCACCAGAGGTAGTGGGAAAGAAAGGATATGGGGGAAGTGGACCCGTTTAGAGAGGTTCTTTGGAACAACTCCTGTCTGTGTTGTCTGAAAATTGACAGTTCAGTTCACAGGTTAGCAGACAGCAGCCACTCGATCCACTCCCAAACACTTCACAGATACACCAGCAGTCCAGTGCGGTAGAGTCGGGTTAGCAACAGCCGTGGCAAGACCTAGCAGAGAGAGCCAGGCCTCAGCCTCACTTCGGTCAGCAGGAGGGACAGCAGGAACACCAGGAGAAGTTCTCAGCTGTGCCTCTCTCAGGGAAGCGAAGATCAGCAAGGACAGGAAACCCACAAGCACTGTACTAAGCTAGCTCTGTAAGCAAGCCTAGTTCAGCCTCCTCCGTCACTGTCCATCAAGTCCTAGTTATTCCCTCCAAACATCACGTGTCCTCCACGTGCCTTGCCTCAGCACATGCATCCAGTCAGCATGAGTCCGAGGAAGCGGCAAGAAGCTGCAGCAGACCACCACAAGGTTTTTGGTGCGGTTCTCTCTATGGCATCCCAACAAAGGCAGCTCAACTATGCAATGTAAGGCAGATCGATACATGTGTGTCGTTAGTAAAGAACCTATTGTCACATGTCTTTTCATGTGCTTGCTTTAGCAGAATATCCTCTTTCCTGTGTCTGCTTCCGCAAAACGTTCCTTCACGAGTTGGCCTTAGCCTTTCACCTCTGTCCACTTTAGCAAAAACGTTCCCTCATGTGTTTGCTCTAGCAAAACTCCAACTGACTTACCAAAGAACCCTTAAGTTTCTACTTCAGCCTCTGCTGGGAGTAAAGACATGAGCCACCCCTATTGGCAACAGACCTCAAACTTTTGATCTTCCTGCCCTCAGCTGGAAATAGCTGAAATTCCATGTGTGCACAATACACCTGACCTAGATTTTGTTTTTGTTTTGAAGATGTGGTTTGGGTTTTTTTTTTTTTTTTTTGGTTTTTTGAAACAGGGTTTCTCTGTGTAGCCCTGGCTGTCCTGGAACTCACTCTGTAGACCAGGCTGGCCTCGAACTCAGAAATCAGCTTGCCTCTGCCTCCGAAGTGCTGGGATTAAAGGCGTGTGCCACCACCACCCGGTGGTAACCACCACTCTTAACCCAAACTGACTTTTTTTTTTAAAATATAATGAAATCTTAAACCATCTATATGGCCACCACCGGGCCCCAATGCCATGGGTAAAAGTGACCAAGCTGTAACTGAGTCTCCTGGGTGATGTTGGACCCCTCCAGCTCCCTTTGCCCATCTTGGACAGTCACCCTGGGAGGAAGGCCGAGAGGGTGGCTAGGGCACTCCTGCCACCAACATGGCAGTGGGCTCTTGATGTAGATGACATCTGTTGAACTGAACTGATCCCAACTGAGGAGTTGACACGATGGGGACAAAGCTGACTTGTGATGGCTGTCCATGCCGGCTCTCTGCCTCAGACACTTCCTGCAGCATTGGTCTTGTCTATGACTGACTTTAAAATCAGCTTACAAAGTAATGCCTTTCTCTTTGGTATTTTATGTTCTGTTTTTGTTACTCATATTCCTCCCTCCCTCCCTCCCTCCCTCCCATTTTTTTGAGATAGGATCTCCCTGTAACCCAGGCAATTGTGTGTGGCCAGATCTTCAAGAATCTAGAGATCAGGAGCTGGAGAAATGGTTCAGCAGTTAAGGGAAGCAGCTCCTCTCCCAGAGGCCCTGCCTAGGTTAGGGACACAGCACCCACACACTGCCCCACAACTGTCTGTGATTTTAGCTATTCTGCTCTCAACAAACACCAAGCACACAGTGTCTGCCCAGGCCTACGCGTAGATAAAATATACATAAAAATAACAAGGTAAGTTTAAAAAGGGCTGGGTGTAGCGGTCGACACTTTTAACCTCAGCATTCCTGAGGCAGAGGCAGGCAGATTTATGAGTTCAAGACCAGCTTGGTCCACAGAGTTAAAAGTTTAGAAAGAATTGAGAAGCCGGGCCTGGTGGCGCAGGCCTTTAATCCCAGCACTCGGGAGGCAGAGGCAGGCGGATTTCTGAGTTCGAGGCCAGCCTGGTCTAC
>NC_034602.1:25991524-25993489 GCF_900095145.1 Mus pahari
TAGCCCTGGCTGTCCTGGAACTCACTTTGTAGACCAGGCTGGCCTCGAACTCAGAAATCTGCCTGCCTCTGCCTCCCGAGTGCTGGGATTAAAGGCGCGCGCCACCACGCCCGGCCCGAGACACAGTTTTTCTGTATGACTTTGGTTGTCCTTGAACTCACTCACTGGCAAGGATGGCCTTGAACTCACAGAAATCCAACTGCCTCCTCCTCCCCAGTGCTGGGATTAAATGTGTACAACATTGCTGCCCAGCTGTAAGTACTTTTCTGCTTCTGTTTTCATGTTACATTTTCTTTGCTCAGTCCTCTATATATTTTTTTTAAAGATTTAAGTGTCCCTTTCAAACTCCTCTTGAAATATAACTGCCTATATTAAGTACATTCAGTAGCTGTAATAGGGCAGGCAGTGGTGGCACATACCCTTAGTCCCAGCATGGAAGACAGAGACAGGTGGATTTCTGAGTTCGAGGCCAGCCTGGTCTACAGAGTGAGTTCCAGGACAGCCAGGGCTACACAGAGAAAACCCCATTTAGAAGGAAAAGGAAGGTGGGGGAAAAAAGAGGAGGAGGAGAGATATAAAAGGATTTTAATTCAGCACCGTGACTACTTTGGCTGGAATACAAACACATCCTTAGTACATACCTTAAATCCTTGTGGCTGGAATATAGACATACCCTTAGTACTTTCAATCCCAAACAACGAAGGTCAAGTTAGTTTGTAGAAAGAAGCACTGTGTTTGAAAGTGATGTCTAATTGAGTGACAGGCAAAGTGACAAAGCAGAGAAAGATTTGCCAGAGTAGGATATGCAAAACTCTCAGGAGAACAGAGAGGAAAGCGATGTGACTGAAGAGAGCAGGGCAGAGAGAGAGGAGGAGGAAGTTTTACCAGGAGAATTTTTCAGAGACAGCTGAAGAGAAAACAAGCTGGACACAGGTGAAGACAGAAGGAGCCAGAGACTGAGAAGGAGCCAGAAGATTAGATAGACTGCTAGAGTTAGTTTGAGGCCAAGCAGAACAACTTAGTCATAAAGTGAAGGAAGCCAGTTTTAATCAGTCAGCGTGGAGAGGAGTTTCAGCCAAAGCGACCAAGTTGAGCCAGCCAGCTGCAGTTCAGAAGGGACTAGAAAGGGTGAGTTTATTCAGCAGTAAGTCCAGAAGCTGAGAACATTCTAGGCCTGGATTAGATTCTACAGAGGCCAGAAGCTTCCAGGACAACTTAGCAGATGGAGGCAGTAAGCTCAGAGACAACAATTACATCTGTGGAATGAAAATTGCTTTTTTTTTTTTTTTTAAGATTTATTATTATATGTAAATACACTGTTGCTATCTTCAGACACACCAGATGAGGGCATCAGATGGTTGTGAGTCACCACGTAGTTGCTGGGATTTGAACTCAGGACCTTCAGAAGAACAGTCCATGCTCTTAACCACTGAGCCATCTCTCCAGCCCGAAAATTGCTTTTACAACAAGATCTGCCAGTTCACGAAGGCCAAGGCCTCGTGCATGGATGGGTGCTGTTGTCGTTCTAGAAGTGAGCTTGCTGTAGTGTGTCCTCTTGCTCAGTCCACTGCCTCTGCCTCAAAGGCTAAGCTACCTTTCTGCCCCCAGCTGCTGCAACACAGAGGCCCAAAGTCCATCTATGGCATTCTGTTACAAAAGCATAAAATGGCTGGGCATGGTGGCACACGCCTTTAATCCCAGCACTCGGGAGGCAGAAGCAAGTGTCTTTCTGAGTTCAGGATAAACTGAGAAACCCTGTCTTGAAAAACCAAAACCAAAACCAAACCAAAACAAAACAAAATAAAAACAACAACAAAAACAAAAAAGCATAAAATGAACAGTGAGAATCAGAGCTCTTTTGTCACAGGTAGAGTTGTGAAGGTTGAATTTCCTTAAGAAAAAGCTAGAGTGGCCGGGCGTGGTGGCGCACGGCTTTAATCCCAGCACTTGGGAGGCAGAGGCAGG
>NC_034602.1:25996218-26002303 GCF_900095145.1 Mus pahari
TTGGCTAATAAAAGGCTGAACAGCCAATGACTGGGCAGAGGACATAGAAAGGCTCGACATCTAATTTAAGGTGGGCATCCCAGCAAGAAGAGCAGGGAGAAGGAGTTTGTTTGGCAGGTGAGGTCCTGGAGAGGAAGAGCCCCAGGCAGGTAGAGGAAGGAGGAGGAGGAGGAGGAGGAGCAGGAGCAGGAGGAGCAAGAGGAAGAGAGGAAGGGGGAGGAGAGGGAAGAGGAAGAGGAAGAGGAGGAAGAAGAGGAGGAGGAGGAGGAGGAGAAAGAGGAGGAGGAAGAGGAGGAGGAGGAGGAGGAGAAGGTCATCATGAGGTCGGGCATGAGGAGGAGTTGCCAAGTTCTCTATGAGGACAGAGAGCTACAGCAGAGGGAGCCAAGGATAGGCTGAGAAGTAACTGCATGTGTGTGCTTTCTAGATAGCACAGAAAGGTTGGCTATGTCTGCTCAGTTATTGTGCTAAAGGCTGTTGAGTAAATCAGTAGGTCTCTGACCTGATCTGGGAGCTAGCTGGGTTAGAAAGAACTCCCACTGTTAAATCTCATCCTATAAGACACTCCCCAGTGCGGCTGAGATGGCTCAGCAGTCAAAGCACTCAATGCTCTTACAGAGAGCCTGAGTTCTTTACACATTAACACTGAGTAGTTCACCACTGTCTGTAAAGTCCAGCTCCAGAGGATCCAATGCCCTCTTCTGCTCTGTGGACACCTGATTCACCATTACACATACACAGATACATACATATGTGCACATAGTTAAAAACATAAATAAATAAAAGGAATGTACAGAGGATGGGGAGACAGGTCAGCCAGAGCTGAGTTTGCTCCCCAGGACCTGAACTGGAGAAGTGAGGAAGTTGTAGCCCAATGCCAGGAGGCTGTGCCAGGCCCTTCTGGAGCTTGCTGCCTAGCCTGCTGGGCCAGTGAGGGGTCCCGCATGGCACTTGAGGAGTGACATCTGTGTTGACACCCTCCTACCCCAACCCTGCCAAAAATGTTGTCCTGGCCTCCTCAAAGCCCAAGTCCTAACAAAGGCCCCTCCCACTTGGTTCAGCCCACTCCTCTGTACTTCACTACATCTGTCCAATTCATTTAGAAATGTGTTATCTGTGCCCGGCATGGCACACACACCAGTTATAAAATGGGTGTCTTAGTTTGGGTTTAACTGCTGTGAACAAACATCAAGCCCAAGGCAACTCTATTTATTTATTTGTTATTTGGTTTTTCAAGACAGGATTTGGGCAGAATTGGAAGGGAAGGAAGTGGGATGGATTGAATCAAAATTCACTGAAAGGTAGGTGAGAAGCAGAGGCGGACAGTCAAGCCACGTGAAAGAGTGCTGGTCTGTGCTGGAGCAGGACTTGCATTCCTCACAGGTCAGGGCAGAAGCCAGGAAGCAGGAGAGGCTGGGACGCTCCCTCTTAGGCCCGCTGGGCTACCTACCAGTGAGGAGTCACTTAAAGAATGTTAAGTGATGGATAAAATGTCTCCCATCTACCCATTATGAGGGAAATGAATGGTAATCCCCTCAGCCACCAGCAACCCTTAGGTGGTAAGGGAGGATTGGGAGTTCAAGGTCATCCTCCACATTGCAAGTTCAAGATCAGCCTGAGCTGCACAATAGTGTTTCAAAAAGAGAGAAAAGGTAAGCAAAAAAAAAAAAAAAAGGAGAAAGATTAGCTGGGCAGTGGTGGCGCATGCCTTTAATACCAGCACTTGCGAGGCAGAGGCAGAGGCAGGCAGATTTCTGAGTTCGAGGCCAGCCTGGTCTACAGAGTGAGTTCCAGGACAGCCAGGGCTATACAGAGAAACCCTGTCTCAAAAAAACAAAAAAAAAACAAAAAGCAAAACAACAAAAAAGGATCCTCCCAGCTGCTCTTGTGGACATTCAAATCCCAGCCATGGAGGGTTGGCAGAGTCAAGGGACCGACCATACACCTGCTCTGTAGTACTATTGTACATAACTCATCCTGATGTGCCTGAGCCTGAGTACCAGAGAAAGAAAGGGCTCTCCCCCTCTTCCCGGCTGGGCATGGCTTTCCAGGTGAGACCAGCTGAAGGGAGGAGCGCCCACACTCCTGTAAGTGACCCCCATTTGCTCCCCAGAGAGAATATTAGGAGAATGGTGTCTCAGTTGGGCTTTGGGACCTTAGGAGGAGGGGTAGGCACCCCGTATGCATTTCCCTGCCAAGAAATTTAAGCAGCGGCTGGTGAGATGGCTCAGTGGGTAAGAGCACCCAACTGCTCTTCCGAAGGTCCAGAGTTCAAATCCCAGCAACCACATGGTGGTTCACAACCATCCATAACAAGATCTGACGCCCTCTTCTGGAATGTCTGAAGACAGCTACAGTGTACTTACATATAATAAATGAATAAATCTTTAAAAAAAAAAATTTAAGCAACATATCCCACCACCTCTCCTTTTCTCCAAATTCCATATATTCTTTTTTTAAAGGAATTATTTTTTACGTTTATTTAATTATACATGTATGAGTTTTTTGCCTGCATGCATGTATATATACCACGTGCATAACTGGTACTTGAGGAGGTGAGAAGAGGGCCTCAGATTCCCTGGAACTGGGGCTGCAGATGGTTGTGAGTATCTTGGTGAAGTGCATGCTGGGAGCCCATCCTGGTTCCTCTAGAAGAGCAACAAGTGCTCTCATTTCCTCGCAGCCCCAAAATGAGAAGGGATAAAAGGCTACTGCGGTACCTATTAACATACCAAAGTGCCTCCAGGCTCCCCAGTGTCACAAGGTCACACATTCCAGAGTCCCTGCCAGAGTCTCCTCACCTCCTCCCTCTCCTGAACTCCCCCAGTTCAAGGCTTTCCTCCCGCAGTTACTCATTCTGCACATAACCCGGCGATTTTTGGTATGTTCTTTGACCAGCCCCTGGTTGTCCCATTCACCCCCCCCCCACCTCCCCCATCCAGCCTGCTGGCCATCTGCAGTCTACTTCTTTCTCTCTGCTCTGGCTGTTCTCTCTCTCACATGTAGAAGACAAACACCCCCCCCCCAACCATACCGCGGAGCGGAGACATCTTCAGTTTGTACATCCACTTGCATACCTGCTTGGTCCTACCCTGATGTGCACGGGTGCAGGACAATCTGCGGGGCCACAGGTGGCCTCTCAGTGGTCTCATGTCTGAGGAACCTCCCTCCCTCCCCCCAGCACTCCGTAGCCTGCCAGGATCTCCTACGGTGGGTGTGAGACTTTCTGAGTGGCTCCTTGTACCTGTGTCACAGCAGCTGTTTATGTGGGCAGTGGTGTTGTAGTTTTCAGCAAATACTGTTTGTTTCAGCGTGCTGCCTCTGGTTCTCACAGCCTTCCCAGGCCCTCTTCCACGTGATTCTCCAACATGAGAAGTGTGGTGTAGCGACCCCACTTAGAGCTCAGTCTCTTATTCTCAGTATCATCTACTGTCCTTTTGTTTTGTTCTTACTGTATTTTACTGTCCTAAAGTTTTTCTGATTAGAAATCTGATCCTGCTAGAATGCTAGAAGATGGGTAGACCAGCTGGTGACTTGGTTTTTTAACATCTCTGTCAATAATCAGGTGAGTCTCCTCTCATAGTGTCTCCACCACCACTGAAAAGTGTCACAATCTGGGACAAAGCCTTCATTCAGCACATGGGAGACAACCAAGACCCGAACCACAGTACCAATTCACCACTGTTGACATCAACTGGCTGGCATTTGTCTAATCTTCCCCTTGTAAATCACTCTTCAGAAACCACTACGGTGGGGCACACCCGCTCCTCCCTTGAGGGCAGTGTGCCTGCACCAGGCATTTGGAATTCCACATGGGAGCTTTCCCTCTTTTCTTCCACTTATTCAATTACTTTATTTATTTATTTATTTATTTATTTATGGCAAGGTTTCATTGTATAGCCCTGGCATGCTCTAGCACCACACCCGGCTCTAGATAAGGTTTTATATAAATTTGTTTTACAAAATTTTATTTCAAGTAAACAGTTTGTTCTTTAAGATTTTTTTTTTTTTCCCAGCCAGGCAGTGGTGGCACATGCCTTTAATCCCAGCTCTTGGGAGGCACAGGCAGGCAGATTTCTGAGTTCAAGGCCAGCCTGGTTTACAGAGTGAGTTCCAGGACAGCCAGGGCTACACAGAGAAACCCTGTCTTGAAAAAACAAAAAACAAACAAACAAAAAAATATTGTAGTTAACTCCTAAAACAAACAAACAAAAGGAAAAAGCAAAACAAACAAACAAAAAACCACTCACAGAGACTTTCAGGCCTGGCATTGTAGCTCAGTTGATGGTTGAGTGCTGGCCTAGCATCCAGGAAGCCCCGAGTTTAATCTCCAGCATTTTTTTAACTGGTGTGGTGGTGTTCCATGTCTGTCACCCAGTAAGCAGGAGGTGGGGGCACACAGAGTTCAAGGTCAAGGTCATCTTCAGCTATAGAGTCAGGGTTAGCCTGGGATACCTGAGACTGTCGGAACAAACGACTGCACTTCCCTCTTAATAGCATCCTAGGGTCTGGAGGGAGGACTGTGGTGATTTGTAGAAGCTTGACCCACAGGGAGTGGCACTGCTGGGAGGTGTGACCTGGTTGGAGGAAGTGGCACTGTGGAGGTGGGCTTTGAGACCCTTCTCCTAGCTGCTTGCAAGAGGGTCTTCTGTCTGCCTTTGGAACAAGATGTAGAACTCTCAGCTCCTCCAGTGCCGTGCCTGCCTGGATGCTGCCGTGCTTCCTGCCATTGTTGATAATGGACTGAACCTCAGAACCAGCAAGCCAGCCCCAATTAAATGTTCTTTATAAAAGAGTTGCCTTGGTCATGGTGTCTCTTCATGGCAATGGAAACTCTAACTAAGACAGGACCTGGGTTCATGGAAGCTCAAAACTGTAACTGCAGTTGCAGGACATCTGAAGCCTCCATATTATGCACATATATATGCAAGCAAGATGTGTATATACAGAAAATATTTTTTAAAAAGGCCTTGACTCTAATGGTATTATGCAGGTTCATAAAGAAATCCAGTTTTCAAAAAAAAAATGAAGTGGAATATAATTACAGAACTCACTTAATGTAAACCTCTGGTGTCCAAACATGTGCGCACACATGAACACATGAGCCCCCAACCTCACATGGATGCATGCACATAAAAAGATTTAAAAAATAAAAAGAACTCTTGGGTGATGATGACACACACCAGCACTTGGAGGCAGAGGCAGATGGATATTCCCAGTTCAAGGCCGGCCTGTTCTACAAAGAAAGTTCCAGATCAGCCAAAGCTACACAAAGAAACCCTGTCTTGAAAAAACAAAAAACAAAAAACAAAAAACAAAAAAACAGAAAGAGAACCATTAAAAAAAAATTTTTTTAATGTGACAGACCAGTGACAGCAGTGGTAAAAGAATTTACCGCTGAGCGGTGGTGGCACACGCCTTAATCCCAGCACTTGGGAGGCAGAAGCAAGTGGATTTCTGAGTTCGAGGCCAGCCTGGTCTACAGAGTGAGTTCCAGGACAGCCAGGGCTAAACAGAGAAACCCTGTCTCGAAAAAAACAAAAAAAAAAAAAAAAAAAAAAAAAACAAAAAAAAAAACAACGAGAATTTACCAAGACTAGAATAATCAGAGACTTATGCTGAGTCCCTGGGGAAGATTATCAAGAAGGGCGGGGAGGGGGTTTTCTGGCAGTCTTGAGGGAAGTTGCTTCGTCTTATCACACAGACCATTTGTGTGATATCTGGGCATTATCTTGTTGAGTAGTAGGTTTTCAGCTTCAGTTGTCTTTTCGGAGACGGGCTATTTGTGTCAGGTGCCCTGGCTCCCTCCTGCTTGGGCTCCAGATGTCTGTGTGACAGACCATGAGTCAGCCGCAAATGGTGGGGGCCTGATAGCGTGAACTTTGGTTTCAGCGTGTTATCCTTACATTTGTGTCTGTCCTGTGTTTCTTTTCCATCTCCTTTTCCGTTATCACAGCCTGTCAGAATACAGTCCCTCCCTATCTTTCAATTCTTTTCAGTTAATTTTAACAAATTGTTATTTTATTAACGTTTTGCTATTTTGCTATTTTTTCTTTCTTATTGATTTTTTTTTTTTTTTTTTTTT
>NC_034602.1:26002578-26004629 GCF_900095145.1 Mus pahari
GGAACTCACTCTGTAGACCAGGCTGGCCTCGAACTCAGAAATCCGCCTGCCTCTGCCTCCCAAGTGCTGGGATTAAAGGCGTGCGCCACCACGCCTGGCGCCTGCCTGGTTCTTTTATCAAGTCATTAGAAGAATGTAGCTCAGTGATAGAGCACTTCTTGAGGCTCTGAGTTCAGTTATCAGTACTAGGGGGAAAAAACATGCATGTAATTAATTTTCAAAAAGAGATTTGTTTATTTTATGTATATGAGTACACTGTAGCTGTCTTCAGACACACCAGAAGAGGGCATCAGATCCCATTACAGATGGTTGTGAGTCACTATGTGGTTACTGGGAATTGAACTCTGGACCCCTGGAAGAACAGTTAGTGCTCTTAACCATTGAGCCATCTCTCCAGTCCCCCATGTAATTAATTTAAACACTTAATTTCTGTATCCTTTTCCAAATAAAAATCAAAACCTAACACTGGAAATTTTCCTTTAATTATAGCTCTACAAATATTTTTAAGTACTACTATGCAGTATTTTTATTCATTTTTTAAAATGCTTTTTTCATGACAGAGCTTCTTTGTGTAGCCCTGGTTGTCCTAGAACTGGCTTTGTAATGCACAGCAGGCTAGCCTCAATCTTGGAGCTCTGCCTGCCTTTGCCTCCTAAGAGCTGTGTAGCCCTGGCTGTCTGTCCTGCAACTCACTTTGTAGACCAGGCTGGCCTCAAACTCAAAAATCCACCTGCCTCTGCCTGGGATTAAAGGCGTGCGCCACCATGCCCAGCTCCATTCCCTAAATTTAAAACAATGTTTTTAAAGAAAAAAATGAATAAAAAATTTTGCGAGTGGAGAATCCACAGAGGTGAGAGGAGAAAAGTAACTTTACTTCCATGTCCTCTGACTGCACACATACATCTTACATGTGCCCTGCCCCACCTCTCTCTCTCTCTGTCTCTCTGTCTCTGTCTCTCTGTCTCTGTCTCTCTCTCTGTCTCTCTCTCTCTCTCTCCCTCTCTCTCTCTCTCACACACACACTCACACAAAACACACAACTTACACACACTCACACACAAACACACATTCACACATAAATACTCATACTCACACACATACACAACACACTCCTATACTCACAAACACATTCACACTCACACACATACTCAGACATACACATACTATAATAGATAAAAAATTTAAGCCGGGCGATGGTGGCACACACCTTCAATCCCAGCACTTGGGAGGCAGAGGCAGGCGGATTTCTGAGTTCGAAGCCAGCCTGGTCTATAAAGTGAGTTCCAGGACAGCCAGGACTACACAGAGAAACCCTGTTTCGAAAAAAAACAAAAAACAACAACAACAAAAAAAATTTAAAGAGAATTACATAGTTTAGAATATTCTTTTTATTGCTTAAATAATTGTTCATATCAAGTAGACCCATGATTTGAGGTAAGCTTTTGCCAGCACAGGAGAGGAGGCAGGTGGATCAACAGTTTGTGGTCAGTCTGTGCTATAGCAGACGTTGTCTCAGAGGGAGAGAGGTGGGTGGGTTATGGCTTCAGATTGACTGGCTTCAGGACTTTCTCCCATGGATGCCTTTCCCACCCTGTGGGATGTGGGGCTCTTGTAAACACACCCCGACCCCACCAGCCTGTCTTTGATCATCTGCACATAAAGTTTTCTTTTCTCTATTTCCATCTTTGACTTCCCAAGTCCATTTCTTTCTGTCCCCTGTGCCACATAAACTAGATGTCCTAAAAGGACCTTCCTCTTTCTTCTGACTCTTGTTCTATTGGGCTTTGTATTACTGAGGACTGGGTGTTCCTGGGTGTTCATTACCCTCTTCACTTCCAGCGGAATCTCTCTTTGCTGTTGTTTGTATGAGGCAGGGTCTTATGATGTAGCCCTGGCTGGCTGGGAGCTCGCTATGTAGACTTCCTGACTGTCTGGGTTATGAATCATTGGCTATTGTCTTAGTCAGGGTTTCTATTCCTGCACAAACATCATGACCAAGAAGCAAGTTGGGGAGGAAAGGGTTTATTCAGCTTACATTTCCATACTGCTGT
>NC_034602.1:26005115-26013136 GCF_900095145.1 Mus pahari
GGCATTGGCTGTGTACACTGCCTGACTGTCTGGGCTATGGGGCATTGGCTATGTAGACTGCCTGACTGTCTGGGCTATGGGGCATTGGCTATGTAGACTGCCTGACTGTCTGGGTTATGAAGCATTGGTTACTCAGCAGAAGTATTAGTGAGTATCCATCACTGAGGGCTTTGCACCCTCTCCTGCTGTGACAGGCTGGGAACTTAGATGTGTTTAGAAGTGGTAACAGCAGACCCGCACAGCTGTGTTACTGCCTGTCTAGCTGTGTAAGGCACCATGTAGCAACATATATGCCTACATGGGTAGCAAGACTGACGAGGCTGCTCGGGTCTGGTTATCATGTTGGGTTAATGAGACTTAGTTTGCTCTAAATTATATAGCTGTCTGCATAAATACTCACTTAGATAAAACAACAACAACAACAACAACAACAACAAAAACCCATTCAAGGCAGAAAGTGGTGTCGCGTGCCTTTAATCTCAGCACTTGGGAGGCAGAGACAGGAGGATTTCTGAGTTAGAGGCCAGCCTGGTTTACAGAGTGAGTTCCAGGACAGCGAGAGCTACACAAGAGAAATGCTGTCTTGGAAAAACAAAAACAAAAACAAGGCCGGGCATGGTGACACATGCCTTTAATCCCAGCACATGGGAGGCAGCCTGGTCTACAAAGTGAGTTCCAGGACAGCCAGGGCTATACAGAGAAGCCCTGTCTCGAAAAACCAAAAAAACAAAAACAAACCAAAAAAACAAACAAACATACACTTTACCAGTCATGGTGATTCTATCATTTGGGAGTCAACAACAACCACATATGCCATTGGGGAACCAAAAGCTAGAGCCCCTACCCAGTAACTGCCAAGGAACACTTAAAAACGATGAAGCGTTAACCAGATAGATGAGATGAAGTGTCCTGGTCAGAGAATGCATTGTTGAGCACAAAACCAAGTGCCGCAGCCTGGGCTACCTAAAAGACCTTGTCTCACAAAACCAAGCAAAACCCAAACCCAAGAACTACTCAAGAAACCTTGTACATCTTAAAAAAAAAAAAAAAAAATCCAAACCAAAAAACCAAACCAACCAACCAAACAAACAAACAAAAAAACTAACAACTGTAGTTAGTTTCTTTCTAACAGTTAAAATCTCCTGGTAAGATGGCTGGTTGTGGTGCACACCTTTAATATCAACACTCAGGAGGCAGAGAGGCAAGAGGGTCTCTGAGTTCCAGGCCAGCCTGGTGTATACAGAGCGAGTTCCAGGACAGCTATACCCAGAAACCCCTTTTGGAATGCTGTCTTTCCACCTCTGCCCCCAATCTCCTGGCAAGAAATGAGGCTTCTTTTTGTTTTGTTTGTTTTTGTTTTTTGATGAGGTCAAATATAACATGGGCACCCTGCCAGCTCCTGATTCCCCTGCCTCCACCTCCCAAGTACAGGTATGCCACTGCATCTGACACTAGTATTTTATTTGAGGCAATCTATCTTGGAACTCACCATGTAGCCTAGGCTACCTCCAATCCTACAGCATCTGTCTGCCTCCGACTCCAAAGCTGAAGTCACAGGTATGTGCTACCCCGAGCTTCACAGGTTTATCCTTGTTCTATGGCAACAGGATCTCCCTGTAACAAGCGGCTGACACCCAGTGGACCTAGATTATGTATGGCTGTAAAGAGCTGAATTTACAGGGCCTAGGCTTGCTCCTGATCTGCATACTTAATAACATTAGGGACAGTGTCTGATTTGCTCTCTGTTGTCTCCAGACCTGTCAGTGTCAGGCACCATCAGCACTTGCTCAATAAATGATTACTGGATGAATAGGATGTCCACCCAACGCTTTGAAAGTGTGTATTGCCCTCTGGCACGCTATGGACAGTGTGTTGCAGCATGTCTGTGAACAAGGGGTTAACGTAGCTGCAGGCCCTATGGAGAGGTTTGTTAAGGAGAACTCCCTTGCAAAGGTGATGCTTGGCTACTCTCCCATATTCCAGGAGCACTCTGGTTGGAAGGGCTGCTGATTTGATTTTATCTGTCTTTTAAGACTGATCTTTGATCACTCCCCTTTCCAGCTGGACTTCCTGCCTCTTCTTCCCTTCTCCATTACTAATGGTGCTGGATCCAGTTACCTCATTATTCCTTAATTTATTTATGAAAAGGCTGAGGTTAAAGAAAAGAAGCAAAGCCTGGGTCCTTCGGGAACTTTCTGTAAAAGCTTTTCTTTCCCTTTCCCTCTCTACAACCAGATACAATTTCTCATCATTACCCCTGGCAAGCTGGAATAGTTTTTATTTACAAACTTATATAAATAAACCCTTCTCTGGGCGTGGCAGAGGCCATCTGTATGGGTAAGCCTCTTCTGTCCATTCCCAGTGGATTAATTTATCAACACAAACTCACTTATACACAGCAAGCTTCTTTCAGAGAGCAAGACAGTGCTGGGCACGCTGGGCAGCTACCTTTCCATAAAACACTTGAAGAAGAAGAGAAGTCTTTATAAAAATTTATTTATTGCCAGGCAGTGGTGGTGCACACCTTTAATCCCAGCACCTGGGAGACAGAGGCAGGCGAATTTCTGAGTTTGAAGCCAGCCTGGTCTACAAAGTGAGTTCCAGGACAGCCAGGCCTATACAGAGAAACCCTGTCTCGAAAATCCAGAAAAAAAAAAAAAAGATTTATTTATTATATACACAGAGTTCTGCCTGCACACAAGAAGAGGGCACCAGATCCCATTACAGATGGTTATTATCCACCATGTGGTTGCTGGGAATTGAACTCAGGACCTCTGGACTGGTCAGTGACCTCAACCTCTGAGTTATCTCTTTAGCCCAAGAGAAGTCTTTTAAATTTTATCACTACATAGTAACTGTGGATGCATCAATCTTGTATAAAATGGAAACAGAAATATATGTGAGCCAAAGAGATAGCTCCATGTGTAAAGGTGCCTCCTGCCAAGCCTGAGGGTCCAGGTTTGATCCCAAGCCCATACGTCCTCTGATCTCCGTATGGGCACAGACCTCCAGAGTCCGGTGCCTTAGAGAGATGGCTCGGCAATCAAGGGCACTGCCTGTTCTCCCAGAGAACCCAAGTTCAATTCCTACCACCCACATGGGAGCTCACAACTCTCTGTACCTCACACCAATGTACATGTTATATTTGTATATATAATTTATACACATAAAATATCTATAATTTTATGCATATAAAATTATACCCTAAATAAAATGTATAGTTTGTAAAAACTTTTTTTTTTTTTTTTTTTGAGACAGGGTTTCTCTGTGTAGCCCTGGCTGTCCTGGAACTCACTCTGTAGACTGGGCTGGCCTCGAACTTAGAAATCTTTGCCTGCCTGTGCCTCCCGAGTGCTGGGATTAAAGGCGTGCGCTACCAATGCCCAGCTAGTTTGTAAAAACTTAACGAGAAAGTAGAACCAATAATAATAAGCTAAAAAAAAAAAATCAGAAAACAAAGTATCCTAGCACCTGCATCCCCAAAACCCAAGTAAACAATTACACAAAGTGAACGGTCCCTCTATGTCCATCATCATCAGACCCATAAAGAACTTTCCCCTCTGGGTTCAGGGGACCCTCCAGATCTAAGTGTCATGAGTCCCTGGCATTATCGGAAAAACCTTGCTTTGGGATCCATTCTTTTACTTTTACTTCCCTTTTTCTTTTCCTCCCCCCACTTTTTTTTTTTTTTTTTTTTTTTAAATCTTTTTTCAGTTTTCCCGAGACAGGTTTCTCTGCCTTTACTGTCCTGGAACTTGCTCTGTTGACCAGGCTGGCCTGGAACTGAACTGTTTCTGCTTCCTGAGTACTGGGATCAAAGGCGTGCGTCCCTATCATCTGGTTTCTCTACATTTCCTAGAATGTACTTTCTGGCATGGCGTGTAGTAGTCGAGGGTTTGCCTTGAACGCAGGAGACCCTAGGTCTCAGCACCACGAAACAGATCCGTGTACTTTTAACTATGCCTCTCTAAGTGTATTTCTAACAAGCAGCCTAGAGTATGGTATAACGATACAAGCCACAGTTCCGTTTGTCCATCTGACAAGCCCAGGACTCACGTTTAGTGGCTTTAACCCTATTTTACACAACAGAGATGCGTTTATAGTTCTCTATTCCCTTCTAATGAGTGCTAACATAATTTCCAATTTTATATTATTGGAACTTTTCAATATTATAGCTGCTCCAAGTAACGGGTCTCTTTGGAAGAGCTCATTCGATCCACTAACTGTGGCTCGCTCTATGCCACGCTCTTTCTTTAGGATTCCTGGTAAACAAAGGATCCCTCAAAAATTGTCCCCCCACCCCTCTGAGTCTCTCTACAACCCAGGAAGCTGAGGTCACCGGGCTGTCCTGATGAGGAAAGGGGGCTCCCAAGTATCTGCGCGCACTCAGATGGGCGCCGGGTTTAGGTGCACGCTGTGCCCGGGAGCCGACCGGGCGAGCGCAGGTCCGGCGGGGTGGGGCCGAGCTGCGCGCGACCCTCGGCGCGCTCCGGGAAGTTGGCCCGAGCGACCGCTCTGGTCACCTCGGCTGCGGGCTCTATGACACCGCGCTGGCTGGCGGGACAGGGAGGAGTCGGCGGAGAAGGCGGAGTCCGCCGAGCCCGGAGAGCGTCGGCGCGGACCTCTCGCGGAACCGTGTCGCGAGAGTAGCAGATCCCGCGCTTGCGCGCCGCAGCGCAGGCCAGCGGCGCGGCTAGCGCGAGAAGGCGGATCTAGCCAGTGTGGAGGCCCGAGCGGCCTCAAGCCCTCCGCCACCATGAGCGGGACCTTAGCGAAGATCGCGGAGATCGAAGCCGAGGTAAAAGGCGCTGCCGGCGCTTCCCTCCCGGCCCTTCTGCGGCGCTGCCGCTCCTCCCGTGCTGCGTCCGCGGCGTCAGGGCCTGGCTTCCACGCCAGTGCCACCAGCTGCCATCGCCCCGGTGGTCTAAGCCTGCGCTGCCTCTGCCCCGTCCTCATGCAGCCCCTTCCCTCAGTTCCTCGGGCCTGGGCCTCTCAGCTCCCAGAGGTCAGGTCCGTCTCCGCGCTGTCCCCCACATCCCACACCCAGCTCTGGGCCAGCACTCGCTCCGGTTTTCGGCGCCTGTCTCGACATCATTTCTTGCTTAAAGCGGAGCCACACGACTTCTGTCCCTCCCAGACTCTGTGACCTGTTCACGGATTTTGAGGTCCTGTCCCGTTATTCCTTGCCCACTTGCCACTCACTGATGATTCTCCCCGTTTGCACGCCGTTGGTTGTGGCGGTAAGATCTGGAAGTGAATTGGTTGTACCTGGATGGCGTGTCATCCCTGAGACGTTCAGGGCTTTTTAAAGTCCGTAATGTGACGCCGTTCTTTTAGATCAGGTACATTAGAAACGAATCAGCAGATGCATTTTAATTCTGTCTTTGGATAGGAATTGGAGTGACCTTGGGGCCTTTCACTTTGAGCCTCATTTTGTTTCTTCTGTGGTGAAGAAAATGAGTTGGATGGTAGGGAGAGGGAATTCAGGGTTTATTTTTCTGTTCTCTCTCTCTCTCTNTNTCTCTCTCTCTCTCTCTCTCTCTNTGTGTGTGTGTGTGTGTGTGTGTGTGTGTTCTCAGCATTCCTTAGGGGAATCGTTGTGTTCAGTTTTGGTTTCTGGGATTGAGTTTAGGTCTTCCAAGTTTGGAAGCAGGTACACTTACTCTAACTGGCCCTGGATTTTTTCCTCTCTCCCTCCCTCTCCCTCTCTCCCTCCCTCATTTGGAGACAGGGTCTTGCTACATACCTCTGGATGTCAGGGATCCCATTGTGTAGAGCAGGCTGGCCTTGAACTCAGATCTGCCTCTGCCTCCAGAGTGCTGGCATTAGCCAGGCTTGAGGTTTTCTTTTTAAAAAATACTTAGGTGGAGCTCAGGAGGCCGAGGCCAGTGGAACACTAATGAATTGGATGCCAACCTGGTTTACATAGTAAGTTGTAGTACAGTTAGGATCACATGAAGAGACCCGTCTTAAGAAAAATTAAAATGGTTACACTGACATTAGAAAGCCAAAACATGCCGTCAGCTTGTGGGAGCATCAGGACTTTCCCCTGCAGAGTTGATGGTTGTGATTCTTCCCTGATAGATGGCTCGGACTCAGAAGAACAAGGCCACAGCACATCACCTTGGACTGCTTAAGGCTCGCCTTGCTAAGCTTCGAAGAGAACTCATTACTCCAAAAGGTGGTGGTGGCGGTGGGCCAGGAGAAGGTTTGTAGTTCCATGTAGTATGTGTGAATATAAATATGTATGTGTAAAATAATACAAATATCTAATGTGTGTATGTGTGTGTTGTATATTCATATGCCCATAGACAGTTTTTTGTTTTTCCTTTCTTTTTTTTTTTTTTTTTTTAAAGATTTATTTATTTACTTCATGTATGTGAGTACACTGTCTCTGTCTTCAGACACACTGGAAGAGGGCATAAGATCCCATTATGGATGGTTGTGAGCCACCATGTAGTTGCTGGGATTTGAACTCAGGACCTCTGGAAGAGCAGTCGGTGGTGCTCTTACCCGCTGAGCCATCTCTCCAGCTCCTGGAACTCACTCTGTAGACCAGGCTGGCCTCAAACTCAGAAATCTGCCTGCCTCTGCCTCCCAAGTGCTGGGATTAAAGGCATGCAACCACCACATTAGGTGTAATTAATGTTTTGAGTTGGGCAGTGGTAGCCGGTAGTGAGAACTAGAGGGTTTAGGAAGAAACCTCCAGCTTATGCATGCACGCACAAACACACACACACACACACACACACACACACAATCTCAAAAGCTATGGACATACAGTACTCAGGAGTGAGGCTGAGGATTGCAAATGTAGCCTAGGCTATGTAAGTATATCCTATTTCAAATGTATATCCTATTTCAAATGTAGCCTAGGCTATATAAGTATATCCTATTGCAAAAAATCTGGCCATACCATTCCCAGGGATGGGATAAAATCCAAACCAGAGTTAAACACAGAGCCTCAAATCTATATTTTGTTTTTTGTGGTTCTGTTTTGATTGAGACATTCACTGTGTAGACTAGGCTGACCTTAAACTCTCACAGTGCCATCTTCCTCTGCCTACAGAATGCTGAGATTAAAGGTGTATACCACTAATTTTGGCTTTTTTTTTTTTTTGTTTTGTTTTTCGAGACCGGGTTTCTCTGTATAGCCCTGGCTCTCCTGGAACTCACTTGGTAGACCAGGCTGGCCTTGAACTCAGAAATCCGCCTGCCTCTGCCTTCCGAGTGCTGGGATTAAAGGCCTGTGTCACCAGGCCCGGCTTTTTTTTTTTTTTTTAATATATATATTTTGAATATTTTTAATTTATGTGTGTGCCAGGGATAGTGATATATGCCTTTGATCCCAGCATGCAGGGGGCAGGACAGCCAGAGCGACATAGCTACCCTAACTCAAAAGAAATAATTTAAAAAAGCCGGGTGTGGTGCACGCCTTTAATCCCAGCACTCGGGAGACAGAGGCAGGCGCATTTCTGAATTCGAGGCCAGCCTGGTCTACAGAGTGAGTTCCAGGACAGCCAGGGATACACAGAGAAACCCTGTCTCCAAAAAAAAAAAAAAAAAAAAATCAAAATAAAATAAATGTGTGAATATGTGGTTGCTTATTGTATGTGCACCAGTGCTTTCCCAGCCCAGAAGGAGTAAAATCCCTTGGAACTGCGCGTGCATGCACGTGCTAAGAACCAATCATGAGTGCTTTGTGAAGAGACATCTCCAACCCCTATGCTATTTTGTATATGTGTTTTGCCTGTGTATATCTTTGTACCACCTGTGAAGTACCCGAGCATATTGTATCCCTCAGGTCCCCTGAGACTGGAGTTATAGATGCTTGTTAGCTGTGACGTTAGTGCTAGGGATTGAGTCTAGTCCTCTGCAAGAGCAATCAGTGCTCCAGCCCCAGGGTTTTATGTTTTTTTTTTTTTTAACATTTTTTTTTTTTTAAGATTTATTTATTTATTATATGTAAGTACACTGTAGCTGTCTTCAGACACTCCAGAAGAGGGCATCAGATCTTGTTA
>NC_034602.1:26015481-26017063 GCF_900095145.1 Mus pahari
GTAGACCAGGCTGGCCTCGAACTCAGAAATCCGCCTGCCTCTGCCTCCTGAGTGCTGGGATTAAAGGCCTGCGCCACCAGGCCCGGCTCAGGTCTGCTTTTTCATCTGACATTGAGGGAAGAGCATCTGAGACAGGACACAAAATGACTTGCAGAATCGAGTCTTTTTTAAGAAAAGGCCTTTTAAAAAATTCTATTATTTATCTTTATTTTATGTTCATTGATGTTTTTCCTGAAGTTATATCTGTGTGAAGCTGTAGGATCCCCTGGAACTAGAGTTACAGACAGTTGTGAGCTGCCATATGGATGCTGGGAATTGAACTCAGGAAGAACAGCCAGTGCTCTTAACCGCTGAGCTATTTCTCCAGCCCAAGAAAAGGTCTTATTGAATAGTCAAGGTTAGCCTTGAACTCCCAGATTTGTCCTTGCTGCAGCCTGTGAAGTACTAGAATTATAGTGTTGACCGTACACTTGGGTTGGCAGGGTTGGCAGAGTCTTGAAGTTAGTGTGTGTCCTAGTCATAGTCTCTGTTGTTGTGATGGAATACCAGCTGGAGAGGAAAAGGGTTTAGGACAGGAACCTGGAGGCAATAGCTAATGTAGAGGGCATGGGTGGGCACTGCTTACTTGGCTTGCTCTCCATGGCTTGCTCAGCCTGGTGGCTTTTATTTATTTTAAATTATTTTAATTTTATTTACATGGGTGTTTTGGGTGCATGTATGTCCGTGAGATAGTTGGATCCCCTAGAACAGAAATTATAGACAGTTGTGAGCTTTCATGTGGGTGTTGGGTAGAGCCATCTCTCCAGCTTTCCAGCCTGCTTTCTTTTTTTTTTTTTGGGGGGGGGGGTTTCGAGACAGGGTTTCTCTGTATAGCCCTGGCTGTCCTGGAACTCACTTTGTAGACCAGGCTGGCTTCGAACTCAGAAATCTGCCTCTCTCTGCCTCCCGAGTGCTGGGATTAAAGGTGTGTGCCACCACGCCCGGCTTCCAGCCTGCTTTCTTATAGAAGCCAGGACCACCAGCCCAGGGGTAGCACTAATGGGCTGGGCTCTCCTCCATCAGTCACTGAGAAAATGCCTTACAGGTGGATCTTTTAGAGGCATTTCCTTAATTGGGGTTTCTTCCTTTCAGATAATTCTAGGTTGTGTCAAGTTGGCTTGAGACTAGGCAGCACAATGTAGAATTTCACCAGCCAGAAAAGTAAAAATACATGGCTATTCAACATGGCTATTACATGCTTTTGATTTATTTATTTTTATGTATATGAGTACAATGTAGCTGTCTTCAGACACACCAGAAGAGAGCATCAGATCCCATTATAGATGGTTGTGAGCTTCCATGTGGTTGCTGGGAATTGGACTCAGGACCTCTGGAAGAGCTTTTTTCTGTGTATCCCTGGCTGTCCTGGAACTCACTCCGTAGACCAGGCTGGCCTCGAACTCAGAAATCTGCCTGCCTCTGCCTCCCGAGTGCTGGGATTAAGGGCATGTGCCACCCTTGCCTGACCATAAAATAAATCTTAGAAAGATCTCAAGGTGAGAGAGAGAGAGAGAGAGAGAGAGAGAGAGAGAGAGAGAGAGAG
>NC_034602.1:26018278-26020511 GCF_900095145.1 Mus pahari
CTGGCCTCGAACTCAGAAATCCGCCTGCCTCTGCCTCCCAAGTGCTGGGATTAAAGGCGTGCGCCACCACTGCCCAGCTCAGAACTCATTGTTTTTCCTAGCTCACCTCCATGAGGTTATTGCAAGAGCGTTTGTTCTTGCTTCACTGTGGATTCTGGGGATCTGAACTCAAGTCCTCCTGCCCGCCCCTTTTTTTTAACATCAGACCCTATAATCCACCAAGTCCCCATCTCCCAACTTTAACTATTAACTTTCTGTTTTTGAGACAGATTCTATCTGTGTAGCTCAAACTGGCCTTGAGCTTGAGATTCTGCCTTTGCCTCTGTTGTGGGAGCTATAACTGGATTGATGTTAGTTTCTGTGTGTTTATTAAGATCTTATTTGCAGATCTTATTCTACCACGTTTTCTTTTCAAAGTCAGATGTTTCAGGGGAGATACTTTGAAAAAAATCTGCATTCTAATTCTCAAGGTTTTATTTTATTATTAGATTTATTTATGTGTGTTAGTATTTTCCTTCATGTGTGCCTGTGTACCACTTGTATGTCTGGTGCTTGTAGAGTCACATGAGGGTGTTGTGATCCCCTGGAAATGGAGTTACA
The DNA here is from genome assembly GCF_900095145.1 of Mus pahari. Taxonomy (NCBI): domain Eukaryota; kingdom Metazoa; phylum Chordata; class Mammalia; order Rodentia; family Muridae; genus Mus; species Mus pahari. The sequence continues at coordinate 26,018,879 of NC_034602.1, forward strand.
GATGATTGTGAGCCACCTTTTGGGTGCTGGAAACTGAAGGAATCATGTCTTCTCAAAGAGCAAGTTCTTAGAGCTGAGCCGTCTCTCCAGCTTCTTAACCTCTGTATTGTTATAATGTTTGTATGTGTGTTTCAGAATCCAGCACATTCCTTAAACTTACTTTATTCCTTTTTGGTGTCCTAACTGTAGCTTTCAGTGCTTTTTTATCATTACTTTTGATAACTGGATTTCTAATGAAGAGCTGCCCTTCACCCATTTATTCAATAGTTTATTTAAATGTTGGGTTGTGGATATTTTGTTTCATGTGTTATAATTCAGTGTTGTATATACTCATATTTTACCAGCTTTTACCATTAGAAAGTTTCTGTTTGCCAGGCAGTGGTGGCGCACGCCTTTAATCCCAGCACTCGGGAGGCAGAGGCAGGCAGATTTCTGAGTTCGAGGCCAGCCTGGTCTACAGAGTGAGTTCCAGGACAGCCAGGGCTAAACAGAGAAACCCTGCCTCGAAAAACAAAACAAAACAAAACAAAAAAACAAAACCAAAAAAAAAAAAACAACAAAAAAAAGAAAGGTTGGACTTAGTTCTAATTTTAGATACTAGAGAAGTCCTAGTATCAAAGAGGATACCTTGTCAGTGTGATTAGTCTGGTTTATAACTGGTTTTTCTCTTTCTCCCATTCTTAATCTTACAGCTCCTGGATCTCCCGGGTATTATTGAAGGTGCCAAGGACGGGAAGGGTAGAGGCCGTCAAGTCATTGCAGGTCAGTGGTCTGGGGCTCCCCTGGGGCATCACAGATAGCTTCTGTTGGGTGACTCTCGTTTAATTCCCCATCCCTGTAAGGCCAGGCCATGGCACCTCATCTTCATCTGTTCCCCCAGCAGGTTTATTCAGTAATGATCCTTAATTTGTAGTTTGCCTCTAATATATTTTAGACTTATTTTACATGTATTATTTATCATGGATTGCTTTGGCTGCGTGTATACATGTGAACCACATGTGTGCCTTGTGACTGGGCGGCCAGCATTGGCCGTCTTCTCCTTGAACTGGGTTAGGAGGCCGGCCACCGTGTCCAGCAGCTTCACTTTTATTTTTTAAATTTTTAAATTATTTTTGACATCAATCCTGGCGATCACACTCAGGTGTTGATGTAAGTACTTTACTTACTGAACTATCTCCCCAACCTTGGGCGTTCTTATCCTTCTCTTTACGTAGGTTTTGTTGATGTTATTTGTATTTATGATGTCATTGTCTGCATGCATATGTAGCTTAGTGCCCATGGAAGTCAGAAGAGTGCATCAGATCATTGGAACTGGAATTATGGGTGGTTATGAGTGCTAGGAAACAAACCTAGGTTCTTTGCAAGAACAAGAGCTTTAAATCATTGAGTCACCTCTCTAGCCTTGGCACTTAATATTCTTAATGTTTATAATGCCTTTAGTTTCTGTGACAGGGTATGTCACAGAACAATTAAAGGGAGAAAAGATTTATTTTGGTTTAACAACATCTCATATTAGGAGAAGAGGTGGAAAGAAAGAGGGTGAGGAGGGACAGTTTAATAAATACACAAAAAGATTCAACATCAGAGGCAGGCGGATTTCTGAGTTTGAGGCCAGCCTGGTCTACAAAGTGGG
>NC_034602.1:26020767-26068986 GCF_900095145.1 Mus pahari
TACTTGGGAGGTTTTATTCACTGCTAATGGGAATATAAACTTATATAAACACCTAGATGACTGTTTAACAGTTTCTAGTACAGAGGCAGGCGGATTTCTGAGTTCGAGGCCAGCCTGGTCTACAGAGTGACTTCCAGGACAGCCAGGGCTACACAGAGAAACCCTGTCTCGAAAAACCAAACAAAAAACAAAAAGTTTCTAGTAATCTATATTTGTGATTCGATGCAACAGTTTCTCTATCTAGGAAAAATGAAAATTTACCCACAGAAAGGCTTCTATATGACAGTTTGTAGTAGTTTCAAATGTCCCTCCATAGGTAAATAGCAGGTAATAGATTACTATTCAGTTATAAAAGAAACAAGTTGCTGATACGTGTACAATGTGGTTGAATATGGTTGAATATTAAGTGTCGCCAGGCACTGGTGGTGGCGCAGCACAGGGAGGCACCTTATAGATAATATCCAACTCCTCAATGGAGATCTGATCAATCTTATTTAATACATAGATACAGGGAATATAAACTCTACAGAAGGAGAAGAAAAGTTATTAAATTGGGTTGCTGACAAAACGGTAACTACCACTGGCGTTCCTTCACCTGAGCCACAAATCAGAGGCTGTCTTGAAAAACTTTAAAAAAAAAAAAAAGTGTCAGAATAAAAGATTTGAGCAAAAAAGATAAGATTTTATTCTATTTTTGTGAAATTCTAAAATGTATAAACTACCTATAGTGATAGAAAGTAGAAAACTGATTGACAAAGGATAAGAGAAATGTGTGCAACTTTCAGGGGTACTGGCCTGCCTGCCTGCCTGCCTTCTCCCCTCCCTCCCTTCCTCCCTCTCTGTCTCTTTTTCCCTCCCTTCCTTCCTTCTTTAAATTTTGTCTTTTTTTTTTTTTTTTTTTTTTGTTTTTTCGAGACAAGGTTTGGCTGTCCTGGAACTCACTCTGTAGACCAGGCTGGCCTCAAACTCAGAAATTAGCCTGCCTCTGCCTCCCGAGTGCTGGGATTAAAGGCATGCGCCACCACGCCCGGCTCAAATTTTGTCAAATTTTTTAATGCATGTGAGTATATCACCACAGTCCTCAGTGCATTGGATCCCATTACAGCTGGTTGTGAGCAACATGTTGGTTGCTGGGAATTGAACTCAAGACCTCTGGAAGTGTAGGCAGTGCTCTTAACCACTGAGCCATCTCTCCAGCCCCAACTGGCTTGTTTTTGACATAGTCTCATATAGCCTAGTTGACCTTAATTTGTTATGTAGCTGAGCCTGTCCTGATCCTTGTGATGGGATTGCAAGTGTCTGCTGCTAATAACTACTTTGACTATCTTGACTATTGGGGTGATTATCATTAAATCATCTACTAAACAACTACAATTTGTTCTTGTAAATGGTAATTCAATTAGGTTGATTAAATTATGTTGAGTGAGGGCTGGAGAGATAGCTCAGTGGTTAAGAGCAATGACTGGTTTTACAGAGAGGGTCCAGGTTTGATTCTCAGCATCTGTATGGCAGCTTGCCACCCTTTGTCTCCAGTGTGGGAGGAGTGTTCAAGCAAACACTAATACACATTAAAAATAGTATAATTATGTTAGAGTTTGTACTTATAAAACATGAAAAAAAAAAACCAAAAAAAAAAAAAAACATGTTTCTAAACTTATTTATAGTTTATTATTTGATGTGTATCTTTCTTTTGATTGTCTTAATCATACTTTTGATTGTCTTAATCATATATAAAAGATGGGACAGTTTTCTGTTTCAGGTGGTGTCTGATGACTTTAAAACATACCTGCAAGTTGATAGCTAATATAAATATTTGGAAATCCTAACCGTTTTATGTGTATATAACAAGGAAAAACCATCTCTGCCAGGGGCTACAAACACTTCTGTTTGAGTTTTAGATTCTATTTGAGGCTGTATGTATTCAACTTAGGGTATCATTTTTACCCTCAGTGGCCCGAACGTGTAATTTGATCTTGATTGTTCTGGATGTCCTAAAACCCTTGGGACATAAGAAGATAATTGAAAATGAGTTGGAAGGCTTTGGGATTCGTTTGAACAGCAAACCCCCCAACATTGGCTTTAAGAAGAAAGACAAAGGAGGAATTAATCTCACAGCCACTGTAAGTGCGGAAAGTGACATGGGGCAGATCTATTGACTCAGGGATTGAAATGGAAAGTGGATTCAAGTATGCAGAAATGGATAATTTGGGAATTTTTGGCTTTTTCCTGCCTTTGTTGAGATCATTCTGTGACCTTTTAATGAGTGATAAGAAAGACAATGTTAAGACAGGAGTCATTCTCAGATTTACTTTTTGAACTTGATTTCTTGGTTACTTAGGGTGGTGCAGGTATTTGGAATAGCGTGACTATGCAGTAGTTGCCAATATCTTTTTCTTTTTCTTTTTTTTTTTGGTTTTTCGAGACAGGGTTTCTCTGTATAGCCCTGGCTGTCCTGGAACTCACTTTGTAGACCAGGCTGGCCTCGAACTCAGAAAACCGCCTTTTTTTTTTTTTTAGTAGACAGGAATTTAAGATGAAGAGTAAAATAGGAAAGCGAGGAGGCTGTGTTTGTTCCTCCTCACCAGCCTGCTTGCGTTTCAGGTGGGCCTCAGACTTACAGTGTAGCTGGAGATTACTTTGAACTTCCTACTTCTGTCCCTTGAGAGCTGAGGTGACAAGTGTGGCCCAGGCTGGCCTTGAACTCATAGAGGTCAGCCTGCCTCTGCCTCTCTAGTGTTGGGATTAACGGCCTGTGCCACCGCACCTGACTTTGGGTCTACACTGAACAACAAGATTACCTAAGTGGCCAGGCGGAGGTGGCGCACGCCTTTAATCCCAGCACTTGTGAGGCAGAGGCAGGCGGATTTCTGAGTTCCAGGACAGCCAGGGCCACACAGAGAAACTGTCTTGAAAAACCAAAAAAAAAAAAAAAAAGATTACCTAAGTGATTGTTAGTTGGTACTGAAGTTAGGACTCTGCCCTAATGACCTGTTCTATGTCATCAGTCATGTCAAATTCTGAGATACTGAATATATACTGAATAATAATAATACTTCAGTGTATGAATTACAGGGAATGGGCTGGGATACAGGATGCAGTTTAGTGCATTACACAACTACCTATGAGTTTAGAAGGTGTTTTTAGAATCTAGTAGTTATATTCTACTATAAATTGCTTACTCTCATTCAGGCCAATGTAATGAGTTTAAATTTTAGCCAGAATTTCTAGGTACAGGGCTGGGATATAGCTCAGGTAGGATGCTTGCTTAGCACATACAGAACCTTGGGTTGAATTCATATTACCACATTCACAGAGCATGGTGGTGGTGCATGCCTGTGGTCCAAGCTCTTAGGAATTATAATTAGGAGGATTAGCCTTATTCTTGGCTATTTGATGAATTTGAAATCATTCTGAAAAAGAAAATGATCATTCAGGCTGGGCATGCCTTCAATTCCAGTACCCAGGCAGAGGGCGGTTGATGTCTGTAAGTTCCAGGTCAGCTGGAGCTACGTACTAAGACCCTGTCTCAAAAAGAAAAGGACATTCTCCCTGATTTGTCATTATTTACTGTCTGTGCAGTGCCCTCAGAGTGAACTAGATGCTGAAACAGTGAAGAGCATCCTGGCTGAATATAAGATTCATAATGCTGATGTGACTTTGCGTAGTGATGCCACAGCTGATGACCTCATTGACGTGGTCGAAGGAAACAGGTACTCAGTGCGTCTTTGTGACTGAGTTTAAAGCTTTTGAGGGAAACAAACACTAGGTCATGGATCTGGAAGATGTGGGTCCAGGCAACCCAGCTGTGCTGCTGCCCTGTATAGTGAAGTCTTGAGTTCTCTAGCTGATACATGCGGGCTGGTCTTCATCTCTAATTTCTTTCCTTCCTCTGCAATTTTAATTTTTAAAAGTTTTATTTATTATGTGTAAGTACACTGTAGCTGTCTTCAGACACCACCAGAAGAAGGCATCAGATCCCATTATGGATGTGAGCTACCATGTGGTTGCTGGGATTTGAACTCAGGACCTTTGGAAGAGCAGTCAGTGTTCTTAACCACTGAGCCATCTTTCCAGCCCCCCTACCTCTGCAATTTGATCAATAATGTTAATGTTTCCTGTTTCAATTACTTGCTGTGATCTATACTGCCTCTTCAGCTCTGTCAAGTGGTTCCTGAAGAGAGGGGCCAGTCTGCTCTCTTCAGTTGCCCAGGTGAGCAGTTGTTTAGGCCATCTTGCAGAAATCAAGAGAGCACTAAGATGTGTCTCTCCCCTGCATCCTAACTGTGTATGGCTGAAACCTTGTTCCATGAAATACCACTACTGTTAGCACTTGAGTAATTGAAACCAGGGGTGTTGAAGTTATTCCTCATATTTACAGAGAATCTTCTTTTTGTGTTTATATGGGCATTTTAAGTGAAGCAACTAAATCTGAGAAGCTGCAGCTAGCCTCATTTTTAGTAATCTCAGTTGTGATACTGATTGGACACTAGGAGTTTAACATTACTGAATGGTATGCTTTAAAAATAAATTTAGGGTTGGAGAGATGGCTCAGTGGTTAGGAGCACTGACTGCTCTTCCATAGGTCCCGAGTTCAGTTCCCAGCAACCACATGGTGGTTCACAACCATCTGTAATGAGTTCCTATGTCCTCTTCTGGTGTGTCTGAAGACAGTGTCAGTGTACTCATAAATAAGATAAATACATCTTTAAAAGCAAGCAATTAAACAAAGAAATAAATTTAAAGACACATCTTTATCCAAGAGGCGGGTAGATGTTTTGAGTTGGAGGCCAGCCTGGTCTCAGATTGAGTTCTAGAACAGTAAGGACTGTCTCAAAAATTAGAAGTTTAGTCTTTAAAAATTACCATGATCTGGGGTTGTTACAATTCAGTGACTAATGCTAGCCTACCATGCACAATGCTGTGCTTTTATGTGTATGTGCCTGGACCTGTGTGCAAGTGCCAAGGAGGCCAAACAGGCCAGAGAGGGGTCCACTGGTGTTAGAGGCGGTAGGTAGAGCGCTCTCCAGTTTGGGTAGTGGCAGCCACAGTGAGGTCTTGTGGAGGAGCAGAGGTGCTCTCGACAGCTCCTTGCATTCCTTTCTGAAGAGAACTAACAAGGTATATTTACTATTGTGTGTGTGTGAGAGAAAGCAACAGAGATGTATTTGTGAGTGTGTGTACGATGGACTACTTCATCGAGTTGGTTCTCCTTGCACCTTGAGTTCTAGGGCTCATTCTCGGGCCTCAGGCTTGCCTGGGAGGAGCTTTCGCACGCTGCTGCCTCTGAACCTTGATGATGATTGCTTTGGAGAGCCTCTGATTTGTGGCTCAGGTGAAGGAACGCCAGTGGTGGTTACCGTTTTGTCAGCAACCCAATTTAATAACTTTTCTTCTCCTTCTGTAGAGTTTATATTCCCTGTATCTATGTATTAAATAAGATTGATCAGATCTCCATTGAGGAGTTGGATATTATCTATAAGGTGCCTCACTGTGTACCGATCTCTGCTCACCACCGCTGGAATTTTGATGACCTTTTGGAGAAGATCTGGGACTATCTGAAACTAGTGAGAATGTGAGTCCTTTATTTATTTATTTATTTATTTATTTTGGATTTTTGAGACAGGGTTTCTCTGTGTAGTCCTGGCTGTCCTGGAACTGAATGTGAGTCTTAGTGATAGCTTTCTGGGATCTGTAACAAAATGGATCTTTTCTAGATATAGAAGTAAAGTACTTCTTATAGGCTGTTGGTCATGTTGAGGGCTCTGTCCCGAGTCTGGAGATCACCCTGGCCTGGTCTCAGATTTATAGAGTTTTATGTTTAGCTCATGAACACTTTTTTTGTTTTTTTAAAGATTTATTTATTTATTATATGTAAGTACACTGTAGATGTCTTCAGACACTCCANAAGAGGGCATCAGATCTTGTTATCGGATGGTTGTGAGCCACCATGTGGTTGCTGGGATTTGAACTCNGGACCTTNGGAAGAGCAGTCGGGTGCTCTTACCCACTGAGCCATCTCACCAGCCCCTCATGAACACTTTTAAGAAGGCAGCAACCCTAATGTCTTTTCTCTGTTCTAGTTACACCAAACCCAAAGGCCAGTTACCAGATTATACATCTCCAGTAGTACTGCCTTATTCTAGGACCACAGTGGAAGATTTCTGCATGAAGATTCACAAAAATCTCATCAAAGAATTTAAATAGTAAGCATCATGGGCATGTGGAGCCTCCTTTTCTTGTGAGTTGCTGATTTTATAAATAGTACTAATTCGTAGAGGAGGATTAAAGAAACCAGGTAACAAATAGGCTTCTGAAGGGATTTCTTGATTTCTCCATATCTCTCTTTGTAACTATGTAGCCCTGGCTAGTCTGGACTAGGCTTGCCTTGAGTTTACAGTCACAGAGGTCTGCCTACCTGTCTCCTGACAACTGGGGTTATGGGTGTGTACTAATACGACTGCCCTCCTCATACTGTTTTTTTTTTTTTTTTTAAATGTATGTATGTATGTATGTCTGCCTGCCTGCCTGCCTTAGTGTGGTGTTGGGAATCAAACTTTTGTTCTTTGCAAGAGCAGAAATGCTCTCAACCACTTAGCCATCTCTCCAGCTCAGCTCCCTTTCAATGTGATCTGAAGACAGGGTTTCTCTGTGTAGCCCTGGCTATCCTGGAACTCACTCTGTACACCAGGCTGGCATTGAACTCAGAGCCACCTGCCTCTGCCCTGGAATGTTGCAACCTAAGGTGTGCACCACCAAGGCCTAACTTTCTCAGTATGTTCTTAAAGCCATGCCTGTCTAGTTGGAGCATGAGTTCCAGATCCCTCTTCAAGAGTGTTTGGTGGGGCATAGGTTTCTGCCTTGCCCTCATTAACTCACTTTCCCTTTGGCAGATATTCTTAGTTCTAGAGGCTGGGAGATGGCTCAGTGGATAAGAGTGCATGCATTGAAAACAGGAAGACCTGAGTTCAAGCCAGGCAGTGGTGGCGCACGCCTTTGATCCTAGCACTCAGGAGGCAGAGGCAGGCAGATTTCTGAGTTCGAAGCCAGCCTGGCCTACAGAGTGAGTTCCAGGACAGCCAGGGCTACACAGAGAAACCCTGTCTCGAAAAACCAAAAAAGAAAAAAAAGACCTGAGTTCAAATCCCCTGCTGTCACAAAAGCTGTGCATATCCCACATGCCTATAAGCCCATCATTAGATAGAGGTGGAGGCAGCAAGCTTGCTGACTAGCCAGTCTGGCTTTTCTGGAGAAGCTTTTGATTCATTCATTCATTCATTTAAGATTTATTTATTTATTTATTTTATGCATATGAGTATACCACAATTGCTTCTTCAGACACACCAAAAGAGGGCATCCGGCCCCATTACAGATGGTTGTGAGCCACCATGTGGTTGCTGGGAATTGAACCCAGGACCTCTGGAAGAGCAGTTGGTGCTCTTAACCACTGAGCCATCTCTCTGGCCCTCTGGAGAAGCTTTAAGTGCACTTAACTGCTTAGACACACCTTTCTAGCCAGCTTTGCTTTTGTTTTTGAAACATGCTTTCTCTGTGTAACATCCATAGTTGTCCTGGAACTCACAAAGATTACCTGCCTCTGCTTCCTGGGTGCTGGGATTAAAAACATCTTCCACTCCAGGCTCAGTCGGTTTAAACTGTAACTGGCTGTGGATTACAGTGGTCCCATGACTCAGTGTGCCACACTGCTCTAGCAAGTGACTTTGACTGCTTTGACTGTTCATTCTGATGTATTGGTTTTGGGTTTTTTTTTTTTTTTTTTTTTCTTTTGGTTTTTTGAGACAGGGTTTCTCTGTGTAGCCCTAGCTGACCTGGAACTCACTTTGTAGACCAGGTTGGCTTCGAACTCAGAAATCCACCTGCCTCTGCCTCCTGAGTGCTGGGATTAAAGGCGTGCGCCACCACACCTGGCTATTCTGGTGTATTTGGAAGAGGGCTTTTGTCAGTTGTAGTTCTGTGTCTTTTAAGATCCTGGATGTGAAATTTGATAAGCTGCCACCTAGGCAGTTAGGGAAGTAGCTGCTTGTTACAGCCACTGACTCTTTATTCCTCTCCATACAGTGCTTTGGTCTGGGGTCTGTCTGTGAAACATAATCCTCAGAAGGTAGGTAAAGACCATACACTGGAAGATGAAGACGTCATTCAGATTGTGAAGAAGTGAAGTCCTCTGCCCACCTTCGGGCTTGCCACAGCAGCGCTCCTATGACTAAGTACCTTCCTCAACCCTTCTGGCTTTGGCAGCCTCTGGAGTGGGGTGCAGGGATTGATACGGAGACTTCCCAGCTGAAACACCACCTTTTCTTTTTTTTTTCCCCCCCGGAGATAGGGTCTTACATATTTCAGGCTGGCTTTGAACTCTTTGCAGCTGAGGCTGGCCTAGAATTGCTTTCATCAGCCTCCATTTCTCAAGTGCTGGGCTTACCACTGTGTACCTGTAACACCTTGGCAACATCACCCTCCCTACTTTGGTGTCACTTCTGTTGAACTGTATAAAGAACTTGGTGGGCCCGTTGGCCGTGTGTCATTCATTGTCAGATTTGCTGTGGGATGAGGTGAATGAGGAAACGCCTGCTCCGTCATAAGAAATGGGACAGAGAATGGGACGTGTGGTGTCCATTGGTCCATTGGTGGTGTGCTGTAATGATGGACTTTCACCTGGTTTGGCCTTCTGTCCTTTCAAGTGGTCCTTCTCAAAACCTTGGAGAGAGGAAGGCAGATTAGGGAGGGTTAACTGCAGATTTTCTCCAGCACTCCTCTGTTGGAGACTATAGTCCATGGAGAGCAGTGGTGTGGACTGCTGTGATGAGGGGTTTGAGGTGCATGTTTTCTATTAGCTACGCACCTAAAAAGATGGCTCAGTTTTTGTGAGCCTCGATCTCACTTTGTAATACAGGGACAGTGAGACAACGGCATTAACCTTTAAGGTTGGGATTGCTGGTATTACGGGGCAGGTTTTGGAAGTTGCTTAGTACCGTGTCAGTCATAGGAAATATTCACTGTTTGGTGGTTCCTGTTGTCACTCAGCCTGTTTTTTGTTTTGTTTTTTTCCTGAGACGCGGTTTCTCTCTGTTCCCTGGCTGTCCTGGAATTCACTCTGTAGACCAGGCTGGCCTTGAACTCCGAGATCTGCCTGCCTCTGCCTCCCAAGTGCTGGGATTAAAGGCGTGCGCCACCACTGTCTGGCTGGAAGAGTATTTTAATATGGTCTGCAGGGATGATAGAGGAGCCTTGAAAAAGACAAGAACGGGTTGGTAGGAGAATAGACTTTGCTTCTGTCTTCAAAGAAGAAAAGCTCGAGCCTTCAGAAGTCAGGAAGGCTACAGCCTTACCACACACCACCCTTCGCTCGGGGCTCGGGCTGCTGCCGCCCTAGAGCCAGCTCTCTTCCTTTCTTTGGGTTTACCCCTGTCCTTGGATTCAAGTGGGCCTCTCACACCTCAAAATAGAGACTGGTTTCTCACTAGGACATTGGTAGGCTATGATTGAAAGCCTGTCCCCACACTACAGTAAAGAATTGCCTTTCACTGGGCTGGAGAGATGGCTCAGCAGTTAAGAGCACTGACTGCTCTTCTGAAGGTCCTGAGTTCAAATCCCAGCAACCACATGGTGGCTCACAACCATCTGTAATGGGATCTGGGATGTCTGAAGACGGCTACAGTGTACTTACATATAATAAATGGTTTTAAAAAAAGATTGGCTTTCAGAACTGTGGAGTTTCCAGCTAGGTTTCTTCCCCAGTGAGAGCCTAGATATTTGGGAGTCCTCAGGCCAAGCAAGATTTACTTTGCTTTAGCTTTGCACTTCAGGATGCTGAAGACAGAAGTTCAAATTCTGTACAAGGCCTCAGTCGTTTTGAAGAGGCCTTGAGTCCATTGTTTAGTACCCCTCTCCACTCCTCCCACCTCCCTGCCCAGTTGCCAGCCCCACAGGATTTAAGAAGCTGGTGTGGCAAATACCAATATTCTAGCATTTGGAAGGTAGAGGCAAGAGTGTTAAGAGTTCAAGATCATGCTTGATGGCATGCATAATAGTTCAAGGCTCGTCTTGACTTCATGAAATGGTATCTCCAGCCAAACATGCATTAATTTAATCTTTGGGGTTTAGACTTGATGATTCCGAATGAAGATAGTTTTTGTCATGTACACTAGTTGAGAATGTGCTGCCAGTTGTTGGGGTCTGTGTCATGTGTTCTGACCTCTTCCCTAAAAAATTGAAACTAAGGCCTCACATGGATTTGCACTAGAAGCAAGGTTTGGAGCAAAACAATAGCTTATGGAAGGAAACCCTGTCAGATTGACTGCAGGCTGAGTGAGTGGGGGTACTTACGGACCCAAAGCTTTATAGCCTAGCTTCTCAAGGTGTCTAAAGAAAGGAAGGGTAGATTACCAATGAGCAGAGTTGGGGCTTCTTTATTTTTAAGTTTTAAAATGTTTATATCAAGGCAAGGTTTCAGTTGTCCTTGCTGGCCTGGAACTAGATTGGCCTTGAACTCACAGAGAGATGATCCTACTTCTGCTTCCCATGTGATAATTAAAGGTGTGAGTCACCACAACTGCCTTGGTGTTTTCTATTTATAGCTTATATATTCATTTTTCCTATTGCATATGTCACTTCCCATGTTACATCTCATTTAGTTATCTGTGCACCCAATCACAAATAGGCATAACCTGGTAGATTTCCACTGAAAGTTACTTAGAAGACAGTTTGCATTACTGTGTATGTAACCAGAACCAATTAAGGCCAGATCAGCCCTTCTATTCATACCTATAAGCAATGGTAATACCCTTTAAGAGGAACTTTGTCAACTTATAATCACAGGCCAGCCATGGGAATGTGTGTAGTTGTTGAAGGTTTGAAAGCGGTTCTGGTATGTTTGAAGAGGTATAAGTGCATAGTGTATAGAGACTGTAGCTTGCATTATGAGAAGCTATGTGTAACAGCCTCAAGTTACACTGTTAGGCTTTCTTCCCTCAGGCTGCTGGAGAGTTGCACTAGAATTTATTCATTTATTTATACAATTCATTCTTTGGCTTTGCGGAAAGGTCCCAGTTCTGAGGAGGCAGAGGCAAGTGGTTCGGTGTTTGAGGCCAGCCCAGTCTATGGATTGAATTCTAGAACAGCCAGGGCTACATAGAGAAACCTGTTTTCAAAAAAAAAAAAAAGACAAATGGTGTATGTATATGTGTGTGTGTCAGTCATCTGTCTGGAACTGAATTCAGAGATCCTCCTGCCCCTGCCTCCCAAATGTCCGGTTTGAAGGCATATTCTACCACATCACTGAGGTGCGTTCTTACAGCCAGACTTCTGAGGTCTAAGCGAGGCTCATAGTATGAGTCGAATGACATGGAATGAATTTCCTGTTTTGTTTTCTTGGCTAAGCAGGCCCTCTATTCTGTACCACTTATTAGTTAGGATGCTAACACTCATTTAAAAGGTTAATAATTGAAAAGGCATTTTCACAGAAGTCATATGGAGCTCCAGTGGCTTTCATTTAGCCATTTGAGAATCAACATTCTCATCTTCTCTATTCACTACAGGTTGTTGGCAGTTTTGGCCAGTTTAGTTCCCCTTGAAAACATGTCTGACAAGAGCCTTGAGCTGAAGACCATCCAGATAATTGTTAGAGAGACAGGGTCTTAAGTCTCATTAAATTGCCGAGATGTGTGTTTAGTCCTATAAACTATGTCTCATTTGTGTGTCCTTCACAAAGAGCGCTAGTGTCCTTTGATTAGCCTAGCCTATAAAAGTGACACAACCTGGTCAGTCCCTCTGTATGTCTACTATTCCCACTTCTGATTTCTACTGCCTTCCCAAGGACTGGTCCTTCAGCTTCCTTTGGGGAAGCGTCACTTGTACTCTTTTAATGTTACTTTTTGTGTGTTTTGCTTATGTATATGTCTACATACCACATGTGTGCTTGGTCACTGCAGAGGCAGAAGAGGGTGTCAGGTGCATTGGAACTAGAGTTAATGACAGATGTGAGCCATTGGGTGCTTTGTTGTACACATCTGTCCAGTTCCAAATGCATCTAAACTTATATGATACATACTAGATGACTACAAATTTGCTCCAAAGACCCCTTTCTCCCTCTGAGATGTATCTCTGGCTGGCCTTGCTCTAGGTAATCTTGTGTTAAATTTATGGACTGATTGGATTACATGTGTGAGGTACTGCCCCAGGCATTTCTGATTTTTCTGTAAGGTTCTTATCCCCTGAAAGACTGTTTATGTATTCATTTTTTTTGAGACTAAGTTTCAGGTAGAAAGAGCTTGCCTTGAACTTCACTCTATAGGGCTTACCTTGAACTCTTGAGTTTCTTCCACCTTTCTTCAGTTAGCTTCTGTACACATTTTTTACACTTATTTATGAATGCTCTGCTGCATGCACACCCTGCCAGACATGAGAATCAGATCCCTTTATACCTTGTGGGTGTCTAAAATTGATCTCAGGACCTCTGGAAGACCAGCCAATTCTCTTAATCACTGAGCCATCTCTCCAGTACGTCTACACACATTTAATATCTCTTGTTCCCTTTCTGCTTCGTCTTGCTGATTAGTGTTTGCCTTTGTTATGTCAGCTTGAGCCTGAAGAGTAATTGTTTTTTGGCAGTTTGAGACATCCTTACTACCACTGTTGGCTCAGCAGACACCCAGGATAAGTGCATTAGTGTTCCTTTGCTGACAAGTGGGACTGCTTTTTCCAGACTCCTCTTGAAGCTGGAGTCACTGAGAGCATGATGGCATCTACTAAGCTGGGAAGCACCAGACTGCCCTGATCCACAGCCAGGTTTTGCTGAAAAGTGACCCTTCTCTTGTTCTCCAGTAGAGTGGGAAGCTGAAGGATTATAACCTATTGTCAAGACTTGGAGGCCCCTGCAGTCAAAGTCCAACAGAATATTATGAAATGGAGAATGGCTTATTTTAATCTCTATTGTGGAATTAAAATAGCATTTATGAGCCGGGCGGTGGTGGCGCACGCCTTTAATCCCAGCACTTGGGAGGCAGAGGCAGGCGGATTTGTGAGTTCCAGGACAGCCAGGGCTATACAGAGAAACCCCGTCTCGAAAACCCCCCCCCCAAAAAAAAAAAAAATTATGGCACCAGATCCATAATTAATCCAATGACTGGGCAAATTAACTTGAACCTGAGTGAAAAACCTGCAATTAGTATAGTATCCTTCAGAATCCTTTACATACAATTTACATAATACCAGACCTGAGGTTATAAGTTAACAATTTTGAGAGAAACTAATGCAGCAGAGGCAAAGGAAAGACTTAAGAAATTAATGGTCAAGTTGGAGTCAGGGTGGATTAACATTGTGCCAGTAAATTTTAGAAAAATTACCATATATGACTTCCCTAACTGTCAACTTTGGTTTTATAGAATATAATATTGATTCCTTGATACTTGCCACAAGCTACTTCCAGGGTTAGTCCAGCTTAAACTAATACTATCAGAACTTTATGTGCACAAGAAATTCCAGAAGTACTAAGGTAAAATTAAAACGTGAAAGAAATTCATTTAGACTGTCTTTTAGTTCATGGAAGAAATAAACACAGTACCAACCATATCGTTCACACACGTGGCATATGTAACTTTTAATAAACCAAAAAAAAATCCCAAATATACAAGTGAAAAAAATCCAAACAGTTGACACAAGCCTAACTGATAGTTACTTTATGTACAGCTGTATATATAAGTTCAAAAAAAGCTATCCTATTTGTATGTACAAAAGTTTATACACAGGTCTGTACATAAGGGTCTATACATTTTATTTTCTCAGAACCCTTAGGTGTCACCTCTAGAAGACACCAACACTTCATTCACATATTTTATAAAAGAAAGACTTCCAGGACTGACAATCTTGTGTCCCTTCTATTTGAACCATGTAGGTTCATTCGATTATTTAACGGCCTCTGTCATAATGTGGATCATGGTAGGTAAGTGGATCCCCTAAACATCTTCACACAGTGTGCTCCAATGTAAAAGCCCATTACAAAGATGGGGAATGAGAGTCATGACCAGGCTGCCACCACAGGTCCAGGTATGGGTGAACCAGACTGCCCTCTTCACTGTCTATATTCCAGTTCATCTACACTGATGACTTTGGTGGGCATGGAGGGCAGAGGCTGCTGTAGCACATCTGAGCCAAACCATTTGGCAAGGCCCACAGGAGAGCTGCTCCTTTGGCTGGTACGATGCTCCAGCTGGGAGTGCATGTGGGGCAGGCCCGACCGGCTGGGTACATTCTGAGGAGTCTGAACGCCGATAGCTGCTGCCTGGGAACTAGAGCCCGGAGGATGCAGAACTATGGAGAGAAGTGTGTCAGTGCAGCAAAGTAGCTCTACACTAGGCCTTGCTTCGTCTACGCCTCACCCACAGAACCCCACGAGTCTACTAGAAGACCCTGGGATACTCCCAAGTCCTGCTCTCAGCACTGACAATATTTTCTGACCTATTTTGCTTGAATGGTTTGTTAGTTTGGGGGATGGAAAGTCTACCAGAGGATTTAACCAAAAGCTTCCTAAAGTGCAGAATGCTAGGTAGAAACGTAAGAAAGCCCACCAAGGCTGACATGTTCAGGCTTATAAGAAGTGAAACAGAGCCAGACAGAGCATGCCTGGCCCCCACTGTCCTTGCAGTAGTAATAATCCCAGAGACTGCACAGGTCAGGCACTTCACCTGTTTTTCTAGTGATACCTAAGAAACAAAGGGGCAGTGATAATTTACTGCTCCTGGAAATCTCAGAACTCAGTGTGATCAGCTAGCCTGGCCTATTTCTAAACCTTACCTGAGCGCTGTAGCTGCTGCTGCATCACTGCCAAATGCAGAGGGGTCCCAGGACGAGGATTTAGGAGAGGGTGACTAGCAGCAGAGACCAAAGGGTACAAGGGTTGACCCAGGAGTGGGCCAGATAGCCCCTGTAAAGGAGCCATGTCTATCCCAGGAGGAAGCACACCTGATGGGGAGAAAGAAGAAACTTGTGAGTTGTGTCAATGTTCCTAAAAATGTCAAATTTTACTATTTTTGTTGATTTGGATTCTTACAAGGAGGTGGGTGTGGTGAACACTTGCCATCATACATGTGCCAGGATACATGAGTATGCATACACAAACACAATTGTAAATGAACAGTGTACCCTGGCTATCCTTGAACTCAAAGAGATCCACCTGCCTCTGCTTCCTGAATGCAGGGATTAAAGGCCTGTATTACCACTGTCTGGCAGGTTTCCTAATCTTTTTGTGAGCTAAGGAAGTGAGACTGGATTGGACTCACTACTTAGGTAGAAGAGTCTAAATCTAGTAAGGTCTTTTTGTAATACCTAGTATGATGTAACATTTAATCAGTGGCAGCAATTTTTATACTACGACCAATAACCAATGCCCACACCCAGCCAGAAACTCACCAGCTTGGAGCAAACTTGGAAGATGCTGTGGATGTACCCCTTGGGCTATCAACCTTTGGACTAATCCTGGGTGAAGCTGGTGTGCAGGTCGAACAATAGGAACATGAGGGACGAGGGGAACTTGGTGGGTAGGGCGAAGAAAAGGTGTTCCTGGGACTGGGGATGCCAAGGTAGGCGTTTTCCTTCCTGCTGCTTTAGGTCGATAATCTTGTTCTTTGGTATAACGGTTGGTCTGGGACAGTGGGGTGGAGCATGAAGACCGCTGTAATGTTGAAAGCTTAGGATTTGTTGTAGAAGAGTCTTGATCAGCATTGGGTATGGGATTGGATGACAGCAGATTCTCTGTAAGGATTCATTCACAGGACATTTTGGTATTGATATCCTTTATCAATTTATTTCAATTCCCAACAGCCCAGAAAATCTTACTTTTAAAAATTCTGACAATTCTTTTGTCCTCTTAACCAGGTTAGATGCTTTCATGGAGTCATCTATCTGCCATAAACGTAGACAGATGCACATCTGTTACTCTCCATAAGCCCAGGAGTTGAGTTATGGTCATAGAGTCCTTAGGCCTTGAGCTAGGTATAAATGCCCATATTTTGTTTAACCTTATTTTCTTATATTATGATGTATATGGATGGTGTTTTGCCTGCATGTATGTCTGTGTGCCTGTGAGTTCAGTGCTCACAGAGGTCAGGGGAGGGTGCTAGGTCACCCAGGGCTGAAGTCACAGAAGGTTGTGAGCTATCATGTGGGTGCTAGCAATTGAACCCTGGTCCTCTGGAAGAGAAAACAGTGCCCTGATCCCTCTCTCCAGCCCATAGATGCCAAGGTCTTAAAATTCTTTGCTGAAATATTATTTTTGTTACTTCCTAACCCGGGGAGCCTTGTACATGCTGGCAGGAATTCTACTACTTAGTACAATTGAGATGCATGCCTGGTGCATAAAGGGAATAGCCACAAAACCTCTGATATAGTGTTTCAAAACAAAAAGCACAAGTTGCCAGGCATGTAGCTGAGGCACCTTTAGTCCCAGGACGTGGGAGGCAGCGACCAGTAGATCTCTGTGTTTGAGATTAGCCACCAACCTGTAACAGAAACCACCACCACCACCACCCTGCATCTATCTCCCTATCCACCTGGACACTCTTGAAGCGGACATCTTCCTAGCACCCACCTGTGGCTCACAGTTCTAGAGGTTCTGATGCCCTCTTCTGGCCTCCCTGGGCACTGGATACACATGATGCAAGACATACCACAGGCAAATACACAAATATGTTAAAGAATTGAGCTATATCAATATGCTAAATGAATTTGTCATTCAACTTGGAAGATGGTAAGAATCATAAGCTTAAGCACATCATTACCCTGGCTGGCCACAATGTCAAGTGAGCAAGTTTGAGCTCACTAACCCATCTCCCTGACACTGCAGTTGTGCATGCCTATGTTCTAACACAGGCAAGCAGCAGTACCTTCGCTAGCTTTCTGCGCATCCTCTTTACCATCACCAGGAACCACCGATCCAGGTGCTATTTCCTCCTTGGTTTTCTCTCTGCTTTCATACATCTTCCGGATCACTGAGGTAGGGGTGAAGGAAGGAGAAAGCTGCAGAGAAGAGGAGGCAAAGATCAGCACACTCAAGTGCCTCTCCCTAACACTAAGCCAGTGCTTGATTTTTTTTTACTTTTTGGACATTGGGGGTTAATCCTAGGGTCTTACATATGCTTTGAAGCACTTGACTACTGGGCTATGCAGCACTTACTCCTAAGCCTGGCTTTACCAGGTGAAGCCATCTTCAACAGGGTGGAGTCCCCATTTTGCCTACATGGGCAGAGGTGGCTCTAATGTTCTGGTCTATAGCTACTAGAAGAGAACACAAAGGGGCAAGTAGTCATTGTCCCAAGAGCTTCAATCCATCTTCACCACCCTGTAGAATGGGACTGTGTCTGTTCTCATGTTTCTCAACCCTGAAATAGGGCTAAGAAGAGGGAAGAGCATGGCTGGAAATATACCTTAGTAAATGGGGAAGATGTTTCAGAGACAACCTCACAACCTATGATACCACTTGTTCCTTGTATTTTTCTTTTAAAATTACATACATGAAAATTAAATTATCTTATAGGTTTTGTCACCTTACTGGAACTTACCAATAAGGATCTTTTGTTCTTGTTTATTTTATAATGAAACTACATAATTTTATAATGTATTTTATAAAGGAAGAGACAGGGCCTAACTCACGAACAAAATTCCTTCCGGAGTTTCTCTAAATCAAGAGCCGCTGGGGTATTTAGTGCAGAGTTTCATATGGAGTCCTGAAGCACAGAACTATTCTAGTCCCCTTGTCTAATCAGTTTTGATTGGATAAGTCTGTATCAGTTAAAAACAAAAACAAAAATCCCAACTCACTGGTAAAGCTAGACGTATCATCACAAATAAACCAATAAACTCATAAGAGAACAATTTACAGACCCGCCAGCATGGTCACTGGATTCTGTCATGTGACCAGTCACTCCTCTCTCATCTCCTGCCTCACATTTGTCCTTCTTCTTTCCCACATGGCTAATCTTGTTTTATTTTTTGGAGGGTCACACTAGGCCCTCATAAGGCCCCAGGCTGGCCTTTTCTTTTTTCTTTTTCTTTTCCAGGCTGGCCTTAAATTCTATTTGTCGCTGGGTAGTGGTGGTGCACGCCTTTAATCCCAGCACTCGGGAGGCAGAGGCAGGTGGATTTCTGAGTTTGAGGCCACCCTGGTCTACAGAGTGAATTCCAGGACAGCCAGGACTACACAGAGAAACCCTGTCTCAAGAGAAAAACCAAACCAAAACACCCAAAACCAAACCAAACCAAACCAAACCAAAACAAAACAAAGTTCTGAGACTAAAGGTACATGTCACTAGGCCAGGCCCAGCTATTTTTTAAAGCACTGATGAGTTGTATCTGGCACAAGTTCACCTATCTGCTAGATATTCTTTACAAGAATAATGGGTTAGGGTAAGATATAATAGACAAGACAGATCTGAAAGGCCTTCAGAGACAGGGGTAACTGACCATGCTTGTGATGGAGGCAGCAGGAGCTGGGGAAGAGGAATTTCCTCGGTGCATGGGTGCTGGTGACTTTGACATTCGCTGTTGCCTGTAAACAAATCAATTATCAGTGCCAGTCAGCTCCAAACTACTTAAAGCCAAGGCTTAAAATTAAAACCATGTAACTCAAGACCAGTCCAGGAACTCAGCATACCTTCACTTATCCAATTTAATTTCTCAACATTCAAAATATGAAAAAGCGCATGCTAAATTCTGAGAGAAAAGAAAACCTCTATGTAGTGGAACAGTCAATACCTGAGGCAAACCAAGGGATATAGATGTAAGATACCAACAAAGTATAGTGGGGAAATAAAGCAGAAGGAACGAAGGACCAGAAACTCCAGAGACCCTGAGGAAAGAAGAAGCTAGGTGAGACCAGTACAAAGCTAAGAAGTCTGGTAGTGGTGGCACTTCGGCTTTAATTCCAGCAGGCAGAAGCAGGTGGATCTTTGAGTTTGAGCCCCACTGGTCGTCAGAACTTTGTTTTGTCAGTTTCAGGACAGGAAGAGGTACACAGAGGAGAAGAAACAAAGGTTCAGGCAGAGAGCACAGGGAATCAAGGGCTTTGGGTGTATATAGTTCTCTAGGCTGGTACATAGTTTAGTCATAAACAGCACTGTGGGTTGGCTTAGAAGCCTTTACTCTGGGGGCTAGAGTACTTCAGATAGGTGAAAGCAGCAATTCACAGTGCCTGGAATGCAACCAATGCTCTATCTGAGACACTAATTCAAATCAAACTGAGACCTAGGAGCATCAGTTATTTCATCATGCACTACCACATGAAGTTTTTTTCTTTTTAAAGGTAGGGTCTCTTTAAATAGTACTGACTACCCTGAAACTTACTATGTAGACCAGGCTGGCCTTGAACTCAAGACATCCTCCTGTTCTGCCTCCATTTCTGGGATTTCTATTGCCAGCCATTCTATTTATTCTCCCTTATACTAGAGGAAAACAGGAAATAGGACATAGAAACAGGCTGAGAAAACAGTATATGTGTACTCACTGGCCAGTGAGTATTTCACTGTACCTCCAGTGAATGAACAAAGTCCTCTGACTCACAGGCAATGCTGGGATCCTAGCTCTGTAAGCTTTCCAATCAGCATTCAGAAACTATGACATCCTGAGGCGACGTCTGAGCACATGGCAATGTATTCTAAGTATATATGGGAAAGATCTCCAAACCTGGACGTTTCATACAATTTATCATTTACTCCTTTTTGTAAACAGAGCATTTATGTGTTAGGCAACACTGTCAGTGCAGAAGAATGACAGTGAACAAAACAGATGACATCTCTAATGTCAAGGGTGTTAATAATCTTAGGCTGCAGGGCAAAAGCAGAGAGACAGACCAAAAAAAACAAAAACAAAACAAAACAAAAATTGCATCCCCAAGGTAGTGAGTACAGTTAAAAACAGCATCAACAAAACAAGCATTGCTGCAGAGATGACTCATTGGTTTCAAGGGCTCAGTGCTCTTCCCAGAGGACCTGGGTTCAGCTCCTACTACCAACATGGCAGTTCATGGCCACTTGTAACTCCAGTTCCAGTTCCCCCTTCTGGTCTCTTGGGGATCCTGCACACACATGGTACATATAAACTCACACAGACACAGACACAGACACAGACACACACACACACCATAAAAAGAAAAAAGCCTGGATCTGTTAGCTCTATCAACAAACGGAAACAATCCTACACAAAGAGTGAATCTGTAAGTTAGTACATACAATCTATGACAAGAGGAAGTTACATCAAGTTTTGCTTTTCATCATCTCAAATATATGGCTAAGCAGACTGTGATGAGCATCCCCAGAATCCCAGCACACAAGAGGGAAAGCCAAGAGACTGAGGACCCCTGGGCTACACAGTTCAAGGCCAGACATATTGAGGCCCTGATTCAAAAGACCAAGGGCTGGGCTGAGCATAATGGTACCCACTCACAATCCCATCACTATAGAAACAGACACAGAAGGACTGCCAGGAACTTTAGTTCAAATTTAGTTTAGTTTTTTGATACACAGTGAGATCCTACCCATGTCTCAAAACAACCAACAACAAAAACAAAATAGAAACAAGGCAAGGCAGTGGCAGCACACACCTTTAATCATAGCACTCAGAAGACACAGACAGGTGGATCTCTGAGTTCAAAGCCAGCCTGGTCTACAGAGTGAGTTCCAGAACAGTCAGAGATAGAAAAAAAATCTCTCAAAACAACCAAAAAACCCCAGAAACAAGAGCTAGTGGGTCTGATGTGCTTAGAGTGCTTGTCTAATATGTCCAAGGCCCTGATTTCAATCTCCAGCACTTGAAAAAAAATTAACTGGTATAAACACTATAAATTAAAAAAAAAATGTATAGTATCTTCTTCTGACTATTTAGCTAACTGGAACCCAAAAGTCATTTACAAGTTAAGAATATAAAGCAATATATAGAATAAAAAAAAATGAAGGTAGTGATTATTTTTAAAGGTTAGAGAGTGGTCACTTGAGGGAGGTAAAAAGGTAACACAGACAAAGGGGACACAGGAGGACCTTGGAGATTTCAACCATATTTCCTCTACCAATAGCATCTGCAGTGGGTTGGACCTATCTTACATTGGATCAGCATATGCAAGTTATATTTATGATACAGGATTCATGATGTATATGATTTACCAGTCTCAGGAAGACTATTTACAAATCAGTACCCAAATCTGCAGAAGTAATATACCTGTTTCTGAGCCCATCTCTGGTTCTGTCCACTTGTGGTTTGCTAAAACCAGGCTGGTAGAAGGGTGCTGTCTGGACTGCAAGGTCATGTGGTAGGGCCAGCCCCTCCAAAGCAGCCTGCTGCAATTCTAGCTGGCTCATCTGATCAATAGAAGTAGTAAAGGACAGACAATCAGTAAAAGAATGAGGAAGTTCAATTAGTTTTCCACAAAGGTATGTCTCATGGTTTAAACAGTGGCTGAGAAAATTGAATATTGCAAATAACTAAGTTATGCTGGTGTCCACTGAATGATAGTTTTAAAATTTAAATAGTGGGATGAGAGACAGCTCAGTGGTTAAGAACATTTATTGCTACTGGAGAATATCTAGGTTCAATTCCCAGACCCCCATGGCAGGCAGTTCACAATTGTCCTTAACTCAAGTTCCAGGGGATCCAATGCCTTCCTGAAAATCCCTTGGGCAATGAGCACATACATGGTGCAGAAACATAAATGGAAGCAAACACTCATACACAGAAAATAAATAAATCTAAAGAAGAAAATTTTAATTTAAATACTACTAATTACTCAGCCATTTTCTCCCCTGTATGAACTTAACAGTTACTGCAGAACAAAGCACGCACCATTGTTGCAATTCAATTCTCTCCCCGGCCCCCCTCCAAGAAAGAGAAGAGTGAAAAGGCAAAGAGAAAGAGCTCAGCCTGACCTGGGCTGTGACAGGACTCATGGGCTTGCGCATGCCTTGGAATGGATCTCCAAGTAGTTGCTGGGGTCCTGATGGGAAACCTGCCAGGAAAGTTTCAGAATCAATGAATGCCAACCATAAGCACCCAACCAGCATGTTGGCTCTTGCCCAACAGGAAGCGTTGCTTCTTTGGACTTAACAGTATATACCTTTCTCCCTCTCTTCCCACAATGTGTATGTGGGCTTTAAGCAGGGCTCTTAATGGCCTCTCCTGCTGGTGTAACCTTCACACTACTCTGTCACCTGTGTTCTTTTCTAAGAGCTCTCAGGATGGGCTAAGAACACACCAGCCGTGCTTGACAAGCCAGCTGATGCTAAAGCCGAGTCCAGTGCTCTGAGACTCTCCTTCCAAGTCTCCACGACTGTGGACAATACTAAGGTATATGGCTGGCCAAGGCAAGGAGCCCACTGGAACTGCTTCTTGCAGGCACATTCTGTAACAACCACAGGGCTTCACTGCTCACTGTTTACCAATTTCAAGTGCTGGCCAGAAAGCCATTACTTGTGACTGGCTCCTCCATGTAGCTGCAAACTCATTATGGAGCCCAGGATGGCCTTAAAATTTGAGATCCTTGTACTTCATCATCTCAAGTGCTTTCCTAAAGTTTAAAGTACTTAAATGAGGATAGACCTAAGAATCCAAATTAACTATGTTCAGCTGAATTCTCTAAATAAGAAAACCAGAGCTATACAAAGAAGTTTACTATGAACATGTTGACTTAAAGGAGATAATAAACTATCTTCCACCTTGGTTACACACCTCTACAGAAATCAGTAAAACACCTATAACACATATAGTCAGTCCCCTTGCAAGCTTATGAGCAGTTACTAGTTGGGAGCCCAGGTCAGTGGTGGAGTGCTTAACTGATAAGCATGAGGCTCAAGCTCAATCCCCACAACTACTAAAGCACTAGTTACCAATTGGTGATGGTATCCTTGGATGAAGGTAGTCTGCTGAGGCTGCTTGAGTTCGAAACACCTGTGACATTGGAGGAGAGGGCGCTCTTTGGCTCAATAAAGATGCAGTAGGCTCCAAGCTCCCCATAAGGCCACTGAGAAGATTGGAAGAAGCAGGTCTCTGAACCGGTTGACCCAGAAGTTCCTATAGGCAGAAATGCCAGATCCCTGTGAACAAACCTACTTCTTCCTTCTAGTCAAAAGCTTTGAAAACTAACTTCGCTTTTGGGAGCCAGCCAATGCTTCTTCCTTGCAGCACTGAGGATCTGGCATCTGTACACAAGACATTTCCCCAAATGCTGAGCTGCCAACATTTGCTCTAAGTTAGTGCTACAGACACAGATTAGACAATCAAGTTCCAAACAAACAACAAACTGGTAAAGCAGAAACATTTAAAGCCACTGTGCACTGTGCACACACAAACCCCTGTCCATTGGGATTAGCAGCTTAACAGAATGACCTTAGATAGCAACAACAGTGTATCTTTGACTGTCACACAGGTCACCCTGAGAGGTAAGTGTAAGACTGTAACACACCTGTAGGATGTTTTTAGAAACAGGCTGGCCTGGAATTTCAGCAGGGGCCAACAAGTGACTTTCAAGGGTTCGCTAAAAAAAAAAAAAAAAGAAAAAGAAAGAAAAGTTTTCAACTTCAACACACTTTATAGATTGGAGACCATATATATCAAAAAATATGCAACTCCCAAGGGAGTTGACCGTTAACAGCAGAATAATGCTCAATGTCATAGAAAACTTTCTTAAAGATTTATTTTATGTATGAGTACACCAATGCCGTCTTCAGACACACCAGAAGAGGGCATTACAGATGGTTGTGAGCCACCATGTGGTTGCTGGTAATTGAACTTAGGACCTCTGGCAGAATAGTCAGTGCTCTTAACCACTGAGCCATCTCTCCAGGTCCCACAGAAAACTTTCAACCAACTCTCTCTTATTCCATGCCACTCAAAAGCTCCTTCCCAAGTACATGAAGAGTGATCAGGAAATATTCCCAAAGCCAGAGTAGTCCATTCCTGTGATCAAGACACCCTGTCCCCACGATCAAAGAAAGGTCAGATTGAGGAGCACTCAGACACAATTTATGAGATTTTCATTCGGAAGGAACCCTTACTGATCATTGTCATTAATAAGATTTATTGCCGGGCAGTGGTGGCACATGCCTCTAATCCCAGCACTCGGGAGGCAGAGGCAGGCAGATTTCTGAGTTTGAGGCCAGCCTGGTCTACAGAGTGAGTTCCAGGACAGCCAGGGCTACACAGAGAAACCCTATCTTGAAAAAAACCAAAACCAAAACAAACCAAAACAAAAACAAACAAACAAAAAACCCAGCAAAAATTATTGACTGAAGTATTAAAAAAACAAGGGGCTGGAGAGAGGGCTCAGTGCTTAAGAGCACTAGCTGCTCTCCCAGTGGACCAACTTGGGTGCTATGCCCAGTACCACATGACAATTCACAACCATCTATTACTCCAGTTCAGGATCATCGGATGTCTTCTGGCCTCCACAGACACAAACATGCATGTAATATACATACATGCAGATAAAACACTCACATATTTAAAACAATAAAAATCTTTGGGGCTGGCGAGATGGCTCAACGGGTAAGAGCACCAGCAACCACATGGTGGCTCACAACCACCCACAATGAGATCTGACGCCCTCTTCTGGTGTGTCTGAAGACAGCTACAGTGTACTTACACATAATAAATAAATAAATAAATCTAAAAAAAGTATTTAAAAAAAAAAAAGAAAAAATCTTTAACAACAAAACAAACCACCACTAACAGAAAAGAAAAGTGACAGCTAGGCATGACAGTGGTGCACACTATTCTTTCTAGCACACTGGTGGTTGAGGCAGAAGCATCAGGAATTTGAAGCAAGGATGAGCTTCACAAAAAAATGGCTAAGAACTAGGCAAGAGGCACAGAACTTTTCTAGAATGTGCTAAGTTCCTAAGCATTACAAACTAAAACAAAAATAATGAACAACATGCAAATTTGACCAGAATTGTTACCATTTCAAAGTTTTGGCCTAGAAAAGTAGCATGTGCCCTTAAATCCCAGCACTTGGAAGGCAGAGACAAGTGGATCTGAGTTCAAAGTTAGCCTGGTATACATAGTGAATTTCAGACAGCCAGACCAACAGAGACCCTCATACAAAACCCAAGAAACTCCAGAAACTTAAATGTTACTATTTTAAGTTAAGCTCCTTAAAATTACTCATATGCATGACAAAATTCAACCTCCTCTGCTCTGAATCTGCCAATCATTTTGCTTTGTATGTCTAACCTGCACCCCTCTCCAGCCCCCCAATGTATGTCTGAATACTGTGCAACCACTGAGCTCAGTCAGAAGTACTTTCTGACGCAATTCCCCTCCCAGTAGATAGATCTATCCAAGTCCATTTCCAAGCCTTTTTAGAATTAGGGTTAAGTGCAGATGATTTGAATAAATAGGCAACTTACTTCATGACTTATCACATGTGCAGGAGTCTGCAATTTCATGTAAGAGAGTTGGAGATGAACTTCATTATTTAGATGGACAGTCAGATGAGAACTAGCACCCAGCAGTTTGGACTAAAGACACTGACTTTCACGGAAGAGCAGGACCCCACATGCAAACCAAGCCAACACAGATACAATTCTGAGTTTGTGTAATATTTGTCGCTCATTACCAGGTGTCAGAGGCTCACTTCCTCACCACACCTGAAACTAGGGATACATAAAAGCATGGACACTCTAACATCAAACCAAGTGTACTCACAACTTAAGGTCAATATTGTGTAAAAACAATCAAAGGTTGAGTTATGAAATACTGAACTCCCTTCTCCTTCCTTCAAGATTGTTTATGGAGCCCAAGTTGGTCTCAAACTTGCCCTTCTCTCCTGCTTCCTCCTCCCAACTGATCCCAGCTCCTCTGCCTCCACTTCTTTGGAGACTCACACTGAAAGGAAAAACAAACCCTACTGACAGGATTTGAATAAGAACTAATCAGTGCCAATCCCCCAGGGAAACAAGAAAGGACAGCAGGAGAGCTAAGTTGTATGAACTCTGTCTTGCTGTGCACCTCGTGCTAGCATAAACTTAATAGGTGGTTCAGGTTGGCCTTCAATTTATAATCCTTCTGCCTTAATCCCCCAAATGCTAGGATGTGCGACATCACACCTCATTTGACAGCATGGATATTTAGTACTTTTTTTTTTTTTTTTTTTTTTTGGTTTTTTGAGACAGGGTTTCTCTGTGTAGCCCTGGCTGTCCTGGAACTCCCTCTGTAGCCCAGGCTGGCCTCGAACTCAGAAATCTGCCTGCCTCTGCCTCCCGAGTGCTGGGATCAAAGGTGTGCGCCACCAGGCCCAGCTGGATATCTAGTACTTCTTTGTGTGGTAATAACTTTGAACCAGTTTATAGGATCTTTCTCCTTTGAGTTGTCTGGTGTAACCTGAGATGTGGCACAGACCTTTAAACACTCAGGAGGCAGAGGCAGGTCAATCTCTGACAAAGACAAAAACAAAGTAAAATAACTGGGTATCAATCAGGTGGCCCTCCCTGGTCCTGACTTCCTGATCCTCTCAGACGCTAGGGTTATAGGCACACAACACTGTGCTCAGTTCAGCACAAGCAATCAATTTATTTTAGTCTCCCTTTTGCATCGATAACCCCACATACTAGGTATGCTTTTCTCCAAACTGGGCGAAAAAAAATCCACAATTCAATTACTTTCCTTTCTTAGGAAAGAACCTCATAAACTTATTGTATTAACTGATGCAACACACTGAATTATTCAATAATCCTATGATTGAGTGTATGTCCCAAACATACACATTATCCACAGATGTGCTTTTTCTAATAGCAAATCAATATTGATAATTAAGGAACAAACAACTTCTACAGAAATTTCCAAAAGGCCAAACAACTTCTAAAGAAATTTCCAAACTACTCGGAATACCTTTATTAAACCCATTTATTATTGCAGTGGGAGGTGATACAGAAACAGGGAAAGAGGCTGGGTGAGGTGTACTGAATACTTACAGTGACTTTGGGCTGGGTAGGCAAAGTCCCACTTGCCTTCATGGTGTTCACTAGCTTGTTGAAAGCAGTCATATCTCCATCTTTCTTGAGCTGTCGGTTGCTACTCGCAGCACTCAGGGTCTCCTCTAAATGTTCTGCCATGAAGGGAGTTGAATTCTTCATTTGCTGGTCCACTTTCAAGCCCTTCAGCCCTGCTTCTACCTCTTCCACTGAAAGTACAACCCCTGAATGTGCTGAGAAGTTGAGAAAGTTCTTGTTACACCAAGCAAAGGGTATTTAGAAAGAATTCTCATTGGCTACCAATGACAACTATTTTGTAACTGAAGTGAGGCTGTCAAAAGGGCTAACACTAAAATAGGCAACCTGAACACTTAAGATCAGTTAGGAATAAGGCTGAAATTACATACACTGAAAGAGATGGCTGAGTACCGCAGTGCACACCTTTTATCCCAGGACTCAAGAGGGCACAGGCCAGCCATACATAGTGAGGTCCAGGACAGCTAGGACTAAAGAGACCCAGTCTCAAAAACAAAACGGGGGTTGGTAGTAGAGAGGGAGAGTGACCCATGCCTGAAGAAATGACTCAGTGATTAAGAGCCCATATTGTTTCTACAGAGGACCTGAGTTCAATTCCCAGCAGCCACACTAGACAGCTCACAATTCCCAGCATCCACATGGTGGCTCACAACCATCTATAATGAGATCTGATGCTCTCTTCTGGTGTGTCTGAAGACAGCTACAGTGTGCTCATATAAATAAAACATCTTAAATTGAAAAAGAAAAAAAAGGGGGAAGAAATGGAATAAACCACACCAAAAATATTTAGATGCTAGAACCTGGGATGGCAGAACTAAGGGGTATGAGATGTCAAACCTTGGTAAGATGTCTACATAGTGAGTTCTAGGAAAAGCAGAACTACATAAAGAAACACTGTCTCAAAAAACATGATCCTGTGTGTCACATAGAAAAATACTTTGTAATAAATCTCTCCAGACTTTGCTACCAGGCACAAGAATCCAGACAATTTAACAGCAACAAGGCTGTACTGTGGTCTCAAGGAATTAACTTGTTGCCTAAGTGAGAACATGGCAAATTGCTACAGTGTTGTGAGGAACAGGCAAGCTATGCTTGGGAGGACAGAAACTTTCACTGCAGCGAAAAGGAAAAACCAGAGAAGACAGGTCAGAGAGGACAGGTATGGTGCTCCCCTTTAATATCAGCACGCTGGAGGCAGAGGCCAGAGGTTCTCTGAGTTGACTTACATAGCAAGTTCTAGTCTAGCCAGAGCTTAAGATTCAAGGCTGTGTGGCACCATGCTTGGACCTTTTTGAAAAACACTAACTAAATTCCTGACATGCTCGTGACTTGATGAGAAGTACATTAAAACTATTCTTTTCTTAGAACATTTAAGAAAGCGTGAACTTAAAATAGCTATATCAGATTCTCAACAAATACTTACAGCTCTCCTTAAGTTTTTCTTTATTTGCAGAAAGGCTAGAAAGAAGAGGTTTTAAATCTACTTTGGCTTTCTGTAGCATTTCTAAAATGTCCACTTTATTTTCAGCATGGTCTTCCGATGGTATAGGAGCAAAATAATTCCCCGAGTTCTGTCCAGGAGAGAGGACGGCTTGCTCCAAACCTGATTTTGTAAATAAATGTCACAATTGGTCCCATTGAGAATTGAAAACATCCCTTCTACAGCATAAAGAGAATAGAAACTGAAGGCTTTTCCATATCTAAAGCCTCTTTAACCCTAGAAGCATGGCAGGGGAGGCTCACTTGACATACAAGGCTAGAACGTGAAGTCATCTTACCTGCCAGTCTCTCAAGTTCTTCATGGGGTGTGGATCCAAGACTGCTGGATCTGCTCCCCGACCGGCTTGGGTTAGAGAACCACCTACTGAAGCGGCTGGCAGAGACTGATCCTTCCCCCAGAACATCTTCTATCATCTGATAAGAAAGACAAAGGGGCAAGGTGAAAGACCATGAAGGTTAAATGTTAAGCCACCAACTCTGAAACTTCCTTTGACACTGCTGACCCAGAAATGAAACTTCTTAGTGGAACAAATGAGTGCAGGCAAAATACAACTACTTTGGTGTAAACAGGAACTAAACCCAAAGCCAAACGAAAACAAACACACCCCAAAAGGTGTTAACTACTGTTCTGATGTTTAAAAGTGTAAACTTTGGGGGCCAATGACATGGCTCAGCAGGTAAAAGGACGTGCAGTACAAGCCTGGTGACCTGAACCCATGGCAGGTGGAAGGAGAGAACCAACTCCACAAAGCTGTCCTCTGACCTCCACCTGTAGCTCATGTGTGCACCGACCCATAGCAAAACCAAACCATTTTAAAAGTAAAATTCTTTATCTACTAAGAATTTTTATAGCCAGGCCTGGTGGCGCACTCCTTTAATCCCAGCACAACAGTTTTTTGAGATGGGTTTTACTATGCAGTCAGGAAGGCGTTTAAATGACCATGTAGCTCCAGCTAACCTCAGACTCAAACTCCTCTTGTCGTAGCATCCCAAGTACTAAGATTATAAGTGCATACCTCCACATCCAGATTCTGTACATGTTTATTTTTATTTTGTGCATGAGTGTGCGTGCATGTATGTGTGTGGCAGGTCTATATGGACATTCCTGTGTGGGGACACACACACACACATGTTTGGGTGCATATGCTGTGTGTAAGTAGAGGTCAAGAGGCTGATGTTAGGCATTTTATTCACTCTCTACTTTATAAACTGAGCCAGGGTCTCTCATTTGAGCTGAGAGGTCACCAACAGAGGTAGTTCAGTTACCTAGCTTGCTCCAAGAAACCTGTCCCCACTTTCTGTGAGCTGGGATTACAGGAGGACCACCATGCTGCCCCAACATTTACTTGAGTTCTAGAAATCTACATTTCATTCAGTCTTCATACTTGCACAGCAAGGGTTTTATGCACTGAGCCATCCTCTGACCCCTCCATCCATGTTTGCAAATGTGTTGTTATACTCACCGAAGCCAAGCATGGCACCTTATCAAGGTTAAAGAATTCATTAAAGTCAAATTCTCCTGGGGACTGCTCAGGTAGGATGACATCCCTTGGAACTTCCTGATCAGCAGAGGGCTCCTGCGCCAGAATGACTTCCACCTCGTCCTCTTCAGCTACCCCTCCATTGCACTCCACTATGCCTGAAAACAAACCAAGACAGAAACCACCTGTTCAGGTACATAGCCCAGTCTTACTCTGTGCCTATAATCATCAATATACATGGAGAAGACACACATGACTGCAAACAGACTTCTTCTGTAGGTACAACACTTCTTTTTTTTTTTTTTTTCTAGACAGGGTTTCTGTTTAGCCCTGTCTGTCCTGGAACTCGCTCTGTAGACCAGGCTGGCCTCAAACTCAGAAATCCGCCTGCCTCTGCCTCCCGAGTGCTGGGATTAAAGGCATGAGCCACCAAGCCCAGCCAGTACAACACTTATAATAAACCATTTAGTATCCTTTCTCTGGGAACTGGAAGAGAAAAAAATCCTTGCTAAGTAGCCAGAACACTAACAGAGTAGGAAAAGGACTGTGGCCCCACTCGTAAAGATGCCAAGTTTTCTACAGTATAGTGGGTTTTCTTAAAAAAAGAAATAATTAGTTGGGCAGTGGTAGCGCATGCCTTTAATCCCAGCACTTGGGAGGCAGGGGCAGGCAGATTTCTGAGTTCAAGGCCAGCCTGGTCTACAGAGTGAGTTCCAGGACAGCCAGGGCTACACAGAGAAACCCTGTCTTGAAAAAGCCAAAAAATAAATAAAAATTTTAAAAAATTATATTTTAGTTAGCTTGTGTGTGTGTGTGTCTGTGTGTATATTAGATGGCACGATGTGTGCAGGTATCTGGAAGGCCAGAGAAGAGGGCACTGGCTCCCTCTTGGGGAGTTAATAACATATACATGTGTTTTTGAGCTGCTTGATGTGGGTAACTTAAGCTTCTGAAGCCAAACTATTTGGAACTGTTTATGCATGCATCTGGTATCACTGTATGTGGGCAATTTTTACTTGTCTATAAGGTTGGCTACAGTCCACTACCAATGTAAAGTTTGACTTTTACTCCTAGAAAACCTACCCTGCCTTGAAAAAAAAATTTATTAAGTACACTGATCTCCCCTTTATAAAATACTGGTATTTATTACAGCAATTCTCTACCGAGACAGATCTTTACAGACTGATAACCTACTCTAATCAGCTGTCTTATTCTTCAAGGCCAGGAATATCTGAAACTCAGCAAAATATGACCAAAACAGAAAAAAAAAGGACAAAACCCCAAAACCACTTATTTTCAAGTGCTTGAAACACACATACACTCACACACACCAACACAACATCATGGCGCAGTGGCTAAGAGCCACACTGCTCTCCTGAGGATGTTTGGTTCAGATTCTAGTGCCTGCGTCAGGAATCAGAGTTGCCTGCTGATGCGGCACTTCAGGCCTCTTAGTGCATATGTGCATATATACAAACAAAAGAAAAAAAGCAAAGTTGAAAAGCCTAACCTAATACAAAACAAAGCATGTATGAACCACTCAGTTCAATTCCCCTCTTCTGCATAAAACTAGCACATGCCTGTAATTCCAGAACTCAGGTGGAGGAAGGGAAACCAGAAGATCAAAGTTATCCATGATTACATTTCCAAGTCAGATCCTATGTCAAAAACGGCTCAGCTGTTAAGAGCACTGACTGTTCAGGTCCTGAGTTCAATTCCCAGCAACCACATGGTGGCTCACAACCATCTGTTATGAAATCTGATGCCCTCTTCTGGTGTGTTAGAAGACAGCTACAGTGTACTCATTTACTTAAAATAAATAAGTAAATCTTAAAAACAAAACAAAACAAAAAAAGCCAACCAAAAAAGCAAACCTCAAGCCAACAGAAAACCAACGAAGGACTAAGGATATCCCTCAGTGGTAGAGTATTTGCTTTACAAGTTCAAGGACCTGGCAATAACACAAAAGAAACTGAAGAGAAACACTGCTGGGCTAGGATGTAGCTCAGACTAGAGTGTCTGCCCAGTATACACGAAGGTTCTGAGTTGATAATACCTCCAGCAACAAACACACAAAATACATTAAGAAAACAAACAACAATGGCCTTGATGACAAATCTATAAGCCCAGTACTAAAGATTATGGTGCAGTACAGTCCAAGGCCACCTTCAGCTACACACTGGGTTTGGTGCCAGTCTGGGCTACATGGGACCTTGTCCCAGAACAAAACCCTGCATGAATGGCTGACACTTGAATTTTATCTCAGTCACAGAAAACATTACGTTCTACAGAAGCTTGGTCTCTAACATCAGTTAAACAGCCACACTGGCTGATGCTACTTCATTCTGGTGGAGTGAGACAATGGTATCTCTCAAAGGCAATTGAGCAGAATCTCCTGGGTGGGTGGTGTTGGTGCCGGGTTTTAATCCAAGCTCTTAGGAGGTAGAGGCAGGTAGATCTCTAAGGTTGAGGCCAGCTTGGTCTACAGAACTAGTTCCAGAACTGTCCACACAGAGAAACCCTGTCTCAAACAAGAACAAGCTCAGAATCTCCTAAGAATTCCCTAAATCAGGATATGTACACATGTTAAAAAAAGAAAAAAAGCCTACTGCACTTAAAGTGCACAAAAACAAAGAAAACAGAAAAGAACTGTGATGTCTCCTTTATTCTCACTTTAAAATATATGTCATTAGCTTATTTCCAAGTTTGTAATAACTTCTTTGGAAGTTGACACTAATTATCATTAAGAGGTTTTCCATCACCTATTATCTGTTAAAACATGTATTTTTTTTTCAACTATACTTGAAATAAGTAACGAGTAGAATCTAAGTTCTTTTTTTCTATTATAAAATTTATTTTTATATTATGTACATAGGTGTTTTACCTGCATGTATGTCTGTATGTGGGTGTTGGATCCCCTGGACCTAGAGTTACAGTTATAAGCTATCATGTGGGTACTAGAAATTAAACCCAGGTCCTCTGGAAAAGCAGTCAACCATCTTAACCACTGAACCATCTCTCTAGCCAAGTCTAAGTCCTTATTTTTTCAAAGATTTATTTATTTATTATGTATATAGTGTTGTGCCTGCATGTATACTTGTATGTCAGAAGAGGGCACCAGATCTTATTATAGATGGCTATGAGCCACCATGTGGTTGCCAGGAATTGAACTCAAGACCTCTGGAAGAAAGGCCAGTACTCTTATCCTCTGAGCATCTCTCAATCTCCAAGTCTGAGGGCTTTTTTTTTTTTTTTTTTTTTTTAAGATTTATTTATTTATTATGTATACAATTTTTTGTCTGCATGTATGCCTACACACCAGAAGAGGGTACCAGATCTCATTATAGCTGGTTGTGAGCTGCCATGTGATTGCTGGGAATTGAACTCAGGACCTCTGGAAGAGTAGATAGTACTCTTAACCTCTGAGCCATCTCTCCACCTCAAGTCTGAGTATATTTCTTTGTTTGCTTGTGGGTTTTTTGTTGTTGTTGTTGTTTTCTAGACAGGGTTTCTCTGTGTAGCCCTGGCTATCCTGGAACTCACTCTGTAGACCAGGCTGGCCTCGAACTCAGAAATCCTCCTGCATCTGCCTCCCAAGTGCTGGGATTAAAAGCGTGAGCCACCACTGCCCGGCTATGAGTATATTTCATAATCATGATAAAGGTATACCTAAAAGATTTGGCAAGCAATGAATTTACAAATAGACCCAAAAAATAAAGCCAGAACACTAAAAACTTACCATTTAGAAACTGGCACCCATCTCTACCTGTGCAATTAAAATAATCCTCAAGTCATTATTTCAAAACAAGTTGAAAATTGGTACTGACCTTCTTTCACAGAGGCAGTCCGTCGCCTTGTTCTTTTTCTCCCTTTGTGATCCTCCTCTAGAATCTTATCATCAAAGCCAGTCAGCTCTATGGTTTCAGACTGACTGGTGGGTCCAGCTGAAAACCATTCTGGTTCTTCCTCAGTATATGAATCATTTCTTCTACGCTCACCAAAGACACGTTTACTATCTCCAAACTCCCTCTGAAAAAGTACAAAGAGCAAGACTTGAAAGACTGTAAAGTTCTAAGGCAACACTGTAGCCAGTATAATGAATTGATGACAGAAGCTGAAATGCAGATGCTGTGCTGTGCATCTGAAGTGTAGCCCCACTCTTGCACTGCCATCTGAGTTCTCCATGTTTACTGTGAATGGTCTGTGATCCCCAGCTTCTCAAAGTAACTTGGGGTTGGGGGTGGGGGTTGGAGGATGTTTGGTGGATGTAACTCAAACTAGGCTCGGGCACTTACCGACAAGTGTGGGGTCCTGGGTTTGAACCATCATGAGAGCAACAACAGAGAAATGCAGTACAAAGGAGGCGAGCATCAAATTTCCAGGCACTTGGGACTGGAGAGATGGCTCAGCTGTTAAAAGCACTGGTTGCTCTTCCAAGTTCTGAGTTCAATTCCCAGGAACCACACGGTGGCTCATAACTATCAGTAATGGGATGTGATGGCCTCTTCAGACAGAGTACTGTATATATACTAAATAAACCTTAAGAAAAAAATTTCCAAGCTCTTGAGAACAAAGAGAGTTAGAGGACAAACCCTGAAACGTTTGTCCTTGTAGTCCCTCTCTCGGTCTCGGTCTCTCAAGTCTCGCAGGTCCTTATCACTGAGACGGTGATCCTTTTCAAAGGCCCGGGCAGAAATTATCCTTCCACTGCCAATCCTTCGTCCACCAAGCAGGCGAAGCCCATCACTGTCTTTTTCCAATGGACTGCCAGATCGTCGGGAGCTAACAGCAGCTGTCACATGGCAGCCACCTCCAAAGCTTCGTCTCTGTGGGCTGAGAACAACATCTAGGTCATCTTCTTTCACTCGCTCTCGTGGATCTGAAAAGATGCCAGAAAAGGAAAGGTAAGCAAACCAACACCTTAGATACCATGTCCTCAGCAACTGGGCTCACCAACAGATTCAGGGTATATTATATTATATTATATTATAGTGTGTGAATGCATGGAGGGCACCTGTGGGGACAGGCTCTTTTCTTCCTCCATGGTGACAGTCTTTGAAGACTAAACTCAAGTTGTCAGGCTCGGGAACAAGTGCCTTTACCAATGAGTTAGCTCCTTATAATTAACTTTTCATATTAAAATTTAAAATATTTTTTCTTCAGGGAAACAAATGTATTTCATAATAAATGACTTTCTATGATTAATCTACTTTTTGTATAACTAAAATTTTATGAACACAATTTTAGCTAATCTTTTGTCTATTAATAAGACATGTATTTGAAAAAATGCTTAAAAAGCAATAGTGAAAAGAAAAATATTCACACAAAAAGTGAACTTTATAGTAAATTGGTATGCCTGTAATCTTAACATGTAGGATGCTGAAATAGGAATATTACTGAGTTCAAACTCAGCCTGTTTCAAAACAACAAATAACTTTAAACTTGGTTCCATATTCAATACTTAATTTTTTTTAATTATTTATTTATTATATGTAAGTACACTGTAGCTGTCTTCAGACACTCCAAGAGGGCACCAGATCTTGTTACGGATGGTTGTGAGCCACCATGTGGTTGCTGGGAATTGAACTAAGGACCTTCAGAAGAGCAGTCAGTGCTCTTAACCGCTGAGCCATCTCTCCAACCCCTCAATACTTAATTTTAATGCATCTAGATGTGCAACCTAAACTATAAGAGAAAACCTTTGCTGATGTTTTCTAGGCAAAGTGTTTTTGAGGCACAGCAACAAGAGTGTTATCCACTAAGAAAGCCTGGTAAGCAAGGTTTGCTTCAAGTTTAAAACTGTTTTTTCAAGACACAATTTAGAAATTCAAGACTGAAAAGAAGAAAATATCTAATAAAATAATTTTAAAAAAAAAGAAATTCAAGGCTGGGAGAACAAAATTCTAAGTACATTTCTCAGAGAAACACAAAACCACAGGATATAAAAACTCAGAAATAGGGGGATGGAAAGATGGCTCATTGATTAAGAGCACTGGCTGCTCTTTCAAAGGACCCAGATTCAATTTCTAGCACCCACAATGCAGCTTACAACTGTCTGTAATTCCAGTTTCAGAGGATCCAACACACTTACAAAGACATACATGCAAGGCAGAACTTCAATGTACATAAAATAAAAATAAAACATAAAAAAAAACCCACAGTGATTAAAAAACAAAACACCTAAGTAAAAAATGAACCAAAAAAAAAAAAAAAAAAAAAACCAACCAAACAAAAAACTCAAATTACTATTCACAGATAAATCAATATAATGATGAATTTATACAATGAAATATTATTAAGCAATAAAACGAAATGAACTACACATTCAACAACATGGATAAAGCCAGCTATATAGTTCATGAGACTGACCCAGGGGTATAAGGTTTGAGTCCAGCCTGATCTACAGAGTAACCTTGTTTCCAGAAAGAAGCATCACTGAAGAAAATGTATGGTGACAATTCTAATCAGATACAATTTTAGGAGTGTAAACTCATCTAGAAGGGCAGTTCATTTCTAAGGTAAAGAGATAGGTTAAAAAGGAGGAAATCAAACATTAGAGTACTTATGAGAGAACAAGAATACTTATTATTTTGATTGTGGTAAGGGTTTCATACAGAGAAACGTATCAGAACATCAAAAGCATGTTGTATGTAAGGGTTCAAGGGTTCTATATGTAAATTCAACTTCAATAAAGGTAAGAAAAGCATGTCACAAGAAGACCCATAGAGTCAACTAATCTGGAACCATGGGGACTCACAGAGGCAACCCACCAGGGAGCATGCAGGAGCTGGACCTAGACCCCCTACACATTTGTAGCAAATGTGCAGCTTGGTCTGTATGTGGGTCCAGTAACAACTGGACTAGGGGCTGTCTCGATCTCTGTTCCGGCACAGGATCCCCTTCCCCTACCTGGACTCCCTGGTTGGTTCTCAATGGGAGAGGATGTGCCTACTAGTCCTGCTGGGACTAGATGTCCAGGGATGGTTGGTACCCAAGGGGAGCTCCACTTCTCTACGAAGGGGAGGGGCAATGGAGGATGGATTTATAAGGGTAGGACTGGGAAGAGAGGAGGGAGGGGAGCTGTGACTGGAATGTAAAGTGAATATATATATACATATATATGTATATATATGTGTGTGTGTATATATATATATATATATATATATATATATATATATATATATATATATATATAATTTATTTTTTAAAAAGAAATAGAAAAGCATGTCACAAACAAAAAAACTAACCTGACGAATTTCTGAGTTTGAGGCCAGCATGGTCTACAGAGTGAGTTCCAGGACAGCCAGGGCTACACAGAGAAACCTTGTCTTGAAAAAACAAAAAAAAAACAAAAACAAAACAAAACAGCAAAAAAACAAACAAACAAAACAAAACAAAAAACAAAAAAACTAACCTGAAACAGAGCCCAAGTAAGAAAAACCTGTCTTAGCCTCTTTTTTAAAAACCAAAACAGCTTTTTGTCTTACTTTAATTATTTTTCAGTGTCTTACCATTCAAAGTCACAGATATCTGCCTGGTTTCTACCTCCCGAGTGATGGGATTAAAGACATAAACAACTAGCTCTCAACAAACAGCTCTTTCCAGAAGGTGAGACAGGGTCTCATTTAGACCAGTCTCTATGTATAACTGAGGATAAGTTCAAACTTCTGATCCTCCTATTTTGACTTCCTGGGTGCTTAGAAGCTTGAACTACCATGCCCAATTTATTCAGTGCTAGAAATTAAACCTAGGGCTTCATGTATGCACAGCAGGTGTGATAGTTTGAATATGCTAGGCCCAAGGAGTGGCACTATTTGGAGGTATGGCCACAGTGTGTCACTGTGTGTGAGACTTTTTTTTTGTTTTTTTTGTTTTTTAAGAAAATATTTATTCTATTTTCAAATTAAAATTATAAAAACTCATCATTTTAGCTTATTGTTTTAGAAAATAAAAGACATATTCCTATATTCTCCAAATGGAATAAAATTATATTTTCCCTCCTCCCAACTGCTTATGAGAATAATAGCAATGTTTTCCCAAGTTAGTCTCCAGAACATCCCAAAATTTTGTTTTGGTGATGATGTGTCAACAAAAAGCCTTTCCATTTATAGTGTTAGGAGGCTGGCTAGTACAAAGGTTATATTCACTGTCACTTTAAAGGCCTTTTGGACTGTGTGTAGTAGTGAACAGGCTGCTGGTGCATCTTGGAAGAGATCAAAAGGCGCTGGGAAAGGGGAAAAGGAGTTGATTTCCAATCCTGTGTGCATGCAACAAGCAGCAAAACAGCAAAGTTACTCCAGCCAGCTTGTGCTCAGCTGTGCTTTCTGCTAGCAGAAGCTCCAATTAATGAATTTTGAAATTTGGAATATTTAAGCTCAGTGAAGGATTTGAGTTTCCCAGCTGAGAACTCCCATTTACTGGGCTCCCGTTACCTTTTCAAAATACCAGTACACTTCCAATTGTCCATGTAATTAGCTTTCCACAACCTAACACAGCCGTCATTTCCTGAAGATGCTAGGACCGTCCCTGTTATGTTCCAACTCACCCTCCAGACCTGAGAATTATGATTATCAAACTGAGCCACAATATGGATTTCAAATTTTGTTGGACCACCAGAGGAAGTAAGTTCTTTCCTCAGAGGTTTTAATGTGAAAATTCTTACATCTTTGGTTGCTACTGCCAGGATGTGGAAATATCTTCCCAAATTTGGAGCAAATGCAATATCATGGACAGGATCTGTGACTGTCATAAGAGTCTCAGCTTTCACATATTTCCTGGTATTTTTATTGTATTCAAAAATCTGAACCTTGGCCATTGAATTTGGACTGCTGTCATCACTTCCCACAGTGACCATGGGGGGGGGGGGAACGAGAGCTAGAAGGGTTCCAAGAGACACAGCTGCAGCACAGCTTCCATGAGATCTTGTGCTGCAGAGACCACTGGCTGAGATTCATCACATCTGAAGCCTCATATATTCTTACTATACCGTCTGCTGAACAGGTTGCTAACATCAGACCCATATGTTTGGGAACAAATTTCACATCAGTAACAGATGTTTTGCTGTCCACTAGAGTGGACACCCAGTGACTCTGTCTTCGAAGTTTATCATTGGATTCTCCTACTATTTCTTCCTATACAGCTGCTGTTCGGTCAAATGAACAGGAAGCCAAAACTTGTCCAAATTCAGGATGAGCCCATGTCACACACCATACAGATCCACTATGTGTCTTCCAGCTAGCTGTACAATGCCAGTCTCCGCTCTCACTCTTATCCCACACCTTGACGCTCTGATCGCTGGAGCAGGTGGCCATCCGAGCCCATGGAAGTCAAAAGACACATCGTGGATGAGGTCCTTGTGGTCCACCGCGATGCTGCACGCCACAAACATGGCTGCCGCCGTCTGCCCGGCCTGCCTCCAAGAGGGCGGCAGTGCGGCCCACAGCCCCCGGACCGCCGCCTTTTTTTTTTTGGTTTTTCAAGACAGGGTTTCTCTGTGTAGCCCTGGCTGGCCTCGAACTCAGAAATCCGCCTGCCTCTGCCTCCCAAGTTCTGGGACTAAAGGCGTGCGCCACCACTGTTCTGCTGTGTGTGACTCTAAGACCCTCCTCCTAACCACGTGGGAACTTGTCTTCTCCTAATGGACTTCAGATGAAGACTCTCAAGTTCTCCCTGCACCATGCTTGCCTGTATGCTGCCATGCCCCTGCCTTGATGATAATGGACTGAACCTCTGAGCCTATAAGCCAGTTCCTATTAAATATTGTCCTTACAGGAGTTGCTGTGGTCATGGTGTCTGTTCACAGCAGCAAAACCCTAACTAAGACAGGAGACAAGCACACTACGATCTGCACTATATCCCCAGCTGTCTTAGCTTACTTTCCTAGTGTGATAAAAGGTACTGAAGTACTTAAGGGAGAAGGGGCTTATTCTGGCTCATAGTTCAAGGATACAGTCCATAATAGCAAAAAAGTCAAGGCAGAAACAGCTTCAAACAACTGATGACATTTAATACAGAATCAGGAAGAAGATATGAATGAATGTGTGCTCACTTTCTCCATTTCATATAAATCCCCAGAGAATAGTCCCACCCACAGTTAAGACAGGTTTTCTCATATCAATCAGTTAACCTAATGAAGACAGTCCCTCACAGGCAGGCAGGCAGGCACCAAGGCTAAATAAATACTCCCTGCATGTGTCGTGGAAGCTTGTGTGATCTGGAATCTGGGTGATTCCACATGCATTAAGCTGTCAAACACTTGCACACCAGCAAAGACAATGGTACTTTAGAATTCAAACGCATAGTCCAACTTGCCACAGTTATAGGAAGACTACTACTATGATTTTATTCTGCTCATTATGAAAAGTACAGCTGGTAAATGAAGTTTCTAATGACATATCTCTTTGATATGTAAAACACTAGGGGCTAAGAAAGCAAGCAGCAACCAGGAGCATGTTCTCCAAATGACACTACCATTAATAAATGCTTGTACACTTACCTGCTATTCTGCGCACCAGAGAAGGTCGATCTGACTCTGCCTCTTTCTTCAGACTTTCCACTGGTGAGCTCCGCCCCGAGGCTGGGTAGAGAGAGGCATGCCACTTCTCAGGGTCCCAGACACCATCACTACAGGTAAGAGGATAGCATTAGTTAGGGTCTGAAGATTACTTCTAATAGGCCCTACTTTATAAATTTCTTTAGGGGCTGGTGAGATGGCTCAGTGGGTAAGAGCACCTGAATGCTCTTCCAAAGGTCCGGAGTTCAAATCCCAACAACCCCATGGTGGCTCACGACCATCCGTAACAAGATCTGATGCCCTCTTCTGGAGTGTCTGAAGACAGCTACAGTGTACTTATATATAATAAATAAATCTTTAAAAAAAATAAATAAATTTCTTTAGATTACATAACCATGGCTGTTTCAAAATAATTACCCTATTCAAGATGAAAGCAGAAATAGTTATTACTTGAGTATGGTTTGTTTCAGATAACCTAACACCAATAGGTACTTGAAAAACAGGAGTCTATATACAAATAAAACTATCAGTCCAGAAACCCTGGGCTCTATATGAACTATAGTAACTGCTCCACACAAAGATCTTTCCTGATGGGCGTGGTGGCGCACGCCTTTAATCCCAGCACTTGGGAGGCAGAGGCAGGCAGATTTCTGAGTTCGAGGCCAGCCTGATCTACAAAGTGAGTTCCAGGACAACCAGGGCTATACAGAGAAACCTTGTCTCAGAAAAAAAAAAGATCTTTCCCAAAGTTTTGCAGAGGTGTTTTTTTGTTTTTTTCCGGTCGATTTTTTTTTTTTTTTTTTGACCAGAAGTAACTCCTAGAAAGTTTGGTGTATATTTTTCTAGAACTTTTTTGTTGGTTTGGGTTTGTTGTTATTTTGAGACAGAGTCTCAATATATAGCCTTGGTGGAACTGGAACTTACTATGTAGACCAACCAGGCTGGCCTCAGATTTATACCGATCCTCTTGTCCCTAACTCCTGAGTGCTGGGATTAAATGCATGCAGCACCATACTGGGCAAGAATTTGCTCTGTGTAATCTCAGTTTTTTCCTAAGTCAGCTCTTAATCTTTTTTTTTTTTTTTTTTCTGTTTACTGAGGATTAGACCTACTGACGCTCTAGCTGCTTTAAACCCTTAGCCACGAACACTGCTTGAAAAACATGCTAACAGTTCTCAAGCCCTCATAACAGGGAGATACTCTCCACCTTCTAGGGTATCTGTGAGGGATCCAAGAAGCGCTCACTCTCTGCTTCACTGTCACTAGGCACAATATCTACTTTAGCATAAAAGCTAATATATCCACTTATAACTATTTTATGTGAAGAAAAAAGTTGTAATAATAAAATTTGAAGTATACAGAGGCTTTACAATTTTAA
Source organism: Mus pahari (assembly GCF_900095145.1). Classification (NCBI taxonomy): domain Eukaryota; kingdom Metazoa; phylum Chordata; class Mammalia; order Rodentia; family Muridae; genus Mus; species Mus pahari. The sequence goes on from NC_034602.1 coordinate 26,062,633, forward strand.
TGAAAAAACAACTTCTGTCTGAGACCCATGAAAATTCCTAGCCAATCAAAACAGCCACCATTCGGGTATCATCACCATCAGGAGAATGTAGTGACTTGTCTAGATTCAAGAGGCTTTCTCAACAGCCTGTATATAGGTTTTAAAAGTCTGTCCAGAGAGAAGATGTAGCTTAATGATAAAAGCACTCACCTAAGATGGGTAAGGCCCCGGGTTCCACCCCTAGCACTAGGGGTGTGGGTATGTGGTACAATGAACCAAGAAAATTAAACATGACACTTGATAAGTAAAAACAACAGCCCACATGTTATTAAGAAATTACTAAGATTGCCAGGAATGTTGGCCCATACCTTTTTTCTCAGCACTTGGGATGCAGAGACAAGCAGATCTCTATAGTTTGAGGCCAGCATGGTTTACAGAGCAAGGGCTATGTAAAAAGATCTTGTCTCAAAAACAAAACAAAAAACCCCACAAAAATCCCCAAACAACCCCTCCCCCACAACAACAAGAAAAAGAAATTACTAAGGTAACCTTAAGAAATATAATAGCAAAAAAACCCCAAAAAAACAAAAAACAACAACAACAACAACAAAAAAGAAATATAATAGGGGCTGAAGAGATGGCTCAGCAGTTAAGAGCACTGACTGCTCTTCTAGAGGTCCTGAGTTCAAATCTCAGCAACTACATGGTGGCTCACAACCATCTGTAATGGGATCTGATGCCCTCTTCTGGTGTGTCTGAAGACACCTAAAAAAAATTGAGTGAAAAAAAAAAAAAAAAAAAAAAAAAAAAAAAAAAAAAGGAAAAAAAGAAATATAATGTAGTATTATTGTACATTTTCAGATCATTTTTAGCTAGCTTCTTCAAACCAAACTCCTTTGCTTTTCCTTAAGTAACCTAAAATACAAGGGCTTTGGGATAAAGGTCTCAAAGCCCTCCTTCAACTTCTCCACAGCACAATGTTAAAGAAGTGAAAACACAGCAAGAGAACCACAGGGTCTGGGGAAGAAACTCTGGCATGAAGACTCCTGGGTTTAAATCCGCTCTGTGACCGTAACCAAGGCATTCTGTAGTTTTAGTTTCAGAACTGGTTAGTTGATGGCCATGCTATTAACTCTTGAAAAACCTTTCTTAGTCATAATGCTACTAAAACAACAACTTTCCAAATGGAATTCTTTTCATTTAAATAAAGTTTTATTTACTTACTTTTAAATTTATTTTTAAAATTTAACTTATATGTATGTATGAGTTCAAGTGTCCACAATGGCCAGGGGTGTCAGATGCCCCTGAAGCTGGAGTTGACAGGTTATTGTGATCCACCTGGTGTAGGTGCTAAGAAGTCAATCTCCATCCACTGAAAAAGCAGATGCTTAACTGCTGAGCCATCACTCTAGCCCCAATAATGCGATTCTTAACAGTAACACTCATACCTGTCATATTTTTCAGAGAGGCATGATGGCCTCTGCTTGGAGTATGGACGTTCTTTTATATCCAAGAGCTCCTCCTAAAAAGAGAAATCACATGAAAATTTTGAACTACATTTCTCAGGCCACATATTTCCAATTTATTTCCCTTCTGTGCATCTACTTTAAACATTTTATATAAGTTTTTGGAAGGGAGGGCAGGGAGAGAATTGAGACAAGCTCTCTAGACTGGCTGTGAACTAATAATGTTCAGCCCCTGCTTCCTGAGGGCTAAGATTACAGGTGTGGCTCTCACACGATTATTACAATTTTGGACTTAAAATTCCAAAAGGACTAGAATTGGATCAGAAGATTAATAAGACGCTCAAACAAGATTGTCACCACCTCACCCAATTCAAAGATCCTTAATTCACTGATATCCTTAATTATTTTGGTGCCCAAACAGTTTCAGATTTTGTCAGTGGGAACTTCCAGTAGGCTATACACCCAAAGCTCTAGTGAAACAATCACAACCTTCTGCAGGGTACAGCAGTACACACCTGGAATCCCAGCACTCATGAGGCTGAGAGGTGTTTCAGGCCAGCCTAGGCTACATAATGGGACTGAGTCCAAAAGTAATAAATAAATGGTCAACATTGCATTTCTGGTTTATCTTGTATCCATCCTAACTCACTCTGGAGCCAGCCATTACTATGAGCAACTCTAGTTCCTTGAAGTGTGGAAAGGTACTAGAAGTCAAGGCCTAGGATCTGGGTATACTCTCATTTGCTTGTAATTTTAAGTCCTTTCATCAGAATCACAAAGTACGGGCTGGTGAGATGGCTCAGTGGGTAAGAGCACCCGATTGCTCTTCCGAAGGTCCAGAGTTCGAATCCCAGCAACCACATGGTGGCTCACAACCATCTGTAATAAGATCTGACGCCCTCTTATGGAATGTCTGAAGACAGCTATAGTGTACTTACATGTAATAATAAATAAATCTTAAAAAAAAATAATATTTAGAATCTCAAGTTTTATTAAAAAAAAAAAAAAGAATCACAAAGTACGTCCATCTACATATGTATCCATAAACTATTAATACACATACCTGCTTATAGAAATTTTTAGCCACAAATTCTGTTACCTCTTATTAGAACACAATCATTTATAGAAAACAAATTACACTGCCATTCATTAACCTTTTTTTTTTAATATTTTTTTAAAGATTTATTTATGCCGGGCGTGGTGGCGCACTACTTTAATCCCAGCACTTGGGAGGCAGAGGCCCCCTGGTCTACAAAGTGAGTTCCAGGACAGCCAGAGCTATACAGAGAAACCCTGTCTCAAAAATCAAAAAAAAAAAAAAAAAAAAAAAAGAGATATATTTATTTATTATATTTAAGTACACTGTAGCTGACTTCAGACACTCCAGAAGAGGACGTCAGATCTTGTTATAGATGGTTGTGAGCCACCATGTGGTTGCTGGGATTTGAACTCGGGACCTTCGGAAGAGCAGTCGGGTGCTCTTACCCACTGAGCCATCTCACCAGCCCATTCATTAACTTTTTTATGAATACAATGTTCCAAATGCTTTGCAGAACATGGCAGGTCCCACTACTAAGTGACTTCTACTACTCTACTACTAAGGCACCTTTTCAGTACTGAAAGACAATGCATGATGCTTCTTAAATCTTGGGCTAAAAATGGAAGGCAGGTCCCAGCCTACAGTAATCACTGCACACAAGAACACCATGAATTCACAAAGTGTCTTATGTGTGAAGCCTCAAAACTTTTTCGGGACAGTAAGTTGCCCTATGACCAGAAGACACTGTAATCTCAAAATCAGGCTATGTGGTAAGAATGATATCATATACCTGCAATCCTAGCACTCGGGAGGTAGAGGCAGGACGAATACAAAACAGCATGAACTATTATTATTACACAGTGAGATCTGTCTCAAAACTGGAGATGGAAACTAACCAAGCAGATGACGACAACAAACCATGGTGTCATCGTACCTCTACCATACAGGCATTTGAATCCATTTAGGATACACTTATAAATCATTGATTTGTTTTGTTTTGAGACAGTGGCTTACTTTGTAGCTTTGGCTGTCCTAAAACTCATTATATAAACCAGGCTGGCCTCCAAGTCACAAAGATCCACCTACCCCTGTCTCCTGAGTACTGGATTAAAGGCATGCCCCTCCAGGCACAGTATGAATTACTGTGGTCCTCACCCCCACCCCTCCACCCCTCCAAATGTTTTCTCTGTGTAACCCTTGTGATCCTGGAACTCCACACACCATGCTGGCTTTGAACTCAAAGAGATCCACCTGTCTCTGCCTCCTGAGGACTGAGACTAAAGGCCTGTTCTGTCACTGTCCACCCAGCAGAAACTCTTTGAGATCTAGAGGCTATAGCTTTCTGGTTTTTTTGAGTAGAGGGCTTAGAACACAGCTCAGTAGCAGAGCACTTGCCGAGCATTCATAGACCCGTGTTCAATCCCTAGTACACCCCTGCTCCCAAATGGAAACCCAAAATTTCCAGTAGAAAGGGAAAGGGATTTAGAAAATACAAAACTGCAAATTTCTGCTACTTGAATTCAAACACTATTACAATCCTCCTCCCCAAATGCTGAACTCAGAACCCTACTTTACTACTAAACCAAAGACAATATACCTCACACTTAAATGCATATTGTCAATAAACAAACCCAAAACAATCAAACAAATCAACACAGGGGGAGTTTTGTTTGTAATGCTTTTCCCCAGGAGATAAAGAGCTTAATAAAAATAAGCCACAATCACTTTAGAGAAAATGGATGTAGTGATGAACACTTGTAATTCACACACTGCAAGGCTAGAAAGGAGGAGCAAGAGTTTGGAGCCATCTTGGGCTGTAAGATCTTGTCTCAACAAACCACCACCACCAGCAGCAGCACCACCACCACCACCCTACGCTACTGCCAACACCAAAACCCAAAAATACCCAAAAGCACACAGAAAACAAACACAAAACAAAAAGGTACCTCCTCCCATAAACAATAAAATTCCAATTAATGGGATTGGAGAGATGGCTCAAGGGTTAAAAGCATTGGCTGACCTTCCAGAGGACCCCCAGTTCAATTCCCAGCACCCACATAGCAGCTCACAGTTGTCTGTGACTCAAAGTTCCAGTAGCTTCAACTCCTTCACACAGACATATATCTAAGCCAAACATCAAATGTACATTTATATATATATATAATATAAAAACCCAAATTAACATAGGTTACAAAAAGCTTTTAAAAAATTTTTTAAAAAGTAAAATCAAGGGTCTGGTGATTGGCTCATTGGGTAAAGGTTAATTTCAATCCCTGGCACATACACAGTAAAAGGGGAACTGACTCCCATATAATCCTCTTTGGCTCCCATACATATATATGCAAGCATGCACAATTTTTTCAAAAAAAGAGAAACAAGAACCTGAAAAAATAATTACAACTGAATGTAATATAGTATCCTCAAAACAATCCTCAAGTGCTGTGGTTTTTTTTTTTTTTTTTAAATGTGTTGGGAGCTAGAGAAATGGCTCAGCAGTTAAGAGCACTGACTGTTCTTAGAGGTCCTGAGTTCAAATCCCAGCAACCACATGGTGGCTCACAACCATCTGTAATGGGATCTAATGCCCTCTTCTGGTGTGTCTGAAAACAGCGACAGTGTACTCATATACATGAAACAAATACATAAATCTTTACCAAAAAAAAAAAAGAAAAAGTTAGGAATGAGGTAAGGATGGGGGGAGGGTAGAGTGTGGGGATGGGGAAAAGCACTCAGAAGGCAAAGGCAGGTGGATTTCTGTGAGTTCATGGCTAGCCTGGTCTACAGAGTGAATTCCAGGACAATTAGTACCACAGGAAGAAACCTTATCTAAAAAAACAACAACAAAAAAAGTGAAATAAAGACTTCAGCTAGTAACAACATAGTATCTTTGGCTCCTTAGTTATAACAAATGTACTACATACTAAAATACCAAAAAGCCAATAGAGTAAATGAACTATAGGGCATATGGGAAGCCTCTGTGTATACAAAAATTAACTAAAATTTTAATCAAAGGGCAGGGGCTGTAGCTCACTGTTTTTGCTTAGCCAGCATGTGGAAAAACTAAGCAGGAAATATAAAAATGGTATGGCTGCTGTGGAATACATTTGCAATTCCTCAAAAAAATTAAACAACACCAATAATCCCACTCCTCAGTAGATACAAAAGAATAAGTAAAGTCTATCCCAAAATATACACATAGATGATTTACAGTGGCAGCTCACAATAGTCAAAGAATAAAGACAACCCACATGTCTATTAATGAGTATACAAAACATGGTATAGCCATCCAGTGAAATATTACTTAGCAATCAAAAGGACAAAATTATCATATACAGAATGGAATACAACAGAAAATTAGGTTAACAGAAAAAAAAGTTCAAAATGAGCCTGTAGAACTGCAGAACATTACACTGACAGAAGGAAGACAAAGGCTACAGTCATATATATATATATACACACATACACACGTATATATATAAAGTGTACACACACACACACACACACACACACACACACGTATAAATAAAGTGTTCTGACACAATCTACTCTGATACAAAGTAGATCAATGGTTTCTAGGAAGTGAGGGGAGAGGACAGTAACTGTAACCAGCAGAGTTAATTTGGGGATGAAAGTGATCTGGAAGTGCACAGTGATGACAGTTGTACAACTGTGACTTCACCAGAAACAGCTGAATAGACATCACACTTTTTAAAAAAAACAGTGAATTATAACAAATTTTAAAGTTTATTTAAAACAACCAGTTAGCAAGCCAGGTGTGGGGGCACACGCCTTTAATCCCAGCACTCGGGAGGCAGAGGCAGGCGGATTTCTGAGTTCGAGGCCAGCCTGGTCTACAAAGTGAGTTCCAGG
>NC_034602.1:26069026-26082453 GCF_900095145.1 Mus pahari
AAAAAACACACCAACAACCACCAACCAGTTAGGGGCTGTCAAAATAGCTCAGTTGGTAAAGTCTTTGCCTTCTAAGCAGGAAACCCAAAATCTACATGCTTTTTTTTTTAAAAAAAAAAAAAAAAAAAAAAGAGGCTGGAGAGGTGGCTCAGTGCTTTTGAGTACTGCTGGTCTTCCAGGTCCTGAGTTCAATTCCCAGCAACCACCTGGTGGCTCATAACCATCTGTAATGGGATCCAATGCCCTCTTCTGGCATGTATCATACATGCACACAGAACATTCATACATAAAAATTTAAAAGAAAAAGGAAAGGAAGAAAAGAAAAGAAAAGAAAAGAAACGAAACGAAACGAAAAGAAAAGAAAAGAAAAGAAAAGAAAAGAAAAGAAAAGAAAAGAGGAAAAGGAAAAGGAAAAGGAAAAGAAGTGTCGGGCGTAATTAAGAGAGATTCCTGGAGCTCCCTGGCTGGCCTGCCAGCCTGATAAACTCCATTAGGTACAGGACAGACAAATAAGGCAGATCACATCTGAGATCACACACTTACAGACACACACATAATCCTGGGGTTATAACCACAAACATCTCATCTTGAGAAATGGCTAGTTTTGTGACCTCAAGGTATGATACCCATCCAAATCTTGTGAGTAGTGTTCACTTTCCAAACAACTCTGATGGACCTCAGAGGTTAAGAGTTAGTGCTGGGCCTTGGTGGTACACAACTTTAATCCTAACACTAAGAGCAGAGGCAAGAGGATATCTGAGTGTTTGAGACCAGTCTGTTTTAAACAGCTAGCTCTATATGAGCCAGGGTTACACTATGAAACTGTCAGAAAAACAAACAAGAGTAGGGCAATGGAGGTACCCATGTTTAATTTCAGCACTTGTGAGACAGAGGCCAGCATGGTCTACACGGGAAGTTCCAGGGTAGCAGGGCTATATAGAAAAACTGTCTTGAAACAAACAAAACTGAATAATTACTGTTCTTGGGCTTGGGGAGTAACAGAACTCCTGCATGAGTAAAGCCTTGGGCTTTCATCCTTAATACCATGAAAGAAAGATAAAGGAATGTAGCTGGGCACTGTTACACGTTTCTGATCCTAACACTATGTCTGTGAGTTCAAGCCAGCTTAGCCTACATAGAAAGACTGCCTCACAAAAACAAAAATCCAAAAATGAAAAGAAAGAGAAGTTAAGGCTTTAAATATGTTGCTCAAAATGAGGCCCAAAATCTACCTGGACATTTAGGTGGGCAGAAGGCTTCTTGTTGGATTTAGAGAGCTGAAATGTACTCCATTCAAGCAATGTCCCGAGGCACATAAAAGACTATTGGCTAGGTTAACAGTTTACTCTTCCTTTCTCTAAGGCAAGGTCTCACTTTGTATTGTAGGTCTAGTCTTGAACTCAAGAAAGCCACCTGAAGCTGGGCGTGGTGGTGCATGCCTTTAATCCCAGCACTCGGGAAGCAGAGGCAGGTGGATTTCTGAGTTCGAGGCCAGCCTGGTCTACAAAGTGAGTTCCAGGACAGCCAGGGCTATACAGAGAAACCCTGTCTCAAAAAAACAAAGAGTTCAGGCTGGTGAGATGGCTCAGTGGGCAAGAGCACCCGACTTCTCTTCCAAAGGTCCGGAGTTCAAATCCCAGCAACCACATGGTGGCTCATAACCATCTGTAACAAGATCTGACTCCCTCTTTCTGGAGTGTCTGAAGACAGCTATAGTGTACGTACATATAATAAATAAATAAATCTTTAAAAAACAAAACAAAACAAAAAACCCAAAGAGATCCACCTGCTTCTGCCTCCTGGATATTGGGATTAAAACTACATAGTTGGCAATTTCATTAAGCTTTAACATCACCTATTCCGTGAAAAGAAGCCCTTTCTGGGTATTTTCAAAGAAAACTTCTGATTTTGACTGAAGATGCCAACTGTAGCTGGGAATGCTTACGCCTCCAGAGCATTTCATCAGAATGTGAGAACACTCTTCTGTTGACCTTACAGACTGTGGACCAAACCTCTGAAATCATCCCATACATATGAGAGGATTTAGTCCTTGACTTTTCACTATTTGCACAGGTTGCTAAAACTTGACCAGGCAGAAACAAGCTACTAATTAACTGTCCAAACCACACACACACACACACACACACACCTAGGGAAGCTGTGTCAAGCTCCCTTAAAAATCTTGTCAAGCTTCCCAAAACAATCAATCTGGGAGAAACTGACACACACTCTAGTAATCAGTGGAAAAGGAGACCATGAATAAGTCTGGATAGAAACCTAAAGCAACAATGGCTAAGCTCCTCATCCAAATATTTCTCTAAGAACCCCACAGGGAAGCAGCATTAGCATCCTGACACCAAAACCACACATGTGATAATGCAGAAGGGGACAAAAGATGACTCTTTGTAAAATGAATTTGATTCTTTCTATTGAGTCAGGGTCTCTATTACATATCACTGTGAGATCTGGAACTCATTATGTAGACCAGGCTGATCTCAAACTCATAGAGATCTTCCAACCTCTGACTCTGAAGGACTGGGATTAAAGGCATGTGTGGGGCTGGAGAGATGGTTCAGCGGTTAGAAGCAATAACTGTTCTTCTAAAGGTCCTGAGTTCAAATCCCAGCAACCACATGGTGGCTAACATCTGTAATGAGATCTGACTTCTGGTGTGTCTGAAAACAGCTACAGTGTACTCATATACATAAAGAAGATATTTAGGGCTGGTGAGATGGCTCAGTTGGTAAGAGCACTCGACTGCTCTTCAGAAGGTCCAGAGTTCAAATCCCAGCAACCACATGGTGGCTCACAACCATCCGTAACAAGATCTGACACCCTCTTCTGGAGTGTCTGAAGACAGCTACAATGTACTTAAATATAATAAATAAATAAATCTTTAAAAAAAAAAATATTAAAAAAAAAAAAAAAAGAGGCATATGCCACCACACACTGGCACTAATTTTGAATCTTTTTCTTTTAATTTTTCTTTCTTTCTTTTTTTTTTTTTTTTTTTTTTATGATTTATTTTACTATATATAAGTTCGCTGTAGCTGTCTTCAGACACACCAGAAGAGGGCATTAGATTTCACTACAGATGGTTGTGAGCCACCATGTGGTTGCTGGGATTTGAACTCAGGACCTTCAGATGAGCAGTCATTGTTCTTAACTGCTGAGCCATCTCTCCAGCCCCTGATTCTGATTTTTTTTTTTTCTTCCGAGACAGGGTTTCTCTGTATAGCCCTGGCTTTGTAGACCAGGCTGGCCTTGAACTCAGAAATCCACCTGCCTCTGCCTCCCAGGTGCTGGGATTAAAGGCGCGTGCCACCATGCCCGGCTGATTTTGATTCTTAACAGCAAGAAGTTCAGTATAAATAAGATGTTTTGCTTTTTTTTTCCTTTCAAGACAGGGTTTCCTGGTCTGCCTTTTTAAAAATCAAGACTTTAGTGCATTAAGTTCTAAGCACTCTACAAGTGACCTATGATCTTCCTAACGAACACCCTTGTCCTAACAATAGCCATTAGGTGGAGGGCCATCTCTGATCTCCTCTTCCAGTCCCTACCTTCCCTGTGGCCATCAATATTGGGCTGGGCCCATCAGGCTTCTTATAGTAGTGATCTGATACTTCACTGGAACTGACCTCAAAGATAACACAGCTTTAAAAATAGGTAATAATGGGGTCTGGGGAGACAGTTCAGTAGACAGGAGTACTTGCTCTACAAACCCAAGGAATTGAGTTTGAATCCCCTGGATTCAAAAATCAGAATGTGGCTATACCCAGAATGGGGATGGAGAACAATGGATCCCATGAGCTCACTGGCCAGCCAGGCGAGCTTCTGATTCAAGGAAGGACTGTGCCTCAGGACAGTAAATCAGACAGCAGACCACGCATGGGTGTCACCACCTACACACTCACACAGGTGCAACATAGACAGCCAACACACACAAACACAACAATGGGGTAACAACACCTGTTTCAAGCAATTGGCCAATGTCACTGATGAATGTAGCCAGCTACTAAAGGGGATGCTGAGAATAATTTGGTAGATGGTTAGCACCACTGAGCCATACCCACCCACTCTAACAGTGGCTGATCTAACAGACTTCTCTAGTGGAGAATGCATAGGAAACTGAAAATGCTACTAGAAGAAAAAAAACAACAACAACACCTAGTTTTCTTTTGTTCAAATTTCCCCCTCTGTGCACCTGGTCAATGCAATAAAAATAAACCTTGCCTTTTAGTCAAAATAACTGTTAAAAAAAAAAAAACAATGTAAAACTACAGAACGGTAAGCAGGTTCTGAGTCCCAACTTTTCAAGGGGAGCTAGAACTGGAAAGGTAGGAAATGCCAATACCTATGGTCTTGCCAGCCAGCTAACCCAACATTCAAGTTACTTCTAGGGCAATCTGCTTCCGAGTTAGACTGGAGATGGACAGTACAGCTTACGGGAAGAGGGCACCCCTAGTAGGCATTAGGCCATACAGGCTCCATGACAGACAAAAACAGCAAAAGAAGGCGTTTAACTTGCCTTGATTCTAAAGCTGGTATTAAAATGAGATCCATCTTTGAGTAGGCCTGTTTAATGAATCATATAGTTCTTAGCAGAAATATGTACCAGACACTAGACCTGAGCTTTCCCATTTATTCACATAAAGGCTCCTAGAAGATCAGCAGTAGTGTCTTCACTTTAGAGGGAAAGGATTAAGATTTTTAAGATTAAGAGAAGCTTAGTGGCCAGGATGCATGCCTTCTATCCCAGCATGGGATCGCAGAGAGTTTGAGGTCAGCCTGGTCTATGGAGCAAGTTCTAGTACAGCCAGGGCCACACAGAGGAACCCGTTTCCAAAAGAGGGGGGCAAGGAGGGAGAGGGAGAGAAAGGAGGGAGGGGGAGAGAGAAAGAGAGGCTAAGTTTAAGACTGAAGGTCATACAAGTTAATGGTAAAGTAGTAATCCTGTCCATGAGTGGCACTCAACAATCCTTAGCCTCTCCTCCCAAGCTGTATCACCCTTTATGAAGCTGTGCAACTAATTACCAGACTTGATCCTGTCTAGCTGGACCACTGGAACCCTCAGCAAACTCCCACATTCTTGGGCAGGTTGCCCATAAGCCTAGCATCCTATTATAGTAACCTTTCTTGAATTAAAGGTCCCTCCTAAAACTTTCTGTGTGCAATGACTGGTTTCTTATCTAGCTAAACTTCCTATCATGATGGGCAAGTAGGAGAACACTCATATGGGGGGGGGGGGTCAAAGAACCTGAGTCCCAACTTTTCAAGGGGAGCTAGAACTGGAAAGGTAGGAAATGTCAGAACCCAGTACCTATGGTCTTGCCAGCCAGCTAAGAACGTCCAGTTACCTACGTACTGGACAGCTGACATACTAAGAATGGATAATGAGCCGGGCATGGTGGCCCATGCCTTTAATCCCAGCACTTGGGAGGCAGAGGCAGGCGGATTTCTGAGTTCGAGGCCAGCCTGGTCTACAGACAGCCAGGGCTACACAGAGAAACCCTGTATCGAAAAATCAAAAAATAAATAAATAAATAAATAAATAATGGATAATGACTTTTTACATCCTAACTATGCCTTCCTCAAAACAGACATTCTTATTTTTATGCTAAATACATCACTGAAGTGTCATCTGTTACAGGTTACTAAGTTTATGAACAGTACATATAAAATTGTCAAAGATGATTTTTGTATAGTAAATTTATCAACCAATTCCCAACTTTTACCTAGAATTTAAATCTTTAAATCTTACTGTTTTCTGAAGCTTACTTTCCTCCCTCCGCCCCCCCCCCCCCGGCCTCACTATGTAGCCCTGGCTGTCCTGGAACTCACTCTGCAGACCAGGTTGTCCTCAAACTCACAGACACCTATCAAGAAGTACTTGGAGTTGATGGCACTTGTACCACTGTACAAGTACCAAGTGCTTCACATTTGTAAAGTGTTACTCTTGTAAAGCACTTGGTAGGTTGGAATACAGGAAGATTAAGAGTTCAAGGCCACCGGGCAATGATGGCCCAAGCCTTTAAACCCAGCACTTGAGAGGCAGAGGCAGACAGATTTCTGAGTTCCAGGACAGCCAGGGCTACAAAGAGAAACACTGTCTCAAAAAACCAAAAAACAAACAAACAAACAAAAAAAGAGCTCAAGGCCAGCTTCACCTCAGGTTTAAGGTCAGGTTGGGCTACATGAGAATCCTTCAAAAAAGCCAAGAACTAGGGACGAGCTAGGAAATTTGTAATCAAATAAGCTTGCAAGTAGTTTAAAGCCATTCCCTTCATCTGATACATTCAGATTCACCTGTCAACGTTTTAGGCAATGAGTTTAAGTTGTGGAGTCCTTTTCAAGCATGAGAGCATCTACATTTGGAAGAGAAAGCCTAAATACATAGTTCAAAAGCTTTCTGACAAATGTTCATCTCAGCAATAAGCAGGAGAGGCAGATGGATTTCTGTGCATTTAAAGCCAGCCTAATGGACATTAGTGAATTCCAGAACAGCTAGGGCTACACAGAGAGACCTGACAACTAACATCCTAGCACAAAAGAACACACACCATGACAGAAAAGCACTGAATCAAGAATTCATGGTATATTTAAAAATTCCCTCCAAGGCATACTTATTCATGCATTTATTTAACCATTCATTCTCTCTTTAGTTCTGAAAATGGCTACCTGACACCACCTGACACTTTATACCAACTAGGGAAAAGCAAAGGCAGCAGTACACAAACAAGGCCTAGCTTTAGTAAGTGTCCAAGCAGGCCAGGGGCAATAGGCCATGCTGAAGTTCATGATCGTGTTCATACGGAGGAAATAAGGACATAGGCTCGACTAAAGCATAATCCCTGTCACCAGCAGTTCAAGACTCTCCCCTTTAGGAGCATTTTATATACTCTTTATAAAGCTAGAACTAAGTTACCGTTCTCTGCAGCTTGTTAATCTGTTGAGAAACACTCAGCAGCCTGTACGACACAGATGCATTATCTTGACTACCTATAAAACCTTGCTATGCTTTCTAGTCAGAGAAGACAGTAAGACAACCAGGTTAAAAGCAGCTATATATACCTCTAAATTCACACTCAGAGGCTGAAGCAAGAGGGTACCGATAAAAACAGATTTCCAAAAACTGTATGACAAGTAACCACTATGCAATCTTCAGCAGTGAAATATGACTGAATTCTTACTTTTGTAAGGTTATATCCAATTTATAAATAGTTTAAAAAAGGAAAAGATTAAAAATCCAATTACTCCATCCAGACTCCTCTTCTAGGGACTTGAACTTCTAAGAAACCATCCATACAAAAGACACCGATCCTGTGAAACATCCCAGAGCTGGAAACCTCACCTGATCCCTGCCACCCAATCACCCAACTGTTAAAGAACATCTGGGTGCAAACGCTTATCTACAGATTTCATACAGGGTCTGAGACAACAGCCTTTCACCTAAAACCTACAGTTTAAACCCAATAGTCACACTTAAAAATGACCAAATGCGGATGTTTTACAAAATTTATTTAGTCCCCCAATGAGTCAGAGCAAAACTACCACTTTAAATAATTCGAATGAAATAGCTACACATTATTACTTCACGTGAAACAAAACTTACTTTCGTATAGCGATGGGGCAATTTGGAGGAGGGCAGTTTCTTCAGCTCAAGGAAAGCATCTACATTTTCTGTTTCATCCAAGCTTTTCTCCATGGCTTCTTGGTGGACAATTTTTTCGCACCTGGAAAATAAAATTAGGCACAAAACTGTCAAACAGAACGATAAATATTACGAAGCCTTAGCAGGTTCTGAAACTGGAACTTTGAGGGGAAAAAAATGAAAAAAACTCAAAATAGTTTTTTAAAAAAAAAAAATCCCAAAACTACGGTATGAACCCGAACTAAATTGGAAAGAGAACCACCTGAAGTATTCAGAGTACCCATGGCGAAGGAAAGCAGAAGGGGAAGGGGCCCAACTCAGAGCACAAGCTTTAATTATCTTTAATACAAAGGGAAACCAAAATAGTCGCTGCCACCTACAAGAATCGACCTGGCGGCGGTGGTGGTTAAGTTTCCCGGAGTAGAGTAGAGGTAGGACTGGTTGGGCTGCCGATCCGGGAAGTCGGGCTGCTGGAAAGTGCCTGTCACTTGTCAATGGATGGCACCAGCTGCCACTTATTACCCGAGCGAGAGGGGCTGGGGAACCGGCCGGAGCGCACCTCTCTCAGCCGGCCACACCTGTGGCCATGTGAGGGACGTCCGCGGCGACGGAGGGCCGGTGCGGGCCTCCTCTGGGAAACTCCACTCCTCCCACGAACCCCTGGCCCCTCACCCAGGCCCCAGGCTAGAAGCGCCTCCGGAAGAAGGGCAGGGACGGTACTCACGGAGGGAGGCGGGCCGCAGGGAGCAGGGAGCAAGTCCACAGGTCGGCCGCCTAGAGCCGGCGCAGGCCCGCCTGCTGCCCGCCGGCCGCCCGCGCGCCTCGCGCCTCTGCCGCCCCCCGCGCGCGCCCAGCCGCCCGCGCTCCCGGGGCAGCGCGCCGTCCTCGCACGCAGGCCGGGGCCCCGCGCTTGCCGTACCCTCGCTGGGAGCGCCCGCCGCCGGGCGTCCCCCCGCGCCCGCTCCAGGCCCGGCGTCGCTGGCCGCGGCCTGCGCTTGCGCCCCCCCCCCACCCGCTCGGGCTGGCTCTCCTCAGCCGCCGTAACCGCGGCCCGGCCCTCCGGCGCGGCTCTCCGCCCCCTCCCCCTAATAACTCCCGTCGCTCACCGCGGGGGCCCAGGCCCAGCCCTCACGGCTCGCAGGACCTGGGGTGTCCGCGGCGGTGCCTGGCAGAAAAGCCGCGCTGGGCGACGCTGTCCGCCGCGTTGGGTTCCGCGTGGGCCGGATGGCGAGGCCACAATAGCCAGACGGGCACGGCGGCTACGGGAAGGCGATCGCGACGGGAGCCGTGGGAGCCGGCGCTCGGGCTCACAGGCGGCCGCTGTGGGCAACTCAAGGAAGGGCGCCGCGTTCCCACGCGTCATGAGGGGCGGAGCCAGCAGCGCGTTGTCCCGGACCCGCGCCACGCCGGCGCGAGCGGGGTGGTCTGGGTGGGTCTGTGTTGTCCAGTTGCTGGCGGCCACCGGGCTGGGCCACTGCTGGTGCTTTTGAGGCAGGGGTCAGTTAGGAGAACCTTGTCGTGACCTGTTTGTTTCCTATTGGTGTGATCTAGGGTAAAGTTCTGAGCGGCCCGATTTTTTTCGCGCCTTTTTGTCTGCTAAAACTGTCCCTGAAGTTATTCTGAAGGGCATTAGTCATAAGAGATGGTGCATTGATAAGCAAGTTTGTCACAATTATTTGTGATCCCACGTGAAGGGAATTGACTAATTAGAGTAGCTTTCAATGAATAATCTGGAAGAGTTAAGTATCTGAGGGAAATGAGAAAGCCTGGCCTTTGCCCGAGTGCCGAAACAAGTTGGTGGAGGATACAGATACGGATATAAGTGAATAATCCAAGAACTGCCGCTCTGGGAAGGTCACTTGTGAACAGGTCTGTAGGAGTATGCCAAGCTGTTTCTGCACGGTGGAACTGCCCAGAATTAATACTACTTTGTCATGGAGGGAGATAGTTTTTTTGTTTTGTTTCCTGTAAAGAACAGCGAGGCTGAACATGATGGCCTGAACCCTTGATCTTTATTTTTCGGATCTTGAAACCGGGAGTTGGAAGCCAGCGGGGCATTGAACATCGTTTATTTTACTTGGAAAAGCTACTTCCCTTTCTTTCTGTGAGTTTTGGCAACAAAAGTAATTGTTTTCCCTTTTGTAATGACTAATAAAGTCTTTTTCACAAGCTATCTTTTGTAACAGGTTTTCACTATGTAACCCTAGCTGGCTTACAAAGTGCTGGGGATTACAGGCGTGTGCCTAAAAAATACAGACAACAGACATAGAAACATTTGCACTTAGGCCTGATTCTCCATTGTTATATAGGCTGTGTAGAGTTAGGAAATATATTTATCTTTAGCTTAGTTTAGGAAATGGAAATAGCAGCACTGAAGATTAAATTTAGCAATGGGAGGGGGCAGAGCCTTATATAATATGTATAAAGTTTCTTGAAAGTATTTAATATGCAAAGACACATCATAGGGAATCCACACTGATTGCTTTTCTTTTTTTAAAGATTTATTTATTATATGTAAGTACACTGTAGCTGTTTTCAGACCTACCAGAAGGCATCCACCCTCATTACAGATGGTTATAAGCCACCTGGTGGTTGTGGATTTGAACTCGACCTCTTGGAAGAGCAGTCATTGCTCTTAACCACTGAGCCAACTCTCCAGATCTTACTCCAGCCTGCTCACTGACACCCCAGAAGAGGGCATCAGATCTCATTAAGAATGGTTGTGAGCCATAATGTTGCTGGGATTTGAACTCACCACCTTCAGAAAAGCAGTTGGCACTCTTAACTGCTGAGCCGTCTCTCCAGCCCGCTTTTATTTTCTTAATAGCCATGTTTTCTAGGTTGGAGGTGTAGCTCAAGAATAAGAGTGCTGGGGCTGGTGAGATGGCTCAGTGGGTAAGAGCACCCGACTGCTCTTCTGAGGGTCCGGAGTTCAAATCCCAGCAACCACATGGTGGCTCATAACCATCCGTAACAAGATCTGATGCCCTCTTCTGGAGTGTCTGAAGACAGCTACAGTGTACTTACATATAATATATAAATAATAAATCTTTAAAAGAAAAAAAAAAAAAGAACAAGAGTGCTTTCTTGATCTTTAGCACCATAGAACAAAAACAACAGATTTTCTTTGGGATCTAGATTCTTAAAGCTGAGAGAAATAGGACCAATCCTTTGGTTATAGAGTACAGAAGGTATCCACTCCCAGGTGCTGCCAGGACTCTACCTAAGTCATACAGTAGTAGCAGTCATCTTGGTGGTGCATGCCTTTAATCCCAGTACCCGGGAGGCAGAGGCAGGCGGATTTTTGAGTTCAAGACCAGTCTGGTCTACAGAGTGAGTTCCAGGACAGCCAAGGCACAGAGAAACCCTGTCTCAAAAAAACAAAAAAAGTAGTAGCAGTCAAGCTCAACTAATCTGTGCTAAGCAAGTACTCTGGAAAACTGAATGAGCAAAATTTCTAGCCCAGGAAATTACTCTCTTGAAGTTATCAGGGTCACTTAGTGAAATCTGAGTATATTTAACTACCCATCAGTCTCATCAGTCAGAAAAGGATCAAAGTTCCACTCTTCTGTTTTATAGAAAAATTAGAGGTAACATAAAAATGCACTGGGCCTGGACATAGCACTACCACTCCTGGACACAGGCATACCTGAGCTCCAGGATAGCATGGGCTACATAGTGAGATTATGTCCCCCCACCCAAAAAAATGAGAGACAGGGCTGGTAGAAATGGCCCAACAGTTAAGAGCACAGGTTGCTCTCACTGAGGACCCAGGTTTGATTCCAAGCATCTACATGATTCCACATGGAACAACTACAGTTCCGGGAGAACCTTCTGGCCTTGGAAGACAATAGACATGCATGTCACACACTACCTCCACTTAGGTAAATCACTAATGCGCATAAAATAAATCTTGAAAAATTAAAAATAAAAAGTAAAAAATAGGGACTGGAGATATAGCTCAGTGGTAAGAGTACAAGCTTAGTATGTACAGGGTCCTCAGATCCCTAGCGGCCACTAAAAAACAAAAACCAAACAAGTCATACCCCAAACCAGAGGATTAAGCCAGTATCAGTATTTTGCTCACAAATTTATAAATTGGTCAGGTAGCAACAGCTGTTCTCTGACTCATTCATCACTTAAGGGCCAGGAAACCCTTAATAAGGTCCCGTATACTCATTCTTGGGAATGGGAGGTTCAGTCAGGGATGGCTATGGAGCTGTGGAACACACATGTCCTTTCTTTCTTTTTTCTTTTTTCTTTTTTCTTTTTTTTTTTTTGGTTTTTCGAGACAGGGTTTCTCTGTGTAGCCCTGGCTGTCCTGGAACTCACTCTGTAGACCAGGCTGGCCTCGAACTCAGAAATCCGCCTGCCTTTGCCTCCCAAGTGCTGGGATTAAAGGCATGCGCCACCACGCCCGGCTTTTTATTTTTTTTTTTAAAGATGTATTTATTTATTGTATGTAAGTACACTGTAGCTGTCTTCAGACACTCCAGAAGAGGGAGTCAAATCTCGTTGAGCATGGTTGTGAGCCACCATGTGGTTGCTGGGATTTGAACTCAGGACCTTCGGAAGAGCAGTCGGGTGCTCTTACCCGATGAGCCATTTCACCAGCCCTTATTTTATTTTTTTTAAATATATGTATGTTTGTATGCCTTGTGTGTTTGTATGTACATGCCTGGTGCCCTCAGAGGTCAGAAGGTGACTCATCTGGAACTGGAGTTACAGATGGAGTCAGCATGTGTGTGCTGGGAAGTGCTTGTGAGTCCTCTGCAATAACAGTGTACCTGCTGAGCCAACTCTTCCACCCCTACATGACATGTTTATTATGTGTGTGCACCACATGTGTGCCTGGTACCCTCGAGGAGAGTAGCAGATCCCCTGGAACTGGAATTACAGATGGATTTTGAGCCACCAAGTGGGTACTGGGAACTGAACTTGGGTCCTCTGGAAGAACAAGTGTTCTTAACTGCTGAGCCATTTCTTCACTGTTGCAGGATATTTGATCACACTGTGAGCTTTGTGATGGGGTTATTTACTGGAAAAAATGTTGTTTTTTTGTTTGTTTTTGTTTTTTTTAGTTGTGGTATGGCTAAGCCTTAGCACACACCTTTAATCCAAGAGCTTTTTGCTTGAATATTATAAATAGGATTAAATAAAATTAATCATAGGTCAAGAAGTGGAGCAAGCAACCAGTTTCTCTGTGTAGCCCTGGCTGTCCTGGAACTCACTCTATAGACCAGGCTGGCCTTGAACTTAGAAATCCGACTGCCTCTGCCTCCCAAGTGCTGGGATTAAAGGCATGTGCCACCACTGCCTGGTGTCTATACTCTTTTATTGATTCCATCTTTGAAACAGTAGTGTTGGAGGGTTAGTCACCAACATGCAGCTCATTGTCTGTGCCCAGGAACTATACACCCTCTACACACCCTCAAAGTGACTGGCCAGGAAATCAAAGTTCATGTGGCTCGGTATTGTCCCTGAAGATGAAGTCATGTTTGTGGCAGGCTCGATGCTGGAGGATGATGCCACCCTAGGTAAGTGTAGAGCCCCTGACTACTTTAGAAGTACCTGGTCATATGGTTCCTGGTTCTCTGGCTTGTGCTGTGTGAGAGATCATACTCCCAAGGTGGCCAAACAGGAGAAGACAGGCCAGGCTAAGTGGTGAATGTGGTTCAACTCTTGTTCTGTCAACGTTGTACCCACCTTTGGCAAGAAGGGCCCCAATGCTAGTTCCTAAATCCTATCGTAATCCTGGCACTCTTTTTTTTTTTTT
>NC_034602.1:26083388-26097014 GCF_900095145.1 Mus pahari
AAAAAAAAAAAGAAAAGAAATACAGCATCAGGGCTGGAGAGATGGCTCAGCGGTTAAGAACACTGACTGCTCTTCCAAAGATCCTGAGTTCAATTCCCAGCAAACACATGGTGGCTCACAACCATCCATAACAAGATCTGGCGCCTTCTTCTGGAGTGTCTGAAGACAGCTACAGTGTACTTACATATAATAAAGAAATAAATCTTTTTAAAAAAAAGTACAGCATTATATATAGTATTTGTGGAGGTTGGGGTGAGGAACAACCAAGGTTAGCAGAGAGCTAAGTCACACATGTTGGCGAAGAGAACACAGGAGAGATTGCTCAGTACTTACTGCCCTTGCAGTGACTCAAGTTTGATTCCCAGCACCTATAATTCATAATCACCTGTAACTCCAGCTTCAGGGGATCCAATGCCTTGGATTTCCAGGGTACTTGCACACACATGAACATTCCCCCACCAGACACATGCACACATATACATAATTTCTCACCCTGGATATATCAAACTTATATGTGAAGTTACTTATAAGTTTAGTTTATAGTAAATTAAAAAGGATTCTAGTATTTTGATTATGAAATTGATCTAATTACCTTAGCAAATACTTGAAGCTGTAACTTTCCGATAAGAGTGAACCCCCAAAGTTGCTTTTCTCTATATATTTTGTATACTTTATATAACTTTATTTTTTAAAAGATTTGTTTATTTTTTGTATATGAGTACACTGAAGCTGTACAGATGGTTGTGAACCTTCATTTGGTTGTTAGGAATTGAATTTTTAGGACCTCTGCTCATTGTGGTCAGCCACGCTTGCCCCGGCCCAAAGGTTTATTTATTTTATACATAAGTACACTGTAGCTGTCTTCAGATGTGCCAGAAGAAAGTGTCAGATCTCATTACAGGTAGTTGTGAGCCACCATGTGGTTTCTGGGACTTGAAATTAGGACCTTGTTGGCTCTTTTGAGATGAGATCTTGTTTTATAGCATTGGCTAGTCTGGAATTCTCTTTGTAGAGGAGGCTAGCCTAAAACTCATATTCACCTGCTTCTGTCTCTCCAGAATTGGTATTAAAGGAGTGTACCACCACACCTGAGTCCAATGATCTTTGTTTTTTTGTTTTGGTTGTTTTGGAGACAGGGTTTCTCTGTGTAGCCCTGGCTATCTTGGAACTTACTCTGAGGAGCAGGCTGGCCTTAAATTCAACAGAGATTCATATGCTTCTGCAACCATTCTTTCCTCCCTCCCCTGGCCCCCACACCTTTCTTTTTTGAGACAGTCTTTCCAAATTTCTGACAGTGATTTTTTTTTTTGATTTTTTTTTTTGAGACTCGAACTCAGAAATCTGCCTGCCTCTGCCTCCCAAGTGCTGGGATTATAGGCGTGTGCCACCACTGCTGGGTCAGTTTTATTTTCCTATTACCTTTATTTTTTGTGTGCATGGCCATAGCTTGTGGCTAGAGGTCAAAGGATGATTTTGAAAGCGGGTCCTCTTTTGCCATAGAAATACTGGCGATTGAACTCAGGTCCTAGAACTCAGTAACCTGCTGAGCCATCTTGTCATTTCAGCAGACTGGATTTAAACACTATTTCCTTGCCCGTTCTGAGTCTCATTCTAGCTCAGGCAGTACTGGAATTCACTCAATAGGCCAGGTTGTCTTCAACTGCAGGGATCCCCCCTGCCTCACCTTCCCATAAATAACTGCTACCAATAACTGCTTTTCAATCTTTGAATTACAAAATTACCACTTGTAAAAGGGCAAACCCCGTATTTCTCGGGTTTAATCTTTTTAAAAATTTTTGAGTATGAATGTTTTGCCTGCACATAGGTCAAACAGGAGCGCGACTTGGGAGTCACAGCTGTTTTAAGAGCCACCGTGTGAGCCGGGCGGTGGTGGTGCACGCGTTTAATCCCAGCACTCGGGAGGCAGAGGCAGGCGGATTTCTGAGTTCGAGGCCAGCCTGGTCTACAAAGTGAGTTCCAGGACAGCCAGGGCTACACAGNAATTTAAAAAAAAAAAAAAAAAAAGTGAAGGAGAAAGAGGGGTTTTTCTTGATTGCAAATTCATCAGGGAGGTTTTGAATTTTTTTTTTTTCAGAGAGAGTGAGAGAGAGAAAGAGAAAGAGAGAGAGAGAGAGAGAGAGAGAGAGAGAAAAAAAAAAAGAGAGAGAGAGAGAGAGGCACCGTGTGGGTATTGGGAGTCTGGGTGAATGAAAAGTGCTTTTAACTGGTGAGTCCTATCTCCTGCCCCTTGGTTTTCGTCTTCAGCCACCCACCCACTAGTTTTCACTGTTCTTAGTATGAAACTTAATATTTTGTTCTGAAAGTTCTGTCTTTAAAGATTCGGTTAATTGGCCTGTTTGATTCGGAGACTACCGACGTGAGCCACCACGCAATGAGAAGAGATACTTTTCCGTCCCACACCGGTCCCGTGCAGGAGTGGTAACTGGTGACCCGCTTCCCAGAAGCGCCGAAACTTCAGGCCAAGAAAACCGAAGGAAGCCGAGCTCAGACAGAAGTCTCTGTTTCCCGGAAGACAGCGCGCACTAAGCGCGACAGAGCAGCTTCCGGCGCGGGCCGCGTTGCCGTGGAGACGGGGGGCGGAGCCGCCGCCGGCACAGGGCGCGAAACTCCGGGCTGGGGGCCTCTGCTGAGGAGTCGCCTCCCTCAGGTAGGAGGCCGGGCCTAGCGCCTCCAGCCTTTGACTGGCTCGTCCTCCTGCTTTGAAGTGGACAGAGCGCGTGTGCCTAGGAGCTTTGTCCTGGGACCGCTCGTCCGGGGCTTCGGCTTTCTTTTGTAGAAGTGCAGGAGATGCTGCCTACCCACAAGGCTCTGGTCCATGCGTGGAAGTGCGAGCCGGGCGTGCGTAAGGTCGCTCGTCGTCACGGCCGGACTCGCGGGGTTTCTGCAGGGTCTATGCATCCTTCTCCGCCTGGTGGAGAGCTCCGCCGGGTGATTCTCCAGCTCGTGCTCCGCTTACTAGTCTGCGCAGATCCACGTTCGATTCCGGGGTGTGACGGCGGGGCGTAGGGCTCGTTGTGTACACTGAGCTCAAGTGACCGCTAAGCCGGTTGCTGAGCCCACGTTGTATTTGTACCATGGAACCTTTTCTGGTGTAGTTCCTGAAGGTGTATCGAGGTTTGAACGCCAGTGGCAGCTTTGCCACCTGTTAGCTGATGGCCTTGAGCATCAGCCTGGAAGATGACAATAAGCACCAGCTGAGGTGGCTGTTGTTAGAGTGGGTCGTTCATGAAAAGTGCTTCGGAAAAACGTGTGCGACCTGTGCTGTAAATGCTGTCTTAATTGTAGTTCCTGAGCTTTAGATTGCCTGGTAATTATCAAGTAATTTGAAGTTATCATGGCTTAAAAATTAATATTAAATATTTTTTAAAAGAAGGATCATGTATTAAAGGAGCCAGAGCTCAATGCTTAAGAAACCCTTACTCCTTTTTGAGGGAATACCAGTTGGAATCCCAGCATCCAGCGCGTGGCTCACAACACACCTGAAATGCCAGCTCATAGGTAGACTGATTGTCTTGGTGTCCTGGAGGCTTTGGGCTCCATTTCTGGCATCTTTGTAACTCAAGGTCGCTCACACTGGCCTCAGAACCCAGGCTGCCTTTCAATTCGTGATTATTTAAAAACATTAAAAAAAAAAAAAAAGATTTATGTGTGTGACTGTTCTGCCTGCATGGGTGTCTGTGTACCTTGTGCTTGTACTCCCCAGAGCTGGAGTTCCAGGTGATTGTGAGCCACCGCTGGGTCCTGGATACTAAATCTGGGTACTTTGGAAAATCAGTGGTCAACTGATGCTTTCTCAACAGCTGAGCCATCACTTCAGCCCCCATCCACCCCAACAAAGATTTACTTTTATTGTTTTTAGTTATGTACTTGTGGGGGTACATGTGCATTTGTACAGGTGCTCTTGGAGCCACGAGTGTTGGATCGATCTCTTATTGGATTCCTTGGAACTGTAGTTACAGGAGGTTGGAAACCACAGGTTGTGGGTGCTAGGAACCAAACTTAATTTCTCTGCTAGAATATCATGTACTGTTGTTAACTGCTGGGGTATTTCTCCAGCTCTGATCTCAGCTTTTCAAACTGTAGGTCATGATTCCATATGGGATGAGTCTTGAAAACTTTGACAAGAGTATAAAGGCTTCTAAACTCGTGGCCAGAGTGAATTAAAAAATCAAGCCCACCAGGCAGTGGTGGCGCTCGCCTTTAATCCCAGCACTTGGGAGGCCGAGGCAGGTGGACTTCTGAGTTCGAGGCCAGCCTGGTCTACAGAGTTTCAGGACTGCCAGGGCTACATAGAGAAACCCTGTCTTGAAAAACCAAACCAAAAAAAAAAAAAAAAAAAAAAAAGATTTATTTATTTTATATATGTGAGTTTGCTGTTGCTGTATTCAGACACACCAGAAGAGGGTATTGACTCTCCATTACAGATGGTTGTGAGAGCCGGGTGTGGTGGTGCATGCCTTTAATCCCAGCACTCGGGAGGCAGAGGCAGGTGGATTTCTGAGTTCGAGGCCAGCCTGGTCTACAAAAAAAAACCCAGATGGTTGTGAGCCACCATTTAGTTGCTGGGTCTAGCCACCTCTCCAGCCCCAGAATACATAATTTTTTTTTTTTTTCTGAGACAGGGTTTCTCTGTGTAGCCCTGGCTGTCCTGGAACTCACTCTGTAGGCCAGCCTGGCCTCGAACTCAAAAATCTGCCTGCCTCTGCCTCTTGAGTGCTGGGATTAAAGGCGTGCGCCACCACGCCCGGCCGTAAATCTTAAAGAAAGAGAAAAGCTTGCAGAGATTCGCCTGTCTCTGGGATTACCGGTGTGTGGCACCACGCCCAGTTCTATTCACGGCTGATGACTGAACCTAGAGCTCTTTTTGTGGTGGAAAAGCACAATTAAACCATCTCCAGGCTTAAATGCAGATTTTATATCAGTAAAAACTTTCCCTTGCAAGGATGAGATTTTTCTTGGTTAATTTGTTACTTGTTTCATTGAACTGTGTGGCCTTAATTATGCTGGTGCCAGGAATTTTTTAGAGTATCATTGTAAGTGTATCACAGTCATTCTGCCTCCCAAGTGCTGGGATTAGATAAGGCACACCTGGCTAGAAGTAACTTTTTAAGAATACAAATTAGAAAGAATAAAGTAAGTCTCTTGGCTACTTTTAAGTCAATTGGTCACAAGCTAAAGAGTTACCTGAAGAGTGGGAATCTCAATTGAAAACATGGCTATATAAGACTCAGCTGTAGGGCATTTTCTTTTTTTTTTTTGTTTTTGTTTTTGTTTTTTTTTTGTTTTTTTGTTTTTTTTTTTTTCTAGACAGGGTTTCTCTGTATAGCCCTGGCTGTCCTGGAACTCATTTTGTAGACCAGGCTGGCCTTGAACTCAGAAATCCACCTGCCTCTGCCTCCGGAGTGCTGGGATTAAAGGCGTGGGCCACCACGCCCGGCAGGGCATTTTCTTAATGAGTGATTGATCAGGGAGGGCCTAGCCTGTTATGGGTGGTGTCATTCTCGGCTGGTGGGGTCCTGGGTTCATAAGAGAGATAGCTGAGTAAGCCACAGAGACTAAGTCAGCCCCTCCATGGCCTCTACATCAGTTCCTGTCTCCAGATTCCTACCCTGTTTGAATTCCTGCCATTACTTCCTTCAGTGATAAACTGCGATATTGTTGGGGTTCAGGAATTGCCCCACAAACCATATGAACACTGATCTTAGTCAGACAGGGATAGTTTATTGAGCATACATCCCTGGACTAGTCGACCAGGGCCATGGTCCAGACTTGGGAGCTAAATCATGATATCAAGTTAAGATAAATCCATAAACATGTGTGGTAAATTATTTCACCAATCAGGATTTAGGGATAGGGGGATTTCCTTAGGAACATGTCTTTGCTGTACATTTATCCTGCTCCCATTGGTTGGGGTATTCAACTGTGGCAGAGGACTTGCCATATCTAGTATTCATGACATAACTTGTCTACAAGGATGGAACTTGTCTAACATCCATGTCTTAAGTTGCCAACCAGGAAGTCAATTACTAACTTATATGTCTCTTTCTGCCAAGTAGGATGTCAGATCCCAGGGAAGTCTTGGGAATTTAAACTTTATTAGGCTACTACTCAAAGTGGAAGTCTTATTTCAAATAGCTTCTTCTTATATTGGTGCAAGTGTCTATTATGTTGGGGTCTATCCCAGGGGCAGCTTATACCATAAAAGCTTATACATAGGTGCAGGAAGTGCTGTTGGGTGGTTGGTTAGGGTCCAAGCTTGTGGATACCTATACAAAACAGTTCTACTGACTTCTATTGTGATTGATTACCAGGAGCACCAAATATGTAGTCAATTTTGGCATTAGAAAGTTTCCTAGTAACAGTAGAAACATATGAGCAAGTTTCCTTATAATGGCAGGCTATCAAAGTAACAGTTACCTAGGCCTTACCATTTTACCTAGACCTTCCTAGGTAAAATGGCCATAATACTTTACCTGGGTCCTAACATTATGGACGTATAAACCAAATAGACCCCCTTCCCAAGCTGCTTTCATCATGGTGTTTCATCACAGCAAGACAAGACTCATCAAGGACAGAAAGAGACCTCCCATGTTTAATTAGTATTGAATTAAGCAGTAGAAGAGCAGGGACCTCAGCTCCAGAGCCGGACGGCAGCTATTCAGAAGTGTGGCCTCCAGAAGTGTGCAAGCAACTCACTCTATTTCATCTCTTTTGCAGCTATAAGAGGAAGATAAAGGCTTTGGTTCATCTATAATCTAGTCACAAAATACATATTAATCACTGGTTGAATTTCCATCAAGAGGAAAGAATGGAGAAGAGGATTGGTTCCAGGTATGTGATGGAATAGGGCAAAAAGGACAGCTGAGGTTAGTGGTTCAACTGGAATCACAGGCATGTGGCACCACACCCAGATAGTGTGGAAAATTCAATGTTTGGTTAAAAGTATGAGTTTTCAGCCTAGGAGGTGGTGCTGCACACCTCTAATGCCAGCACTCAGGAGAAAGCGACAGGCAGATCTCTGAGTCCTTGGCTAGTGTGGTCTACAGAGTGAGTTCCAGGACAGCCAGGGCTACATAGAAAAGCCTGCTTCAAAAAAAAAAAAAAAAAAGTTATATTGAATGAAAAGATTTTTTCTTTCTTCTTTCCTCTCTGCTTGCTCAAATGTAAGGTCTTTTAGGGATGGTGTGGTTAAGAAACCTTGTTCTCCAAAGGCACTGCCCCTCAAAAAGACTTCTGCCTTCTCTGGGATCCAGAGGGAGCTACCTAGAAGCTGCCACTCTGTGTACTATCATGCTTCACACAACTGGACTCGATACCGATTACAAGAACTTCGAATCAGGTGAGACTTCTCTTTTTTTTACCCTTCTCGGCCAAAATGGGATTAAGAAGATAATGTGTATATGCTCTCAGGTTGAATTCTGCCACTGCTGGCTCTAAGCTCCCACAGGCTGGCTCCACCCCAGATTCCCAGGTTAAAAATAGGCACAGAAAAGTCCCCAAGGTATTCTTGGTGCATGTTAAACTGTGAGGGACTCAATTTACTAGAACCTTCGAGACTTAGAGACTCAGAGTTTTACTACAGCAGTGCCTGTCTGTCTTTAAAGGACTAATTATAAAGTGGCTGGTTTTGCAAGTCAGTGGCAGAATACCTGCTTAAACTCCAAGAAGCTTTGTGCTCCATTCTCCTGTGTGTGTGTACTCACGCACACACACAGGAATGGGTGGGGAATCATGACTGTACCTGGAAATTGGATAACGTCCAGAGTTGACCTTATTTATACGTTTGTTTGTTTCCTAGACTTGTGAGTCAGGTGAGATGGCTGGCACATGTTTTTAATCCTAGCACTTGAGGAGGCAGAGAGGGGTTTCTGAGACTTCCAGCAGCTTGAGCTATGTATAAAGCAAAACCTTGAACTCAAAAAGAAAGGGTTTAAAAACAGTCTGCTCGATCTTAGGTTTTTTTGTTTTGTTTTGCTTTTCAAGATAGGGTTTCTCTGTGTAGTTGTGGCTGTCCTGGAATCATGCTGGCCTTGAACTCACAGATCTGCCTTCCTGTGCCTCCTGAGTGCTGGGGCTAAAGGGCTCTATCACCACTGCCCAGTTTTATAAACCTGTCCTCTCCATTTTCTGTTTAGTGCAAGATTAACAATGACATTATCTTTTAATTCAGATGATGGTTTATCTACTTGACACCTTAAAGAGTCCCTCGATTTTCCAGAAAACTTCTGTTAGCAAGATAGAGTTCACAGTGTGTATGTCCTTTCTTTTTTTTTTCAGGTGTGTGGCCAGAAAGTTCCTGTATTTGTGGATGCGAGTGACTTTTGGAAGAGTGACTCCCTCTAGAGCCAGGTACTGCTAGCTTGGATGCTCGGATCTGTGCTGCTGCTGAGCTGCTTCTGGTTTTGTTCATTTTTTTCTATTTAAAAGAATTCTCCCCTCTCCCACCAGGTGGTGGTGGTGTGTGCCTTTAATCCCAGCATTTCAGAGGCAGAGGCAGAGGCAGAGGCAGTCAGATCTATGAGTTTGAATGAAGACAGCCTGATCTATAGAGCTAGCTCCAAGGCAGCCAAAGCTACACAGAGAAACCCTGTCTCAAGAAAAAAAAATTTTTTTTGTATTTGTTTTATGTATGTGAATACACTCTCTGTCTTAAGACACACCAGAAGAAGGCATCAGATGTGATTGCTGGCATTTGAACTCAGGACCTCTGGAAGAGCAGTCAGTGCTCCTAACCACTGAGCCATCTCTCCAGCCATCCTCCACCCCCCCACCCCCCCTTTTTTTTAAAGACAGGATCTTAACTTTGTAATTTTAGTTAGGCAGGAACTCACTATGTAGAACAAGGCTGGCCTCTAGCTCAGAATGTCAGGAATAAAGCTGTGCACCATGAGGCTCTGCACTTTGTTATTTTAAAATTACATGTATAGTGTGGGTATGTGAATGTAGAAGGCTTCAGTACTCAGAAGAGGAGGTCAGATCTCCTGGAGCTGGACATACAGGACAGGAGCCTGTGCACCGTGCAGGGTGGGTCCACTGCCAAAAGCAGTCCCTGCTTTAAACTGCTGACCCACCTCTTCAGCCCCAGGGTTTTGTTTTATAGTAGATCTCAGCATGACTGTCATTGTGACAAGTGTGTTAGATTCCTCCCCTGCCTCTTACTAACGCTAGCAGGCAAGAATAGCCCCTCATATAGCCTTATGTTGGAATGAGAATTTCATACATATTCAATATCTTCATGGGGATGTGAAGGAAACCAAAGCCCTGTGACCTCTCCAGAAGAGAAGGAACCCGCCCAGGGGAAGCACATGTGCTCACACAGGGGATTGCTGAGCCTGACAGGTTGCCTTTACAGAGGGCAGAACCTCGTGGAAACGTTGGTATTGGCCAAGGGGTTTCAGTGAAGAACAAATCCCCATGCTGTACACTATTCCTCCTCATCCCGTACACATCGCTATGCATGTTAGGATCCGTAAAGATAGCCACTACCCTCTGCTGTAACTTTTGGTTGTATTAGTTTAGCTACAACACAAAGAAGAAGGAGTCACGGGTGTGACTCCATGTATTTCCTGGCTGCCTCAGTGACGAGTGTGTATAGGGCACTTATCAAGACTGTAGTGCCATTGTTGTGTCTCCCAGGAGCTCTTTCTTTCCCAGCTTCTGGATTACTCTTGTCTGATGGCTTCTCTCCTGTCTCTTTGCTCCTTCTAACCCTTCTTCCTTGGTTCTTCACTGAACTACCCGACAGCTTTGCACTGCTGTGTACCTCCTAACTGTGGTCCTCTGGTGACTCCCAATGCATATCCTCAGCCCAAACCTATGGCCCAACACTTGCTTCACAAATATGACAGTTCCATTGGGTACCACACTTAGAAAATCCACAGTTTGTTCACTGTGTGGCCTTAGTTGGCCTGGAACTTACTGTGTGGACCAGGCTGGACTTGAACTCAGAGATCCAGCTGCCTCTGCCTCCCAAGAGCTGGGATTTAGTACATCACTAGGCTTGGCTTCAGAGTGAAAGTATCTCCAACAAGCCTCCCTGTCAAGTGTTCACCCTCTCATCCCACCAATTAGCATGAACCGGTTCTCAGCCCTCTGGATGCTTTGGTTAAAAACCTGGGAGTCATCCTTGATCCATTCTGTTCTGCTCTGCTGATTTAAGATGTCAGATGCCAGATCACGCTGATCTGATCTAACTTCCCGTGTACGGAGAATACAGCTTCTCAGAAGCACCTGACCCCAGGAAACTCCTCACTCTTCCAGTTTTTTTTGTCAGTTTCTGCTTAGTAGATTGTTGAAAACATCATACATGTCATTCTGGTCAGGCTTCAGTTGCTTTCAGTAAAAAGCAAAGCCAGATTCCCCCAGCTGTGGTGGGATGGCCTTTCCCTCCAGCACCTCAGGAGGCTCAGACAGGGAGATCTGATTGGCAAACATACTTTGAATCCCTGTTCAAAGAAAGCAGCAGCAGCATCTACGGTAGTCCTTATTTATTTATTTATTTATTTATTTATTTATTTATTTATTTATTTTTTAGAGACAGGGTTTCTCTGAGTAGCCCTGGCTATCCTGGAACTCACTCTGTAGACCAGGCTGGCCTGGAACTCAGAAATCCTCCTGCCCAGCTCTGCTCTGCTCTTTTTTTTTTTTTTTTTTTTTTTAAAGATTTATTTATTTATTATATGTAAGTACACTGTAGCTGTTTTCAGACACTCCAGAAGAGGGCACCAGATCTCATCTCGGATGGTTGTGAGCCACCATGTGGTTGCTGGGATTTGAACTCAGGACCTTCAGAAGAGCAGTCAGTGCTCTTAACCGCTGAGCCATCTCTCCAGCCCCCAACTGTTTTCATATCTTATTGATTTATTTTTTATTTCTAGAAAAAGGTCATAATTTTAATTTCCATGAGTGCCTCCATATTTTGTGAGTGTTCCTTAAACACACCTTTAATCTCAGCAATCAGGAGACAGCAATCAGGAGGCAGAGGCAGAGGGGCAGAGAGAGAGGCAGAGGCAGGAGGCAGGCAGACCTCTGAGTTCTTATAATTCCAGTCTAGGGTATCTGATGCCCTCTTCTCTCCCTCCCTCCCCCCAAGCTGTGAGCATAGTACACATAGGAACAGGCAGGTAAAGCTCTCATATACATAAAATAAAAATAACTAGAAACCAAAGCAAAAAACCCCACCGTATCCTTGTAGCTTTGTGTGTGTGTTTGTGTGTGTGTGTGTGTGTGTGTTCATACTTGGCTCCCTGGAAATTGTCTGTATTTAAGAGGCATCAAAAACCTGCTTTTGGGGGCCTGGAGAAATGGCTCAGAGGTTAAGAGCACTGGCTGTTCCTCCAGAGGTCCTGAGTTCAAATCCCAACAACCACATGGTGGCTCACAACCATCTATAATGAGATCTGATGCCCTCTTCTGGTGCGTCTGAAGACGACTACAGTGTACTTACATATAATAAATGAATAAATCTTTAAAAACAAAACAAAACAAAAACCTGCTTTTAGAAGCTTTTAGGTTTGTGTGTGCATAGAGGGGGTGAACTATATATGAATCAAGGGCTCCTGGGAGGAAAAGCAGATGCCCTGTTGCAGAATCTCCAGTCAGTATCAGTGCTGGTTAATTGGTTTTTGTTGTGTTTTAAATTTTCTTTTTATCTTATGTGTATGTGCTTTGCCTACATGTATGCATGTACATCACATGGGTGATTGGTGCTCTTGAAGTTTAGAAGAAGGCATCTGATCTCTTGGAACTAGAAGTGTGGGTGGTTGTAAGCCGTTGTGTGGGTGCTGGGAACTGAACCTACGACTTTGGAAGAGTAGCCAGTGCTCTTAGCTGCTGAACCTCTCCTGCCTCTGGTTTGGTTTTGATTGTTACTCTGACAAAATTAGAGACACACAGGATAAGAAATTTAATTGAGGAATTGCCTCCATTGGATTGATCTGTAGGCATCTCTGTGGGACATTTTCTTAATTTCTAATTGATGTAGGGGAGAGCCAAGCCCACTGTAGATGTTGCTGTTTCTAGGCCGGTAGACCTGGGCTTTATAAGGAAGGGAGCTGAGCAAGCCAGAAGAAGCCGGTAAGCAGCATCCTCATTGGCCCCCTGCTTCAGTGTTTGCCTCCAAGTTTCTTTCTTGAGTTCCTGCCTTGGCTTGTCAGGTCCAAAGGAAACTCTGAAAGGCAGTTCAGATGTCCAGAGATGAGCTTAACCTGGACTCTAGGAGGATTAATGGTAATTAGATAAAAGCCAACGTTCCTGAAGAGCTTGCAGAGCCCTTCCGTCTGCCAGAAGGAGTCATTTCCCTTACCTCTGGTGGAAGGGCCATATGGGTCTCCAGTTAGCAGATACCTGTGGCACCTGTCAGTATGTGAAGGCCTTGTTAGCTTCCAGGCTCCCCCAGTCTCTCCTCACAAGTACTTGTTATACATCTCAAAGCCTTTCCTTCCCCTAGGAATTCATCATCATAACCCTCACTAGTTTATTCCCATTGTTCTGTCTCTGGGCTCAGCTCCTGCTGTGCTTTCTTATTCTCTATTGCCCAGATTCTTCCTTGTCTCACATCCAGTGTGCTAGCTATGTGCAGTCTACTTTCTCCCCCTGCTCTGGACTTTCCAGATGCTTCTGGCTGTTCTCCTTCTCCTATCTACAATAAAACCTTCCTATACCATGCAGTGGTCATGGTGGCAGTTATTTATTTTATTTTATTTTATTTTATTTTTTTGGTTTTTCAAGACAGGGTTTCTCTGTGTAGCCCTGGCTGGCCTTGAACTCACTCTGTAGACCAGGCTGGCCTCGAACTCAGAAATCCACATGGTGGCAGTTATACAGATTTCCCATGATGATGGACTGTAACCTAGAAGCTAAAAACCCCTTCCAAACCAAGCTGGTTTTGGTCAGTGTGTGTCACACGACAGAGCCTGAGCTAGGACAGCATCTTTGAAGGAAGGCCTCTTCCTTTAGTTGACCACTTTTCTACAGAGGAGAGGAGAGGAGTCCAAGTCTGGCCACAGGCAGGAGGTGGACTGTGGGCTTTACTTTCTAATATGTCTACTCTGATTTGGGGGGTTATGTGTTCTAAAGCCCTGTGCTCCTCTGGCTCAGCCTCTGCACAGGGAAATCTAAGAGTCTGAAACAGGTCCTGTGGCCAAACCACTTCTTGTCTATAAGTCTCGCTAGGGCTCCCCATGCCCTCTGCCTCTCGTCTTCATGCCTTTCTGGTGTCTGGCACTTTTCAAGTCCCCAGTCTGGTGACTCAGGTGTGACTCATTGCCTGAGCTTGCCATCTCTCATCTGTCTTTTCTCTATGCTTGGGAACGTAGGAGTTTTCCCATGTATTTTCTGTTAATTTAATGGAAAGTTTGGAAGGCAAGGGAGTAGATGTCTTTGCTCTACCATGTTTATTCACATGATCCTTCTCTATTAAAAAATAACCCTCAAAAAAAAAAACCCTCTAAATTATAAACAAATATGTCTTTAAATGTCAAACACTGCAGAAGTATAGGGGATAGAAAATAACAGGGGGCTGGTGAGATGGCTCAGTGGGTAAGAGCACCCGACTGCTCTTCCAAAGGTGCAGAGTTCAAATCCCAGCAACCACATGGTGGCTCA
>NC_034602.1:26098079-26106824 GCF_900095145.1 Mus pahari
AGGGGGATGGTTTGTGGGGTGTGTGTAGCCACTTTCCCTGCCTTGAGGAGGGCTGTTACAACCCCTTAGAAAATTGCCATTGAAGGGCTGGTGAGATGGCTCAGTGGGTAAGAGCACCTGATTGCTCTTCCGAAGGTCCGGAGTTCAAATCCCAGCAACCACATGGTGGCTCATAACCATCCGTACCAAGATCTGACAGCTACAGTGTACTTACATATAATAAATAAATAAATCTTTAAAAAAAAAAAAAAAGAAAAGAAAATTGCCATTGAAGCTGTTAGGGAAGTCTCAGGATGGAGCCTGGCTTTTGGAGTACCTCAGGTGGTGGTGGTGGGTCTGTTTGTTGGCCACCTGTATTCTTTGAGGGTCTACAAAGTTTACAAAGATAAATCTGCCCACATTTAGTTTCAGTAGCCAACAGGTTTTCCTCCCAGTTCCTCCCCACCTCCCTCTCACCTGGATCCAGCCCCGTTTCTGTTCGCTGGAGAACAAATAGGCTATTGAGATAGTAATAAAATAAAATTCAATAGGATAAAACAAATATGAACATATCAGTATTGGACAAATCAAACAGAAGGAAAAGGTCCAAGAGTCAGAGACCCACTCATTCGCATACTCAGGAATCCCATAAAAACACTAGACTGGAGGCCATAATAGATACACAAAAGACCTGGAGGGTAAAAATAAGTAAGGAAATAAATTGTGTGTGTGTGTTTATATAACAAATTTAATCAAAAATAAGCTGGGCATGGTTGCAGAGGACAAAAAAAATCGTTGTGTACACATATGAGCACTGGAGAAGCTAGGAGAAGTTTAAGTACACAGCCTTGTCTCTTCAAGATGTTACCTGCCCTCCTGGAATGCTGGGAAAGCTAGTTTACAACCTCATGTCCTTTGCTATCTGTCCCCAGAATTTATACTTTGTTTATCCGAGACTCTTTTTCCCTAAATCTTCAGCATTGCTTCTAGACCATAAAATCCATCCTTATGAGTGATGTCACTTGTACTTCATGTAAGTGTTGCAGCTCTGAGAGGAAAGGCTTCTCCTGCAGAGCTGTTAGGTCTGCTCCTGCTGCTGCTGCAGAGGAAGTTCTCCCCAGCAGAAGTGGTACAGCTTTGCTCCAGGAGCGATCCTGGCAGTCACAGCATGCAACAGACTTCCCGCAAGAGACTTACTGGGAGCGAAAAACCTAGGAAGGTGTCATCCTCTGCTCATGTGAGAAGCATCAGGGGACTGAGCAGAGACCAGGGCTTATATAGGAGTTCTTGGGGGCTGGAGCTTTCCAGGGTGAGGATTGGTGGAATTTCAATTCATGATTTAAATTTCAATTCAGGAGCTTTGGCAAGCTCAGAGATTAGTGGGTTTTTCTGTTCAGGGATTGGTGGATTTTTGTGCTCAGGAACTGGTGGGTGTAGATAGGAAGAAATAGAAGAGGAGGAAGAAGCCGGGCGTGGTGGTACACGCCTTTAATCCCAGCACTTGGGAGGCAGATCTCTGAGTTCGAGGCCGGTCTGGTCTACAAAGTGAGTTCCAGGACATCCAGGGCTATACAGAGAAACCCTGTCTCAAAAACAAACAAACAAACAAAAAAAAAAAAAAAGGAGAAAGAAACTTTAGATATAAAAGATTTTCAGATCATTTGTTTGTGCAGTGGCAGATGTCACCATTGAAAACTGTGCATGGGGGCTGGTGAGATGGCTCAGTGGGTAAGAGCACCCGACTGCTCTTCCAAAGGTCCGGAGTTCAAAACCCAGCAACCACATGGTGGCTCATAACCATCCGTAACAAGATCTGACGCCCTCTTCTGGAGTGTCTGAAGACAGCTACAGTGTACTTACATATAATAAATAAATAAATTTAAAAAAAAAAAAAAAAAAAAAAAGAAAACTGTGCATGTCAGTTTTGGGTATTTGAGGCCAAGCTGTTTCTGGTGACAGTGGGGCTTTAATAAAATCTGAGTCTGTAGAAGGAGAGAGGGAAGGTGGCAAAACAAATTCCACAGAGGGGGTTTCTATAGCTCCAAGTGGGGCTGAGAGACGTGAGACAGGAGGGACAAGGTTGCAGAGTCCCGAGCTTAAAGAAGCTGAGGGGCTTAGCAGGCAGCTCTTGGAGGGGAGGGGAGAGACAGGGAAATGGAGGTTGGTTCCAGTACAGGGAGGGGAGTTGCCTACAGAGTGGGCCTTTGGAAGATATAGCAGGTTCCAGGAGCCAGAGAGGACACTTACTCCGCAGGTGAGGAGAGGCAGATGGTTAGCGCAGATGGATGGAAGAAGTGGCTGAAGAACCGGACTCTAGAGTTTGGAACCAAATATGATGGGTGGCAGAAGCAAAACAAATGAAAATTGGTGACCAGCAGAGATAAATGATTGTCCACACTTTAAGGCAGATCAGCAACCTGAGTCAGTGTGGAATGTTGAGACGTGGGTTTGTTTGTACGACTGGAAGGTAAGTGTGGCATCCTCGGGAAGGGAGTGTTTGGAGACCCTGGTATGTTAGAAGGTGGGACAGGTGTTGGGTAGAGAAGATAGTAATAGGTGACCCGAAGGTTATTCAGGTGTAAGAACTTCAGCTGCAGCCAGGGGTATATTCTTATATATGAATGCATGGAGGTATAGCTTTAATGCCTTATTAAACAAGCTGTATTTTTAAATCCTATCTCTCATAAACTGACTCTAGTGATGAAAAATCCCAGAGATAAATTCTGAGCTCTGGCCATCAAAGCAGCCATAGCAAGCAGTGTTAGTTAGCAGTGGTGACTGGCAGCTAACAGCAGCAGAGAAACCAAGAACAGAATCAATAAACACAGCACAGAAGGCTCACATACTCACAGGAGACTAGTCAGAAACAAAATGTGCATGTAGTGACCACCATCATTCATACATTTGACTGGTCCTGACCTGTTTTCATCTTGGCTCCCAAGTTTGCCACAAGACGTACTGATATACCAGAAAGCGAAGACCCATCTGCAAACACAGACAGATAGACAGACAAAATTTCCCAACAACCAGGAGCAGCCAGGTGACATCTTGCTTCTGGATATTGTGGCTGGATGGGGAGAGGAGGAGGACCATTTTTTTTTTTTTTAAGCAGTCATTTTTTTAAAGATTTGTTTATTACATGTAAGTACACCATAGCTGTCTTCAGACACTCCAGAAGAGGGTGTCAGATCTCGTTACAGATGGTTGTGATCAGATCTTGTTACAGATGGTTGTGAGCCACCATGTGGTTGCTGGAATTTGAACTCAGGACCTTCAGAAGAGCAGTCGGTGCTCTTATCCACTGAGTCATCTCACCAACCCCCAGAGGACTGTGTTTTGCTCTGGAGGGTTTTTGGGAGTCCCATGCTCAGGGATGCTTTGGAAGGCTGCAAGGGAAAAGCTATGTCAGATTGTATGGTTTTGGGATCAAGCAGATGGGAGGAGCAAAAGAAACAGGCTCTCACTTTGGGTAGTAGGTCCCTTCCCAGCAAGAGAATGGGACAAGTTGGTACCACCAGGAAGAAGTAGGCAAGGTGAATGACCCTAAAGATATAGATAGCTAAGGGGTTTGGTGAGGCAGGTAAGGCCATCCACCTTTCCCAACAATTGGGGAACAAGGAGAGGTGGATCCCTAAAACTCTATCAGAAATGAATATGTGGCCCTGATGTCCAAAAGGAAAGAGATAGATCACCCTGATATTGTGACATCTACCTGGGGCTTCTTGTCAAAGACGGCAGTGATGTGGCTGAGGGAGCCCGGGCCCCCTCAGTCATCCACGGCCAGACCTAGGAGGTCAGCTGAAGGGTAATCTGGGCTTGATGTCCTCATGCATCAAGGGACGTGGGGTCAGTCAATGTGACATCTTAGACATAGTTCCGGCAGTTTACAAAGGCCCGTTTCTAGTGACTCTCCTGAGGACATTTGAAACAGGGACTTTGGAAAGCTAGGGAGCCTGCTGCTGTGGCCACTGGGAAGGCCTAGACTAGCAAGTGGTGGTTTTGTTTTTGGGCTTTTTCATCTCTCCCATGGTGTGACTCAGCGGCCACTACTAAGACTTCTGCCTGTGGAGTCAGGGGTCCTGTCTCTGGATGTTTAAGTTTGGCCCTAATATCAGGAAAAACAAGAAGGAGGAGGAGGAAGAGGAGGAGAAGGAGGTGGTCATGAGGAGTTTTCCATTTGAGGTTTCTGGGTACAGATTGGTATATTGTAAGATGGCTTTTATAAGGTGGTCTAGGAATTGAGATGGGCTTTTTTGTCTTTGACCTGGATGACCTCTACGATGTTTTCAAAATTTACTGCTTTATAGGTAGCTGTGCAGAGACCAGCAAGTTATATATTGATCCCTAGCAAAGATGTCCTCAGGTGTCCTGGTTAGGGACTTCCTCAGCTCTTATTGGGTGGGTGGCGTTATTTAGTGGATTTTGTTTGCATATGCCCTAGCCTGGTCCCAGACTTGTCTGTTCTCCGCAGGGAAAAGGTTGTTGGTGATAGTCATATAAACATCACGGGAGGTGAGGTGATAAGATTGGGTAATAGGTAAATACACTGGACTTCTTTAATAAAGGTGGAAGAACTTGCCACGTAGGACCCCAGTCTTTCTCCTATTTGAGAGAGTTCCCTTAGTGAGAAGGGGACGTGTATCCTGACCAAGCCATCCACCACAGCAACCTGCAAAGGGAGAGCTGTGACAGGTTTAGGCTGGTTAGCAGGAGGTAAAGGGGGTCTCAGGCAGAGTGGGAGTGAGTAGGACTAAGGGCTGTGTGGGCTGAAAGTGTGTGCCTGAGAAGGTTGCTTTGGGTGGCCTGTCACTGAGGAGGGAAAGGGAGAAACTGAAGAGGTTGGAGAAGGGAAGATGGGTCTGTGGTTGAGAGAAAGGAGCGGGGAGGCCCATTGGCGTGATTGAAAGTAGTAGAGGAACCATCTGGCTTGGGCTTCATAGCTAGGAGGAGCTGGTTTTGTGGTTGGCTTAGGCCATGTGGTCACTTTTAATCAAGATGGGAGTGACATGACATGGCGAAGTCCATCCTTTCCAGTCCTAGGAAAGATGACTGTAAGCCATGTGGCCACCTCCAGCCCAGTGGGATGATAACAGTTAACATGGCAGCACACCACGTACTTCCTTTAACATTACCTATATGTACCCCGGTTGATATGAGGTTTTTAAGTTAACCCTTTTGTTACAGATTCTGCTGGTTTTTAACCATGCCCAGCATGCTTACAGATCTTGAGGTAAGATTTATACGTTAGCAGAAGTTTTAGAGTTAAACCAAACCCAAAGAGTGTGAGGTGAGCAGCAAGGTCCCAGCTGGGAAAGGTGTGTTCCTTTATGTTGTTTTGCTCTCTTTTCTATCTCATAGTCAGGTGGCTTGCCTGATACGAGACAGAGATTCTAGAGGAAAGGGAGCCATACCTCAACTTCAGAACCAGCTTTTGATTGAAGTGGGAAATCACAAAATCACAATCTAATGCCCCTCGTACCTAAAAGAATCTCTGTAAAACTGAATCCAGTAAGCTGAGGCCAGAGAAGGCTTGGAGGAAGGAAATTTTTGAGCCCAGGCGATGGACAGAGGACACTGCAGAAGGGAGCTGAGAGACGCACCTCCCAGCAGAAGTTTTGGGAGTATATACATTCTGCAGCTGGCCTACTCCTTTGCTTTCTTCTCCTCCTGCTCTTGGTTCCCACACTGGAATAAACTTACACAACGTCAAGGGTGACTTAAAAGACGAGACATTACAGTGTGTCCTGGAAATGAAAACGAACAGGGCTGGGAGTGAGAAAAGAGAAACGGGGAGTAGGCAGTCTCTTGCCATTCTCTAATCACCTGCCCAGATAACATTAGGATCCAGGATGCCATTAGATGGTCCTTTGTACGGATTATCTAAGGGGTGCTGAGGAAGTGCAAAAGTGAATACATTTAGGGCCCTTCAAGTCAGGTGTCAGGTGGAGAGGCTGCAGGTTTTCTAAGAGGCATCCCAAGGGTAATGCGAGGGTATGGAAGACACCATTCCCATGGATGAGAGCGGAAGGAAAATGTCACTGCAGCCTGTAGTCTCTGGTGTCCCCAGAACTCAGGGAGGACTACACAAGGAGGAGAGACTTGGTGCTTGGCTTTTGTAGAAGCCAGAAGGCAAGGATAAAAACCTGAGCTCTAGAAGGGTGGTCCTGTCGTGACCCCCAAAAACATACACAGGAGCCAATCTGATTGACTCACAGCAGGGTCTTTATCCGAGCTAGCTGCCCCCCCCCCCCATGTACCAGGGTCGTGCAGGGCAGTTTTAGTGGTGGAGGAGGCCTGAATGTCTACCAGGGCAAGGTTTATAGCAAACAGCAAAGCAAGCAGGGAATACGTGTGCAAGCATCTAATTGGAAAGCTGCTGTGCCCTTTAACATAATTGGCTGGTGCTAGGAGTCCTATCATAAACTTAACTTCTGCTCCCCTCTGTATTGGTGGTCGTTAGGCAAGGGGTGGACTTGTAACCTGGGGGTGAAGGTTTGTTTGTTGGGGTATAACCTGGAAACTCTGCTCTTGTTGGGTATTAGCGTAGAGACTAGAGCTAGGTGCAGGTTCTGTGGGGGGGCAACTTGGAAACTAATGCTAGATACCAGCCTGTTAGTCTACCTGAGTTCAAACTTAGGTCAGGTTCTCTAAAATGGAGTCTGAATTTAAAAGCTTTGCATCTCAGTCCCAGCCACAGGACGGGG
Organism: Mus pahari; assembly: GCF_900095145.1. Taxonomy (NCBI): domain Eukaryota; kingdom Metazoa; phylum Chordata; class Mammalia; order Rodentia; family Muridae; genus Mus; species Mus pahari. The sequence continues at coordinate 26,104,763 of NC_034602.1, forward strand.
TTGGCGAACGGAGTTACAAAAACCACAAGGACCTAGGAGAGCTGTGGGATTACAGGCAGCTCAGAAAAGAAGGCAGGAGAGAGTGCAAAATAGCCCAGCCTTAAAGACTATGCTGGGGTACCTCCTCCTCCAAGAGTACCAGAGGGGTACCACATGCTCAGCAGTTACTTCCTTGGACTTAGGGAAACATTTGCACTGACCAAAGGTGAAGCTTACCTAATTGCATCTGCTAGATGGTGAGTCTGGTGAACCGGAGATGAGGGAAAGGGTCCCACTGGAGCTCAAATGCACCCCCCCCCCCCAGGAGGAGCACAGGCACCAGAAGAGCTATCAGAGTTACGGATTCACTGTGTTACAGCTCTGAGGGGATGGTGTCCTGGCAGTTGGGAACCAAGGAATACCACAGAGTCACTACACAGCAAACTTCACACAAGAGATTTACTGGGAGGAAAGCCAAGGAGGGTGGCTACCTCTGTTCAGGCATCGGGGAACTGGACAGAAGACAGGGTTGATATAGGATTCTTGGTGAGGGGGAGCTTTCCAGGGTGTAGATTTCCATCCAGGGTAGGGCTTGGTGGGATTTCAAGTCTTGGGCTTGGGATTTTTACTCTGTATGGCAGGGGCTGGCCATAAGGCAATTAGAATGTTTTTGGGGTGGAACCTGGTGTTTGGAGGTCCTCAGGGGAAGAGACTGACAACTCATATGCCTGGAACTTACTCCCCTCAACCCCCTTAACTTTTTCCAGAATTGTACTGTGCTTAAATATGACTAAAATGAATGACCTGGTATCAGAATTTGAACCAGTGATGGCTAAGTGGAGCTGAACTGAGTTTCATTCCTGTTTCTTCATGGATCTTTCCCTTCTGGTCTTAAAGCCTTCAGGGACCCCTCAGCCCAGCCCCACACCTTTAGTCCCAGCACTCATGCAGCAGAGGCAGGTGATCTCTATGAGTTCAAGGCCAAGCTTGGAACAAGTTCCAGGACAGCTAGAGCTGTTACAGAGAAACCCTGTCTTAAAAACAACCAAACAGAAAACCCCAACCAAACAACCAAACAACCAAACAACCAAAACAATAAAACAAAAACAAGAACAAAAAGCCCCCCCCCAAAAAAAGAAAATCCAAAAACTCTGACGTGACATTTTGAGACAGGGAACCTCCAAAGATGCCATTGAGTTTGGTCAGCCAGCGTTTAAAATCAGCCATGAATGTTGGGAGTAAGAGTATGCCAGTAACCTGCAGAATTATAAAAACAAAATTGGAAAGTGATTGACAGGCCAGATTTATAAAGATTTACTTTATAAAAGACTGACTTTCGGACATCAGCACTGATGCTTTTTTTTTCTTTTTTCTTCTTTTCTTTTTATAGTATAGAATATATAGTTTATTCAGGGCTTGGGGAGGGGAGTTAAGAGGGTAGTAGAGACAGAGAAAGGGGGGAAAGGGGGAGAGGAGGAGAGGGGAGGGGAGGGAAGAGAGTGGAGTGGAGGTCAGCCATGAACTCGCAAAGGGGGGGGTGAGGGAATCAGAAAGAGCAAGAGACCAAGAGCTTCTTTCTTTTTTCCTTCCTTCCTTCCTTCCTTCATTTCTTTCTAGATTTATTTATTTTATATATGTGAACACACTGTCACTGTCTTCAGACACGCCAGAAGAGGGTATCAGATCCCATTACAGATGGTTGTGAGCCACCATATGGTTGCTGGGAATTGAACTCAGGACCTCTGGAAGAGCAGTCAGTACTCTTAACCACTGAGCCATCTCTCCAGCCCTCTTTTTCTTTTTCTTTTTCTTTTTCTTTCTTTCTTTCTTTCTTTCTTTCTTTCTTTCTTTCTTTCTTTCTTTCTTTCTTAATTTATTTTTTATTTTTTATTTTTTTTGGAGACAGGATCTCAATATGTAGCTCAGGCTGGCCTGTGTGGATCAGGATAACTAGTCTTAACAGAGATCCTTCCTCTGCCTCCTATGCTGGGATTAAAAGTATTTACTACCTTTTCTCTTCTCTTCTCTTCTCTTCTCTTCTCTTCTCTTCTCTTCTCTTCTCTTCTCTTCTCTTCTCTTCTCT
>NC_034602.1:26107349-26115176 GCF_900095145.1 Mus pahari
TAGAACTCACTCTGTAGACCAGGCTGGCCTCGAACTCAGAAATCTGCCTGCCTCTGCCTCCCAAGTGCTGGGATTAAAGGTGTGTGCCACCACTGCTTGGCTTACTATAATATTTATAAAAATTACCACTTTTGCCGGGCAATGGTGGCGCTCAGATTTCTGAGTTCCAGGACAGCCTGGTCTACAGAGTGAGTTCTAGGATAGCCAGGGCTACACAGAGAAACCCCGTCTCAAAAAACAAACAAACAAAAAACAAAATAACAACAACAACAAAAATCCCCGCTTTTTAGTAATTTAGGACTGGGCATGGTAGTACATACCTGTAATCTCAGCTTTTGGCAGGCTAAGCCAGGAGAATCAGGGATTTAAGGCCAAGATAAATTGTTCAAGAAAAACAAAGAAAGGGCTGGTGAGATGGCTCAGCGGGTAAGAGCACACGACTGCTCTTCCGAAGGTCCGGAGTTCAAATCCCAGCAACCACATGGTGGCTCCATAACCATCCGTAACAAGATCTGACACCCTCTTCTGGAGTGTCTGAAGACAGCTACAGTGTACTTACATATAATAAATAAATAAAAAAAAAAAGAAAAAAAAGAAAAACAAAGAAAACATGGAGACGGCTCAGAGGGTAAAGGTGCTTGCTGTGGCCAGGGATGGTGGCAAGCTCTGTTCATCCTACTACTCTGGAGACTGAGGCAGGAGGATCTCTGTGAGTTCAGGGCAAAGCTGGTCTACAGAGTGAGACTCATGACCTCCAGGCTACACAGAGAAACCCTGTCTCAGAAAACTAAAAGGAAAAAGTGGGACTTGCCTTTGAGCCCCAGGACTTGGCACAGTCTCTGGAGCCTGCACTGCCTGAGCTCAGGTGCTCAGCTTCACACAGTGAGGAGGGAACTAAAAGTCCCTGATTTAATCTATATATTTAAAAAACTTGGCAGTTACAGGAGTTTTAATTTTTCATTATTAAGTTTGTGTGTGGTGTGTGACTGTGTACATGCCATGATACCCACGAGGAGGCCAGAGGACCACTTTGTACAGTCACTTCTCTCTCTCCACCTTTTCATGGTCCCAAGGTCAAGCCCATGTTGTCTGGCTTCTGTGGCTTTATCTCACCTGCTCCCCAGAAGCGTAGCTTTTGCTTCCCTCATCCTGTGTGAAGATCTCAGCTTTCCCTTAGGATCTGTAATAGCCGAAGTCCTGAGTGTGGTTGGTTGTCTTGGTCCTGGTGTATGCCATACTGAGCTTGTGATCTGACACCCAGCGGTCAGATACCATGCTTGGCAGTTTCCTTGAGAAGGTAAGAGCAGTGTGAAGTGGAGCTGCCTGCACAGAGATGCCAGGCCAGCTGCCTCACGCCAGCCTTCTGATGTTCTCTTATCTCCTTAGGATTTTCCATGAGCAGAAAATACTACAGAAGGTCTTCGGAGAATGGAGGGAAGAATGGTGGGTCTCCCAGAGGGAGTGGAAGCTCTGTGTCCGAGCTGACTGTCACTACAGGTTGGCTTTTATGTCTCATCACTTTATGCTTGTTGAAATACAAAATTTACACTGTGTCAAACAATTATTCAATGTCTTGTTTCTATTCCAAAGTAGTAAAGTTTTGGATTGCTTTCTAGCTTTTTAAAAACCCTTTTGAGAGTACGTGAATCCTTACTTATTTTCGGTTATGTCTGTGCACACCCATATACATGCTCTTCTGACTCAGAAGTATGAGCCATATTGAGGACTTGGGAGGTTTACTCATGGATTCCATTTATTTCTAAATCCGAGAGTTTTGTTTTGTAAAGTGATTAGCTCTGGCATACTGATTATGATCAATAAAGGGTGTGTCCCACATAGACATTTGGAAAATAGGCTGGGTCAGGTAGCTGAAGAGAGAGCAAATGGTAGCTTGCACAATGTCATGGGTTAATCCCTAGCACCAAAAACACAATTTAAAAACAAAAGGCACAAAAGAAGTATCTTTTATGCCACTCATATTGCAAGGGATAAATGGAGAGAAAATAAAAATTACATCAGATACCCATTTTTAGGGCAAGTGAGGTAACTTTGCAGGCAAAGACACTTGCTGCCTCCTGGTGACTGGAGCTGGATCCCCAGAACCACACAGGAGAGAGCCAGCTCTGTTCTGCACGCTGTCCTCAGACCTCTACCCTTCCACTGTGCGCCAAGCACCCTTCCTCACAAGAGATAACACAAGTCTTGTTTTTTTTTTTTTTTTTTCGAGACAGGGTTTCTCTGTATAGCCCTGGCTGTCCTGGAACTCACTCTGTAGACCAGGCTGGCCTCGAACTCAGAAATCCGCCTGCCTCTGCCTCCCGAGTGCTGGGATTAAAGGTGTGCGCCACCACGCCCGGCTTGATAACACAAGTCTTAACTGTCCTAGAACTCACTCTGTAGACCAGGCTGGCCTAGAAGTCACAGAGACCCACCTGCTTCTGCCTCCCAAATGTTGGCATTAAAGGAGTATACCACCACACCTTTGGCTACAAAATTCTGTTCTATTTTTTCAAAAATTTATTTATTTAATGTATGTGAGTACACTGTAGCTGTCTTTGGACACACCAGATCCCACTACAGACACATCGGATCCCATTACAGATGATTGTGAGCCACCATGTGGTTGCTGGGAATTGAACTCAGGACCTCTGGAAGAGCAGCCACTGCTCTTAACCGCTGAGCCATCTCTCCAGCACTACAAAATTCTTTAAAGATACATTTTTACAGATTAAAAAGCAAAATAAAACATTATAGCCAGGCGTGGTGGCACACTCCTTTAATCCCAGCACTAGCACTTGGGAGGCAGAGGCAGGCGGATTTCTAAATTCGAGGCCAGCCTGGTCTACAGAGTGAGTTCCAGGACAGCCAGGACTATACAGAGAAACCCTGTCTTGAAAAAAAAATTATACTCATGTTTGTAAGGTGAGATTCACCTCTAATTTATAATTAGTTCAGATTCAAAAAAAAAAAAACAGGCAGCTTTGAGGATTTGAAAAGCAAAGTTGCCTTGGACAGTGAAGCACCTCTCCTTTATCACATGCTGCTTTGCAGAGTGATTCCTTCAAGGAGAGAAGTTTCACTGTGGTTGGAGAAAATGAATTTACTAAGGGCTTGATTGGTTTAGGAGCTTTGATGTCAATACAGAAGCAGTGTGTCTGATGTCCAGCTGAGAGGGTTGGGTAGTAAGAGTGCTTTACATTGTGGAGCACAGTGGGACGGGAAAGAACTCACTGTGCTGTGGAGAGGAGGGAAGCTGGCGTTTTAAGCTATTTTATGTGTACAGGGGCTTTGCCTGCATGTGTGTCTATGCACCATGCACATGGATCAGAAGCCAGAAGAAGGTGTTAGATTCCCTGGAACTGGAGTTACAGATGGTTGTGAGTTGCCATGTGGGTGCTGGGAACCTAACCCAGGTCCTAGAAAAGGAACCAATGCTCTTAAACACGGAGCAGTCTCTCCCGCCCCATTTTTTTTTTAGATAGTTCTACCATCAAGGGTCAAAACAGTCCATTATTTCTCAGAGAAATCCTTGTGCTATTCTTAGGTAGTAACCACATTCCAAACAACTGTAATGACTCCTCATCAATTCTGTCTACTATAGCTTTCCCCTTCTAGAACGTTACTAAGTGTAGATGGGACTGGGTAGGAGTTACTTTGTTGTCTTACTGTAAGCCCGGTTTGCGTTTTTTGGCTCCTCAGATACTACTTGTACAACCTGATTTTCCAGAACTGGAAGACCTTTGTGCACCAGCAACGGGAGATGAGGAAGAGGTTCCGAATAGCCGAGCATCATGGTGAGAGAGGGGAGAGTGTGAAGCAGAAGACATGCTTGCTTTCCTTTCTTCTTTGTAGAGTGTGGTCCTGTTGGCTCTCCTGTCTGACCAGATGCTGTGTCTACATATTTTGTAGTTTGAGCATTTGAAGCTTTTAGGCAGTATGTGTGAGCTGATTGGACCTGCTGGTTTGCCCTAAACTAGCAAAACACAGTTGCTCTCCCATAGTGCAGACCTGTCTTTCCTCCCTTCCCTGACTTGGTGTGTGTGGATGTCCGCTGTAGTGATGAGCCTTTAGTTAAAGTCATGATGTGCAGTGCTTTCTCCTAGTCTGTGGTTTGTCTCTATATTATTTTTAACTTTAATGTTTAATTGATCTATTTTCATTTTTGGATTATATTATTAACATCACATCTTGCCTGTCATATTTATGAACTCTGTAACCTAAGACCACGAAGATTTTCTCCTGTGGTTATGAAGATTTGTTGTTTTATATATAAGCTTTGTGTATCTTGCAACCTTGCTAAGTTCATGTTTGCTTTAGGAGTTTATCCGTAGATTCTATTGGATTTTTTTGTTGTAGGTAATATTAAAAAAGAGCCAGCACATTCCCACTCTAATGCCAGCACCGGTGGGACCCCACCAGCTCTGTCCCACCATCGAGTAACCAAATTGAACCATATCACAATACCCAGTAACCCAGTAAAATCAAAACTCTTAAAGCTTATAGTTAAGTTAACCAGTCAGACCTATGTATCAATAAAAATCACAATTTACGGGCTGGTGAGATGGCTCAGCGGGTAAGAGCACTGACTGCTCTTCTGAAGGTCCTGAGTTCAAATCCCAGCAACCACATGGTGGCTCACAACCACCCATAATGAGTTCTGATACCCTCTTCTGGTGTGTCTGAAGTCAGCTACAGTGTATAACAATAAATAAATCTTTAAAAAAAAATCACAATTTACAAGATGCCAATACAATAATTTCAGAGCCAATTGATAATGATAAAAACTTTATTCCAGGGGTCTGGTGAGATGGTTCAGTGGGTAAGAGCACTGACTATTCCTCCAAAGGTCCTGAGTTCAAATCCCAGCAACCACATGGTAGCTCACAACCACCCATAATAAGATCTGACGCCCTCTTTTGGTGCGTCTGAAGTCAGCTACAGTGAGTGTACTTATGTATAATAATAAATAAATCTTAAAAAAAAAAAAAAGCTGGGCAGTGGTGGCGCATGTCTTTAATCCCAGTACTTGGGAGACAGAGGCAGGCGGATTTCTTAGTTCAAGGCCAGCCTGGTCTACAAAGTGAGTTCCAGGACAGCCAGGGCTACACAGAGAAACCCTGTTTTAAACAAAACAAAACAAAACAACAACAACAAAAACAAAACAAAAAACACTTGGGAGGCAGAGACAGGAGGATTTCTGAGTTCCAGGCCAGCCTGGTCTACAAAGTGAGTTCCAGGACAGCCAGGGCTATACAGAGAAACCCTGTCTCGAAAAAAAAAAAGAAAACTTTATTCCAATTATTCTAACCTTATGATATCATAACTACCTGTGGCTGGTTAAAAGTTTTCATTATTTTATGTGTATGACTGTTTTGCCTGTGTGTATGTATGTGTATGTATGTATGTGCACTACATGTGTGCAGTGTCTGTAGAGTTGCTGAGAGAGCTTCAGATCCCCTGGACAGGTGGTTGTGAGCCACCATGTAGGTGTTGAGAATTCCTGGGTCCTCTGCAAGAGCAGCCGGTATATTTAACTAAGGACTGAGCAATTTTCCAGCCTCTCTATCGGTTCTTCTGTAGATACTCAGAAAGTTTTCCTTTTTGGCCTCCCCAGGACTGGGATTCAAGGTTCCTGCTGCCACACCCGGCTTCTCATGGGGTTCTGAGGGGTGAAACTCAGGTCCTCATGCTCATGCCACAGCAGCTTGCTGACCGAGCAGCTCCCCAAGCACCCTCCCTCTTTTTTATGTTGACACAGGGTCTTGGTAAGTTGCTCAGGCTTCAATCTTGTGATCTCCTTCGTGAGTCTCTTGAATGAGCTGAAATTATTTCTTTGTTAAATGTTTAGTAAAGGGCTGGTGAGATGGCTCAGCGGTTAAGAGCACCCGACTGCTCTTCCAAAGGTGCAGAGTTCAAATCCCAGCAACCACATGGTGGCTCATAACCATCCTTAACAAGATCTGACTCCCTCNCCACATGGTGGCTCATAACCATCCTTAACAAGATCTGACTCCCTCTTCTGGAGTGTCTGAAGACAGCTACAGTGTACTTACATATAATAAATAAAATTCTTTAAAAAAAATGTTTAGTAAAATCTGATATGGTCCTCTCTACCTGGATTCTCTTTGTTGAAGGGGTTTTAGCTTGACTTGAAGCTTTGGAAGTGTAAGATGACTTAGTCCCTTTACTGAGCTTCCAGGGAATTGGCTCATTTTAATATGGCCTCAGATTTATGAGTCAGTAGTTTTCCATTATTATATTACACGGAATCTATAGTCATAAAGTCCTAGTCCTCTTGACTTTACTCTGAGAGACCAGACCTTGCTGTGCAGTTCCAGCTGATGTGAATGCTGAGGTCGCAGGCACAAAACCCTTGGAACCCTCTTTCCTTTTGAGATGACCGTTTGTGTCAGTCTGCCTCGAGCTTTACCTGTTTTATTGACTTTGTCAAGGGTCCTAGTTTCTTTCCATGCTGTGATAAAATGCTGACCAAGGCTGGCTTGGGGAGGCTTTTGTCAAGGATGCCAATGCAGAAGGAGCGCAAGGCAGGAGCGGAGTAGAGACCATGGTGAAGTCTGCTTTCTGGCTTGCTCCCCTTGACCCTCATTGTGTCTTGGAAGGTGCAATAAAGCCTTCCCATCTCAAGTTGGTTCTGGTCATTGCTGTATTGTAGCCATGGGAGGTAAGCAAGGACATCAGATAACCAGCATCTGTGCTCATGGTATTTTCTGTGGCTTTCCTGTCTCCAGTGCCTTCCTTGATTTGCATTACTGTCATGACCTCCAGCTTACTTGTGCAAGTTTTGGGTTGGATTTGGCCTTCTCTCTGGAATTTTTTTTTGTTTGTTTGTTTGTTTGTTTTTTTGAGACAAGAGCTCACTGTGTACAGCTCTAGTTGTCCTGGGACACATGTACCACTCTTAACCACTTAGCCATCGTCCCGTCTCCTATCTCGCTTTTAAAAATATATATATATTTACTTTTATTATTTTTAATAATATGCACATTTAAAACCCACAGAGATCTGTCTGTCTCTGTCTCCTGAGGGCTGTGTTTAAAGACCTGTACCACCATTCCTTTTCTTAAATTAAAAAAAGCATATTTTATTTATATGTGTGCATATGTGCATACATGTATATGAGTACCCACGGAGGCCAGAAAAGGTTGCTCATTCACCTGGAGTGGGGTTATAGTTGTAAGCGGTTCAAAGTGGGTACTGGGAGCCAAACTCGGGACTCCTGGAAAAACAAACAGTACTTGGTTCTTTTATTCTTAATCCCAGCGTTTGGGATGCAGAGCTAGAAGGTTCTCTGAATTCAAGGCCTGCCTAGTCTCAAACTTACAGGACAGCTAGCGCTACATAGAAAGATTCCAAAAGGTGACAGGGTGGGTGGGTGGGCGCACCACTCTTAGCCAGTTAGCCATCTCTCTATCTTGTTTCTAGATTTAAAAAATACATATATTTATTTTTATTATTTTTAACGTGTCTTATGCCAGCTGATGGTGGCACACACCTGGAATCCCAGCACTTGGGAGAGAGGAATGATTCCTAGGCTGGCCTTGAACTCATTTTTACAAATTTCTTTTCTTTTTTTGGTTTTGGTTTTTCAAGACAGGATTTCTCTGTGTAGCCCTGGTTGTCCTGGAACTCGTTCTGTAGACCAGGCTGGCCTTGAACTCAGAAATCTGCCTGGCTCTGCATGTGCCACCACTGCCTGGCTAGAAAATTATTATTTTTTTGGGGGGGGGTTGGAGACAGGGTTTCCCTGTATAGCCCTGGCTGTCCTGGAACTCACTTTGTAGACCAGGCTGGCCTCAAACTCAGAAA
>NC_034602.1:26115440-26121836 GCF_900095145.1 Mus pahari
TTTTTTTTAAGATTTATTTATTTATTATATGTAAGTACACTGTAGCTGTCTTCAGATACTCCAGAAGAGGGCGTCAGATCTTGTTATGGATGGTTGTGAGCCACCATGTGGTTTCTGGGATTTGAACTCTGCACCTTCAGAAGAGCAGTCGGGTGCTCTTACCCGCTGAGCCATCCTGCTGAGCCATCTCACCAGCCCGGGTTTTATTTTTTGAAACAGGGTTTCTCTGTATAACCCTCACTGTCTTGGAGTTCACTCTGTAGACCAGGCTGCCTTGAACTCATAGAGATCCACCTGCCTCTGCCTCCAGAGTGCTAGGATTAAAGGTGTGTGCCATCACCTTCCTGGTTTCATAGATTGTTTTCTATTGTAAGTGATGTGCATTTTCTTGGTGATGTATCTCCTGCTGCCTTCCTCGTCATTTGTAATTATAATGGATATGGCTGAACGTTTTGTAGTAGAAAGGAAAGTCAATTGATTTTTTTAAAGGTATAAGATTGTTTCCATGGTTGGGAAAATGGGTGTCACTGAACTGCTTTGCAAGGCAAGCATGAGGACCACCTCCACTCCTTGCATGGGGAAGTGGAGGCAGGAGGATTCCTGTGGCTCCTGGCTTAACTAATCTAGTTTAATTGCTCAGCTCCAAGTTTACTGAGATGCCCTGTCTTGAAAAATAAGGTCAGGTGTGGTAGTGCACACCTCTAATCCCAGCACTTTGGGAGACAGAGGTAAGCGGATTCTATGAGTTTGAGGGTAGCCTGGTCTACCCTCCTAGAAGGGGTTCCAAACCTGCCAGGCTACATAGAGCCTTGGTCTCAAAGAAACAGAAGGAGGAGGTGGCAGGGGTGCCACACAGTGGCCAGAGTGCAGGTTACCTTTAAAAGTTTGTTAATATCTCCACTTGTCACTTGAGCTGTCTTGAATCTGTTCATTTTGTAACACTACACAGTATTGCCAGCAGAGGGCACTTGGAGGCTGGAGAACAGATAAGGACTTTGAAGATGGGCTAAGTACAGAAAGTCCTTGAGCTGGTATTATAACACAAAATAATATATTCCTCGCACCCTTTAAATGTTTTCTTACATTTGTGTGCTTGTTTAAATGTGTGAGGCTCCTGTGTACCATGTACGCTCGTGTGAGGTCAGAAGACAGCCTGCAGGAGTCACTTCTCTTCTCTGGTGTGGGCTGAGAGATTGAACTCAGACCACCAGGACTGGCAGCAAACCCCTTAATCACTGAGCCGTCTCACTGGCCCCCTCTACCTGTTTTTTTTTTTTTTCAGATTTTATTTTCAGTTATGTTTATGTGTCTATATCCGTGTGTAGAAATGTGCAGGTGCCTGTAGAGGCCAAAAGAAAGGCATTGGATCCATCCAGGAGCTGGAGTCACAGGTGGTTATGAGCTGCCCAGTGTGCGTGCTGGGACTGAACTGGACCTGTGCAAGAAGAGTAAATGCTCTTAACTGCTGAGCCATTCCTCCAATCCAGTTTCTTCCTTTTTATAAAGATATGTCTTTGATGTCTCTAGATACGAAGCAGAAGATGCGCCAAGCCTGGAAGTCCTGGTTGATATACATGGTTGCTCGTAGGACCAAACTTCACATGAAGACCACTGCTCTAGAGTTTAGGAGGCAGAGTGTCTTATGGTAAGTGAGTGGGGAACTACAGGTCAGCAAACATCGTTTTACCTCAGCATTGATATGATGCTTTAATTCACTCATCTCAGCACAGTGCTTAGAACACAGTTGATACCTATAAATAGCCATTGATAACAATCAACTGTAATATTGAGGTTTTATATAATCATAATTAATTCTAATTAAGTGCTTACAATGTTCTAAGCCTTGTTAACTTTGTGTATATAGTTTTTGGGGGTAGGGATGTGAGCTGGCTATCTTATGTCAACTTGACACAAGCGAGGACTAGTTATCTGAAAGGAGGGGTCTCAGTTGAGTAAACACTACCATAAGATTGGGCTGTAGACAAGCTTGTAGGGCACTTTCTCAATTAACGGCTGGTGGAGGCGGGCCCAGCTCATTGTAGGTGGTGCCATCCCTGGGCTGGTGTTCCTGGCTTCAATAAGAAAGCAGGCTTTGCAGGCCATGAGGAACAAACCAGTAAGCAGCACCCTCAGAGGTCTCTGCATCAGCTCCTGCCTCCATGCTTCTTTTCTGTTTGAGTTCCTGTCCTGACTTCCTTCATTGATGAACCATGATATGGATATGTAAGCCAAATAAACCCTTAACTTTACAAGTTGCTTTGGTCATAGTGTTTCACCACAGCAACAGAAATACCAATTAGGATGGTGGTACAGGGGAGTGAATGTAGGGTCTATCACATGGTTGATAAATATTCCACCATTGAACTATGTCCTTAGCTGTCTTTTTTTTTTTTTTCTTTGTAGACCAGGCTGGCTTTGAACTCACAAACTTCTGCCTGTCTCTCCTTGTCTCTTGGGTGCTGGGATTAAACAAAATTGCACCATGCCCAGATCCCCAGCTATCTTTTTACTTTTTATTTTGTATATTCTGGCCTTGAATTTTCTCTGTAGTCCAAGCTTGTTAGTGTTTGGCCTTTGGCTCTCTTGACTTAGCCAAATAGTTGGGGTATTTCATTTAATTCTTGGCATAAAATATAAGTACATTACTATATACATCATCATTTACAGGAAGGCTTAGAAAAGTTGAAGGACTTGTCTGAATTCTTATAAATTTGTCATTGGAAAAAAAATGAGGGCTCACTCTCTGCTGCTCTGTATGGCATTTCACAAGGGCTCACTGTCCACTGCAGCAACAATACTGCATATCACCAGGGCTCGCTGTCCACTACAGCAACTATACTGCATCTTACCAGAGCTCACTTTCCACTGGAGCCACTGCTCTGCATCTCACCAGGGCTCACTGTCTACTGTAGCCACTGCTCTGCATCTCACCAGGGCTCACTGTCCACTGCAGCCACTGCTCTGNCTGCAGCCACTGCTCTGCATCTCACCAGGGCTCACTGTCCACTGCAGCCACTGCTCTGCATCTCACCAGGGCTCACTGTCCACTGCAGCCACTGCACTGTATCTCACCAGCATTGCACACACAGGACAAAGTTGTCAAAGACCAGCTTTGACATTCAGGGTAAACTGAGGCAGGGTGTAGAGTTGGCAGTTGACTGGAGCCAGTGAGAATGCTCCCTGGGAGGCCATTGAAGAGTTCCTTTGGGGGCCATACAAGGTCGGTGAAAAAAGAAAGAAAAAGAAAAGGGGGAAAGAATCTCTCTCTCTCACACACACACACACACACACACACACACACAACTAGATGAATGAAGCAAACTTAACAAAGTTCCAATGAGCAAGCTCCAACTACTTTACATATATATATATATATATATATATATATATATATATGTATATATGTGTATATATGTGTGTGTGTGTATACATACATACATACATACATACATACTTGATGTGATGGATGGAGCAAAGTTCCAACAACTTCACACACATACACACAGTCACACATTGAGTGAATGGAGCAAAGCTCCAACAAGCAGGCTCCAACTTTATTTTTTCTCCCATAGCTTATATATCCCAGCAAAACCTTTTAAACAATATAAAATTACAATGTGATTACATTCTATTTTTCCTCTAGTGAATGATTATGAAAAAGCAGTGTGTTCCTTAATATCTTTACATGAAAAACATTATGTAGTACATGTAAAAAAAGAAAAGAAAACAAATTATTCCCAAGAACCCACATACATGTGTAAGTAAGCAACTTACAGATTAACAAAGTAGCAAGCAGGATAATTTTCTCAGCCAGCTTCTCTTACTGGCAGGCAGCAATTTGTGGTACAAAGAAAGGATCAGTTGTCTTATTATTTATCTTAAAAAGGAATCTGAAGGCAAAAATGAGTACAAGAAGTTAATTGTCACCTTGATCTTGCCTTAGCCAGTGCTAGTCAGCCTGCCATTGTTCTTATCCTCTGACCTTTAACAATCCCTAGCTCAACTGGGAAGAGTGTTCCCTAAGGTTTTCTACATCAGAGCCACTAACAAAAACATCTCAACCTAGCTTCACCAACAATCTGTTTTTCCAAATGCTTTCTAAGGGTGGTGGTCATTGCTAACAAGCTACATCTCTAAGTTCTTTCCAAGGGTGGTAATTAATCAATATATTACAGCAGCAGTGCTTGAGAAAGATCAAGTTCTGTTATTGTGAGTGCCAGAGATACTGCTCAGTGAGGGGCTGGAAGCCCCCATAGAGTTTTTGTACAATTCTTAGATTAAGACGACGACAGAACAAAACTCCACAGCCGCATGGAGTCTTCAGGACACATAGTCCTGTGGTCCTCGGGTTCTGCCTCTCCAAGGCACCCCATCATAGCCGTGCTAACCAGTGGGCAGAATTCCATGCGTTCTAAAGCCATTGGTTGTTCCTTCTGCATGACCCTTGACACAAAGTCTACTTTGAATCTCTTGATACATGTAACAAAACCTTTTTATAACTGGTTCTGTGCTATGCCCCTTGTGATTCTCTGGGTTCTGACTGTCAGCACTACACAAGCTCAGGAGAGTACAGCCTGCTGCTTTACAGCTTTACTTACTTAGATCTGAATCCATGATCCAGCGTGTGTCATTGGGCTATTTTGCCTCTCTGTACTTGGGGTCTCATGCCTGCGAAGCAAACACATTATCATCTGAGCCATCTCCCCAGCTTAAGAAATTATTCAAGTAAAAATAAGTTATTTAAAGTGTATTTAGGTATTGTTTTAAAATGTTTAATTAGTGTGCAGTTCTATCTGAGTCTGTTTTTGTATTATGGGTTCATTAACTCTGTATTTTTATTGAGGAATTAATGTTCTGGTACTGTTTGGGTGTTGAACACTATGTTCATAATTTCCAAGTACTTAAAGAGAAGAAGAACGCAAATAGCTGTAGATGTGGAAGGGAGCACTGGTCTAGGAAGGGAAGGTATTTGTGAGTAGTGACAAAGCCAAGCAAGTTGTTTGTTTGTTTCTTTTAGTGGGTAGAGATGACTGACTTAGTTTCTCTCCATAGCTACTTTTTTTTTAGGTCTATTTTTATTTTATGTGTGTGAGTATTTTGCCTACATGTATGTTTGCATACCACTGTGTGTGCCTGGTGCCTGTAGAGGCCAGAAGAGGGCACTGGATCCTCTGGGACTGAAGTTCCATATGCTTGTGAGCCAACAAGGGGGTGCTGGGATTCAAACCTGGGTCCTTTGGTGGAGTAGCCATGGATATGAACCTCTGAGCCTTCTCTGAAGCCATGCAGGTTGTTTCTTACAGTAGAGAGTTGTTGTTCCTCCCTGCTGTTTTCCAACCAAAAATAAGAAACTAGCTAAGAGGAGGAGGCTGCAGTGGGGGTAAGGAAGGAGAGCTCCTGCAAGCTTGGAAACCTGAAAGCCATTGTTCTTTGTGTTCAGATGTTCCCATGACCTCTGAGTTTTAAATGTTGGCAGCTCCTGTTTTTGAAAACTGAATAGTGGAGGCAGAGAAGCAGGGCATGTCTGTGGTGCTGTGGGGCTGGACCTGTTGCTCAGTAGAGAGCCTGCCTGACATTCACATGGCCCTGAGTTCATTTCCAGGACTGCAAACAAACCAGCAAATGGGTGAATGATAATTTATAGTGCTTAAGTCTCCATCTGACAGTATAGTTCCTGGCCCTTAAATAAATCAATAAATCAATAAATAAACAAATAATTCAATCCACCTGTTTGTTTATTCTTGTTTGTTTTTTTTTCCAAGACAGTTTCTTTTGTGTAACAGCCCTGGCTGTCCTAAAACTTACTTTGTAGACCAGGGTATCCTGGAATTCACAGAAACTTGCCTGCCTCTGCCTCCTGAGTGCCAGGATTAAAGTCATGTACCACCACTGCCTGGTTAGTAGCCTTTACTATTTTTTTTTCCCCAAGATAGGGTTTCTCTGTATAGCCCTGGCTGTCCTGGAACTCACTTTGTAGACCAGGCCGGCCTCGAACTCAGAAATCCACCTGTCTCTGCCTCCCAAGTGCTGGGATTAAAGGAGTGCGCCACCACCGCCCGGCTCCAGCAGCCTTTACTATTTTTAAATTACAATTTATTTAGTGTGTGAGAAAGAGACGATGTGTGTGGAGATGACCTGTGGAAGTCAGTTTTCTCCGTCTACCACGTGAGTCCCAGGGATTGATCTCTGGTTGTCAGACTTGGTGACATGAGCATATGTACCCACCGAGCGGTCTTTCTGTTCCATGACTGCAGATTGACTTTTGCTTTTCTTTTCTTTTTTTTTTTTTTTTAAGATTTATTTATTTATTATATGTAAGTACATTGTAGCTGTCTTCAGACACTCCAGAAGTGGGCGTCAGATCTTGTTAAGGATGGTTGTGAGCCACCATGTGGT
>NC_034602.1:26121911-26133554 GCF_900095145.1 Mus pahari
GCTCTTACCCGCTGAGCCATCTCACCAGCCCGACTTTTGCTTTTCTTTGCAGCAGTAGACGAGCAGGCGTTCGTTTAGAGATGGCACTGAGGGAAGAGAGTCTTAGGCTATAGTTCAGAAGCACAGCTTTAATTTAGTGGTCTTTTTCTCTTCTGGTGAGTTCCCTCAACCCCGACTGACTCCATCTTTGATTTGCTCTTTCAGTATCTGGTGGAGCAAGTGGAGGTGGCGACTAGGACAAGCCCATGCAGAGCACGCTCTCCACGCAGCGGCTGTGAAGCACAGGGCCCTGAGCCTCCAGCTGCAGGTTTGTCTGGCATACTCAGGCTGTGGTGTTCTAGGACCATGTAGTTAGCAGGAAGTCTTCTCTCTGCTGCTGCTTGTTGGGAGTGCAGCCCGGGGTCGGGTGGGGTGAGAGAGCAGGGCGGAAGGTGAGGCTGTGCGGTACCGGCTGCCATAGGGATGTGAACTTGCTTCCCATGCAGTTCCATGTTAATTCCATGCTGTTTCACTAAATTCATTATAAACTGTCAGAAGTATGTTCTTATTCCATTGTTCTTTCTCTGTAGCAAACTAGAAAATAATGCAGGTCAAAACCAAGACTGGAAAGGGAACCCTTCAGCTTTGCCCTCACAGGGGGTTTGGGTTTTGATTTTTGTTTTCTTTTCTTCTTTAAAAGATTTATTTATGTATTTTATAGATATGAATGCTTTGCCTTTTTTTTTTTTTTTTAAGATTTATTTATTTATTTATTTCGTTTTTCAAGACAGGATTTCTCTGTGTAGCCCTGACTGTTCTGGAACTCACTCTATAAACCAGGCTGGCCTCTAACTCAGAAATCCACTTGCCTTTGCCTCCCAAGTGCTGGGATTAAAGGCGTGCGCCACCACTGCCCAGCAAGATTTATTTATTCTTATGTATGTGAGTACACTGTCACTGTCTTTAGACCCATCAGAGGACTTCGGATCCCATTACAGAAGGTTGTAAGCCACTATATGGGTGCTGGGAATTGAACTCAGGACCTTTGAAAGAGCAGCCAGTGCTCCTAACCACCAAGCCATCTCTCCAGCCCTGGATTTTGACTTTTGATACAAGGTCTCACATAGTCTGGACTGTCCTTGAACTTGTTATATAGTGGAGGATGACCCTGACTTTGTGCTCCTCTTGCTTCCTCCTTCCAAGTGCTAGGACCATGCCTGTTGACTGAAAGCCGCCACTCCATGCTGTGAATATATGTTAATAAAATACGCCTGGTTTCTGAGGTCACCTGTACACACACACACCTTCACATGAACACACAGACACATAAACAAATGGAATTGCTTATCATGAAGGCTGAAAAGGTGATTTAGAGAATAAGAGTGCATACTCTCTTGCAGAAGACCTGAGTTTGGTTCTTAGAACCCATATAGAACACTTGACAACCACCTATAACTCCAGCTCTGGGGGAATCTGTTACCATCTGGCCATCCTATGTACCTGGACTCAGGTGCATATACTTGCATGCGCGCGCGCACACACACACACACACCCACACAGCTGGGAGATGGCTCAGTGGTAAGGAGTACTAACTGCTTCTCAGGAGTTATGAGTTGACGCAGCCACCTGCGGCCACACTAACTGGGTTCCTGAGTGTGAGGCAGGAGCTATATGGGAGAAAATGGCGAGAGAAATAATGGATGCCAAGACATGATTTTCTTTTTTGTTTTTTTGTTTTTTTCGAGACAGGGTTTCTCTGTGTAGTCCTGGAACTCACTTTGTAGACCAGGCTGGCTTTGAACTCAGAAATCCACCTGCCTCTGCCTCTGGAGTGCTGGGATTAAAGGTGTGCGCCACCACCGCCCGGTTAAGACATGATTTTCTGTTTAAGGCTTCAAGCTTTTACTAAGAGTCTGTATTTATAAAGAGGGGAGGCCCATCCCCTGCCAATCCATTCTTGGTGCCTGTCCTACAGGTGCGAGCCTGTAGGTGGATCTGCAGGATGCTGTCTCTGGAATATCTCAAGAGTCTCTCAGCAGGTAGCGATGTAGCAGCAGCAGGTGTAGAACAAAAGAGCCAACAATAGAGCCACCTAGGTCGGAAGGCTCCACTCCAGATGGTCTCAGGCTCAGTGGCAGCAAGGTCAAAGTCAGCCTGTTTCAAGGCTGGGGAAGGGAACAAGTTCAATTCTCACAATCATCAGTAATGGGATCTGATGCCCTCTGTTGGCATCAGGACCTCTGAAACCTATGATACCACATAGGCAACATTGCGACCTACACACCTGTTGCCAAGACAACGGCCACCATATTCCCAGAATCCATTGGGCTCACCTCCCACCTTTACCTGTGACCATGTCACCATACATATATATAAGAGGAACGTTCCCCCTCTATTCCCCCCTTCTCTATCTGCTGCTACCAGTGTGCTGTGTTCTGACTCAAGCTGCTATTCTAAAACATCACCCTCTTCTGGGACAAAGGTGTACATACAGATAGAGCACTCATACACATAAATCATAAAAAAGTAGTTAAGTTAAATAAAAATAAATAAAAATAGAAAAAAATAGAAGAAAAACTCTCTAAATGAAATTTTGGCACAATGGGAGTTGGAGAGAGACAGAGAGAGAGAGAAAGAAAGAGAGTTTGCATATGTAAGTTTTTTCCTTCATGTATGTTTTTTTAAAGATTATTTTATTTACATGAGTACACTGTAGCTGTCTAGATCAGGGCATCAGATCTCATTACAGATGGTTGTGAGCCACCATGTGGTTACTAGGAATTGAACTCAGGACCTTTGGAAGAGCAGTTAGTGCTCTTAATCGCTGAGCTATCTCTCCAGCCCTCCTTCATGTATGTTTGCGTGTGCACTGTGTATGTGTCTGGTATCCATGGAGGGCAAAAGAAGTATTGAATCCCCTACTGGGGTTGCAGATTGTTGTAGGTTCCGCTTGGGTGCTGGGAATCAAATCTGAGTCAGGATTCTTAGCCACTGAGCCAACTCTCCAGGCTCAGATTCTGTTGGTTTAGAATGTGACTGACAGACAGATTTACTCATGGAGAGATTAAATGTGACTCCTGGTTTGGGCTGAGCAGATGCAGCTGAGGAGTTGCCATTTACTGACATGGGACCACTGAAGGGGAAGCAACCTTGTGGGGAAGAATGGGAGGAGCTGTGCTCTTCACTCTGAATGCTCAGCCTGATACTTGCTTTGCGTTGCCACAGAGAGGCACAGATAGATGCTAAGGGAGCATTTGGAATTCTGAGGAAGGGTCCAGGCAAGAACACACCATCGTGAGTCCTTGCAGGAGGATGGCACTTAAAGCCAGGTAGCTCAGTGAAGGAGTAAAGTAAGTGAATGGAGTGATGGAGAGGCTGGGGGCGGGCCTTGTGAAGTCAGCAGCAGGAACATCTATCCACCAGAGAAAGTGCTGTCTGCTGGGTCAGGCAGTGCGAGGGCAAACCTGACCTTTGGCCTGAGCCACTTGGAAATGGGTAATAGACTGATAAGCACAGTTTTGGTGAGCTCATGGGAGGGCTTTCAAGAAAGCCTGGTAGGGAGAAGTTGCAAAATGGCTATCTGAGGAGTTAGGTATGGAAAGAGCAAGTGTCAGCTACATGGCGCAGCGTATTAAAGGGTGAACCTTTGCAGATCCCAAATATTCCTCAGCCTGTTCAACCCATTCTATATGGGGTTTTGTTTTTTGAGGCAGGGTCTCACTATGTAGCCCTGGCTGTCCTAGAATTCACAACATAGACCAGGCTGGCCTTGACCTCACAGAGATCCCCTTGCCTCTGCCCCCGAAGTTCTGGTATTAAAGACGTGCACCACCATTCCCAGCCATTCTTCTTTTTTATTCTGGTTACTTTGTAGGCCAGGCTCACAGGTACCCACCTGCCTCTGCCCCGCCTCCCAGTACTAGGATTAAAGGAGTATACCACCAGCACCTACCTCATCATGTTTGACGACCATTCAAATATATTTTTTTATTCCTTTTTAAATATTCAGGAAAAGTAGGGAGGGGGCCTGGAGAGATGGCTCAGCGGTTAAGGGCATGCACTGCTTTTCCACAGGACCAGAGTTCAGTTCTCAGCACCCACATCAGTAGCTCACAACTCCCTGTAACTCCAGCTCCAGGGTTTCTGACTCCTCTGGGTTGCACAGGTATTTGCACACACATGCACACACCTGCACACACATGCACACATACCTGCACACACCTGTGCACACATAATTAAAAATAATAAAATTCAGGATCTTATTCTGAAGACCGTGGTGGCCTCAAATTTGTGATCCTCCTGCCTCAGCCTCCCAAATCCTGAGGTTACAAGCAGGAGCTCTTGTGGAGCCCTAGCTTTAACACTCCCCAAAACCTGTTCCCCAGATCATTAGAAATGTGGCCAGTAAAGAGCTCTATGTTCTCAAAGGCCAGCAGGAAGCCTCTGTCCCTCCGCCTGACAGCTAGCTAGGCAATTATCATCAGTTGCCCCAGCCAGGCGCCCATCTTCCTATGTTTGGGACCAGGAATGTGCACCAAAAGATAGCTTATGACCCCTTTGCCAATAAATGAAGCCAGGTGTTACTTTCCTAACCCCCGTGGAATGTTTACTAACGGTAACTCCACCAGAAGACAAGCTGTAACTCATCCCCGCTCTAATGATATTTACACAACTCCCCCTTTTGTGATCTTACCAAGGACAGCTCGGCCAGAGAAAAAGTTGTAATTCACTTCTACCCACTTTCCCCCTCCTGTGGTTTTGCCTTCAAAACCCCCTTACTGTTAAGACAAGGAGTTAGGCCTGGCTAACTCTGGGTGAGGGTCTCTTCCTGTTTCGGGGGCCTTACACTCTCATACCAGTTTAAGAGTTAATATAGTTCTTTCTCTCTTTGGACTTTTTTTTTTGACAGGGTCTCATGTAGGTCATCCTAGCCTCAAACTCCTGTTCCCCTTGCTCCTGCCTCCTGAGTGCTAAGGTCACAGGTGTATGGATGGCACTGTGCCTGGCTTGTGCTTAATTTTTTTGAGCCACTTCAAAATTCTTCATGCAACATACATCCTAAATCTACTTTGGTCATAATTTTAAAACAAAAAAAGCTTTCTTTTACATAGCAACAATGTCATTCTTTCATTATTTCATACTGATGTGATAATGTGTAACATACAGTTGGTATTAAAACTGTCACAGAAATTTAAAGCAGAACAGCCATTGACATCAGTATTCCCTCCAATTGATTTGTCTTCCTTTAAAGTTTCCATATATGCATCTCTCCTTCCTCCCTTGTGGATTTAGGAACAATTTCCTGTCCTCCCTCAGTTAGTTCACCAGCCTGGCTCAGCTCCAGCTCGGGAGCTCTTGAACTCCATCATGTACTTGCAAATTACTTTTTACAACTTCTCTTTTTTGTGTGTATACTTGTAACTTCTCCCCCCCCCCCCCAATTTGTTTTGTTTTGTTTGAGGCAGACTCTCATATAGCCCAGGCCAGCCTCAGGCTCACTGTGTGGCTTAGAATGATGTTGAATTCCTGATGTGGTCTTTTCAGGCTTGGCTTCGATGGCAGGAACAGCTTCTAATTAGGCAGCAAGAGAGGCGGAAGGCGGCCACTGCTGTGCAGCACTATCAGCACTGGCAGAAGCAGAGATCTCTGAAGGCTTGGCTTAAATACCTCCAGATCTGCAGGGTGAAGAGATGGCAGAATGGTGAGTCAGAAACCTAGGCTCCTAAGCCAGGCCTGAGCAGGTGGCTCTCCCCACTGTCTGTGACCTTCAGGAAGAGGAAACAGAAGATATTACACCACAGTTGTGATGACAGGAAAGTCAGAAGAAGAGTACGCCATCTTAGGTTCTCATTCATTTCCTTTTGGCTTGCTTCCTCTCTCTCTCTCTCTCTCTCTCTCTCTCTCTCTCTCTCTCTCCCTCCCTCCCTCCCTCCCTTCCTTTCTTTCTTCCTTTCTTCCTTTCTTTCAGATGTATTTATTTATGTCTATATATGAGTGTTCTGTCTTCATGCACACCAGAAAAGGGCACCAGATCCCATTACAGGTGGTTGTGAGCCACCATGTGGTTGTTGGGAATTGAACTCAGGTCATCCGGAAGAGCAGTCAGTGCTCTTAACCCCTGAGCCATCTCTCCAGTCCCCCATTTTGGCTTTTATTAACATGCCTATTAGTTGGAAGGCGGCTTGTTTCTGGATAGATCTCGCCAGGCCAGCACAATCTTACAAGAAGAGTTTTTTTGTTTTGTTTTTTTTGTTTTTTTTTTTGTTTTTTTTTTAAATTGAATGGGGGTGGGGGTGGGGGGAAGAGAAGCGAGGAAGAGAAGAAAGAGAAGAGGGGGTGAGGGGTTGGGGTCTCTGTCTTTTATTCTAACTGTGTTGTAATGAACAATGCACACCACCCTGCACCACCCCACATGGGTGAGGTGTTTTGCCTGGAATGTGTGGCAGTTGCCATGGCAACAGGGTCCTTATCGCCTAGGGGTGATGTCATTTGCTGGACCTGGAGGCTGACTGTAAACCACTTCTGATGCTAACACTAACTTTAATTCAGATTGTGTTAATGTATTGTGATTACTACATACCTTTTATTTCAAATGGGGCTGTCCTTATTGTGATGGGTATAATGTTATTTATAGGGTTTTTTTTATTGTGCTTATTTTTACACTGTATTACATCTTTGATAAGAATACTAGTTTTAGAGCCTGGCAGTGGTGGCACACGCCTTTAATTCCAGCACTTGGGAGGGAGAGGCAGGTGGATTTCTGAGTTCAAGGCCAGCCTGATCTACACAGAGAAACCTTGTCTCAAAAAAGAAAAACAAAAACAAAAAAACAATCAAAAGGTAGTTTTAGTGATTATTTGTATTTTTAGAATGACTTGCTTTTTTTGACTTTATTAATACAATATATTTGTTAGTGTCCCTTCTGTCAGACTCTGAGCCAGCCACTTACTTTCCCAGGTTTCCTGAGGACGTACAGGAAAAAGAACATACATGGTAGAGGAGACATGGGAGGAAGGACTGTGGAAGGCAGAGGTGGAAATTGCTTCACAGATCAAAGCAGATGAGAAAAGTCACCATTAGGCAAAAGAGTCCCATGGCTTCTGAGAGGGCAAAGCTCAGTCACATAGGAGAGGAGCTGGTTCTTTGGAGAAGGGTTCCTGGCATAACCAGTCATGAGACTCCCCAAACAGTTCCAATTCAGCCACCCCAACTCTGGCAGCCAAGCCGTAATGAACTCAGCTGTAGTGCTGATGTCCCTTGAAGTGGCAGGGGCTTGGAAGCTGTAGCTTGGGGCAGTGAGCATGGGATGTGAGACTGCCAAGCCAAGGTTCAGCAGCCCTTGAGCTAGAGATGAACTTTGTAGCTGAGATCAGGAGTGGGTGGAGGTGAACCTGGAGCACACCTACATTGTCAGGGGTGAGGAGCTAAGGAAGGAGAGCCACTGCCAGCAAAGACAAGGCAGATGAGTTGTGAATTTGTTTTTTTGTTTTGAGACAGGATATTACCATGTAGTGCTGACAGGACTCACTATACGGTCCTTACTGGCCTGGAGCTCACAGAAATGTGCCTGCCTTTGCCTTCCCAGAGCTGGGATTGAAGGTGTGTACCACCATGCCCGATGCTGTCACATGCTTACTTTTACTTAGTGAGCCATTTTCTAATACTTGACATGGACAGGCAGACTGTTCTTCAATGCCAGAGTCCTAAGTGAGCGGTGGCCAGGAGATGGGAAAATAAAAAGGATAGAAAAGGTGGGACCAGGCAGTCTTGCCAGGAGAGCTATGCAAGGAGAGCTTATTGGGAAATAAAGCATCAGTTCCATGGGAGAAGTGGGACAGAGGCAGCAGAAGCTGTCATGGAATGGGACCAATTAGGAAGCTAATAAAGCGTCCTTGTACAAGGACAACATAGGGTATTTTAAGAGCATCAGAGACAAAGCAATCCCCTTGGGACTGCTGACCACAGCCCCATATGGTGGAAGAGTTGGGTTCTTGGGATCTGAACCCACAACCACCAAAAGGCCCTGACCCAGGCGACTTCTGGCTCTGCCAAGTATGTTTCTGATTTTAGGTCAGAAGCTGTGTTCCTTTTTTGGTACATCATAGCCTCAGGGGAGGCTTGGGCTCAGCCCAGCCCTCAGTACACACTTGGATTATTTGAGTTTGCCCTCCCTTATGCAAAAGCATATAATTTGTGATATTAAAATTTTTGGGGGGCTGGCGAGATGGCTTAGCAGTTAAGAACACTGACTGCTCTTCTAGACACCTGAGTTCAATTCCCAGCAACCATATGGTGGCTCACAACCATCTGTAATGGGATCACATGCCCTCTTCTGGTGTGTCTGAAGACAGCAACAGTGTACTCACATAAACTAAATAAATAAATTAAAAAATTTTTTTGAATATTGATTTTTTTAAGTGAAAAGGAAAGAAAAAATTTAACATATCACAGATCCTGTGAAAATCTTCTCCCTTAGTCAGGCAACAGTGGTGCACACCTTCAATCCCAGCACTCAGAATGCAGAAGATTGGCACGGTGGGATTCTCACGGATGTCATTATTATGGTTTAGATTCCTCAATAGTTTGAGAATTAGTTGACCCAGGGCTTTTACTTCATCTCTAAAACCAGGAATATAATGGGCTTAAGACATAGCTTATGAAAGACCTCCTGACCCTAGCTTTTCTTTATCTTCTTTATCCTCTCATCTCCTGGCCTCCTCCCACTTCAGACCCCGTTACTAAGAACAGCCTGCTGGTTCAGGTCACCCCAGGAGCCTGCTCACTGATGCTTTTTGTAAACAAGCTTATTGAGTTTACACAGGAATGAATCGAACACTGGAGTGGACTCTAGGCTAGGCTCTCAGGCTCTTGTTCAAGTGAGTCCCATTTCCTCCTAGCCAACACTGCCTTGGCAAGTTCCCTGTATCTGTCAGACAGAGTGGTAGTAGACCAACTCTTCAGTTGCCCAGGGCTGCAGAGCAAAGCCTTGTGGGTTGTCTAGCATGTAAGATTTAATTGTGTGTCTCAAGCTATGACCTACTTGGAGGTCCCAGTTCACCAGCGATCAGCTGGTCAGCGTTGGAAGGACGTGTACTCTGAAGCTTGGGTCAGCATGGTAGAAAGCTCAGGAAGCCCTTTGCCAGCATGATAACTGCAGTGGTACATCATAGACATGAAGACTCAGCCTATCCAGGAACCAGCCACATAGAGGCAGAAATCAAACAGTGCCTTTCAAAGAGTCAGTTACCATTCTTGACTATCAGCAGCTAACTAGAAGCCTTACCGTACCTTGGGGAGAAAATTTTGGTTTTTGTTTTTCAAGACAGGGTTTCTTTGTATAGTCCTGCCTGTCCTAGACCTCACTCTGTAGACCAGGCTGGCTTTGCACTCACAGAGATCCGCCTGCCTCTGTCTCCTCAGTGCTGGGATTGAAGGTGTGTGCCACCACTGCCTGACCAAGGGGAAGTTTTGTTTTTTGGTTTTTTTTTTTTGGTTTTTCGAGACAGGGTTTCTCTGTGTAGCCCTGGCTGTCCCGGAACTCACTCTATGGACCAGGCTGACCTCAAACTCAGAAATCTGCCTGCCTCTGCCTCCCAAGTGCTGGGATTGAAGGCATGCACTACCACTGCCCTGCTTTTTTTGCTTTTTAAGACAGTTTTTTTGTTTGTTTTTTTGTTTGTTTTTGTTTTGTTTTGTTTTTTCTGTGTATTGTCCTGGGACTCACTCTGTAGACCAGGCTGGCCTCGAACTCAGAAATTCGCCTGTCTCTGCCTCCCGAGTGCTGGGTTTAAAGGCGTGTGCTACCACGCCCAGCTAGATTTTTTTTTTTTTTTTAGATTTAATTTTTTTTTATTTATTTTATGTATGTGAGTACACTGTAGCTGTACAGATGGTTGTGAGCCACCATGTGGTTGCTGGGATTTGAACTCAGGACCTTCGGAAGAACAGTCAGTGCTCTTACCGGCTGAGCCATCTCTCCAGCCCCCCTCCCTTTTTTTTTTTTAATTACACATTCCTTTCTTGGTTTGGTTTCTGTTGATGTGATGAAGCTATGACCAAACCATCTGGGAGAAAGAAAGTATTTATTTGGCTTATAGGTTATAGTCTATTATCATTGAGGGAAGTCAAGCAGGGACTTGGAGGCTGTAACTAAAGTAGGAGTGCTGCTTCCTGGCCTGCCTCCTTCCCTCTGTCTCATTTATCATTCTTCTAAGGCCCAGACCTACCTGCCCAGGGATAGCATCACCCACGATGCACTGTGCCCTTCTATATTAATCAGTGACTAACTTAAAAAAAAAAAATGCCTCACAGACATGCCACAGTTCAATTTGATGGAGTCAATCAACTAATTTCCTCTTCCCAGATGTGTGAACTTGACAACTAGGATTAGCCATCACCCTTCCTGAAAATTACGGACCTCTTTTCTTAGAGAGAGAATAACTTAAGAAGTCCCAATATCTTTCTAGTATCTAGACAACTCTTTTATGTTGTGTTCTTTGGGGTTGAACCGAAGGAGTCTCACATTTGCTAAGCATACACTATCACTTAAGACCTTTACTAAGGATTCTTTGTCAGAGTGCTCTAGAATCCTGTTCACTGCCAGTAAGTAGGGTCCAACCTCTGTGACCTCTCCCTGCTTGGGGAGCAGCACCCAAGAATTATTTCTCTGTTGCAGAGATGGCTGTACAATTCCACCGTGCTGCTGTGCTCCAGATACATTTCTGTGACTGGCAGTGGGCCTGGGAGTGGAGGCAGAGCTTGTCTGCCCACCATGCCCTGGTGGTGAAGCTGGCCAGGAGGATGGTCCTGCGGAGGGCCTTTGCACACTGGAAGCACTGTATCCTTCTTTGTACTGGAATGTCCATCCCCCCAGGGTGTCCTCAGTGTGAGGAGCTGGATGCCTTAGACAAGCCATCCTTACATGGTCCATTCAGGTCTTGACTCATGCTCAACTTCAGCTTAGTTTCTTGTGTTTGGTGAGCTAGGTAGGTTTCTATTTCTGTGATAAACACCATGACCAGCAGCATCTTGGAGAGAAGAGGGTTTATTTTACCTGACAGTTTCTACGCTATCATTAAGGGGCATCAGGATAGGAACTCAAGGCAGGAACTGAAGCAGAGGAATGATCCTCCCTAGTTTGTTCTCCAAGACTTGTTCAGCCTGCTCTTTAAACAACCCTGGACCACCTGCCCAGTGGGGGACCACTTGTAGTGGACTGGGCCCACTACAAATCTTTATCAAGAAAATGTCCCACAGAATTACCTGCAGGCCAGTCGGATGGAGGCAATTTCTCAGTTGAGAGTCCCTCTTTATAAATAATTCTGGCTGTGTCAGACTTCGAAAAAAACTAATGAGCACATGAGGGAAGCCCAAAGCCTCACAGCAGTCATTGACCAGTGGGGAAACCGCTATGAAAGTGGGCCTTCACACAGTGGTGCGATGGTGCTATGGAGTTGTATGAGAAGCATCCTGTGTGCCCGTATCTCGGGAGCAAGGAGGCAGAAGCATCTTAAATGCAAGGCTAGCATGACCACACCATCCAGACCCTAGCTCCAGACCCTAGCTCAGACTTTCAGGGTTTCTCTGTATAGCTCTGGCTGTCCTGGAACTCACTTGGTAGACCAGGCTAGCCTCGAACTCAGAAATCCGCCTGCCTCTGCCTCC
>NC_034602.1:26133574-26187654 GCF_900095145.1 Mus pahari
GAGTGCTGGGATTAAAGGCCTGCGCCACCAGGCCCGGCCCAGAACATTTTTTAAATAAAAGTTTTCGGCATCCTAGGAAGTTCAGGCAAGGAAGAAGCATCTGAGCTGAATGTAAGTCCTAGGTGACTGCAGGCTCTTCTGGCAGAGGTTGGTTATTCACACAGGGTTATGGATGAGAAAACTAATGTTCAAGAATATGCAATAGGGGCTGGAGAGATGGCTTAGCAGTTAAGAGCACTGGCTGCTCTTTCAGAGGACCCCGGTTCAATTCCCAGTTCACATCTGTCTGTAGCTCCAGTTCCAGGACTTCTAATACCCCACAGAGACAAAACACCAATGAACATAAAAATAAGTTATATATTTAAAATTTTAATGTGGTGGCTTGGTGGCACATGCCTCGAGGGCAGACGCAGGCAAATCTGTTTGAGTTTGAGGTCAGCCTTGTCTACATATGAGTTCTAGGCCAGCCAAGGGTATATAGTGAGATCCTATCTCCAAAAAGGAAAAAGTGCTGAGTGTTGATCGGGGAGGGTCAGTGTGGGCTAGGGCCTTTCATCCCTTTGTGCCCCACTCAGGGATTTACTCTCTATCCTGATGAGCTCAGGGTTCATAAGAATCAGTGCACTGAAATTTGTGCTTTAGAAAAGATGTTTCTAAGGCCAGTGAGATAGCTTGCTGCCAAGTCTCATGACCTGAGTTTGAGCCTTGGAACCCACTTGGTAGAAGAAGAACAGACTCCTGCAAGTTGTCCTCTGACCTTCATCACGGCACATACATACACACAAATAGAGATACATGTAATACAGAGAATTATTTTAAAAGAGAAGATGGCCCTAGATTAGAGGAGAGAGACTTGCCCAGAAAGACCATCTGTGTGCAGAGTCACGTAAGGGACAAGTCAGAAGTGGAGCGGCTGTGAGTGAAAGTTGAGCAGAGCAGAGAGATGGGTTAGTGCTGAGTATATGAGGATTGTGGGAGGAGAAAAGATCTGAAAACCCAAGCTTTTAGCTCAGCCACCTGACTGTATTGTGGTCCCAGACAATGCAAGTTCTGCTTGCTAGATTACGATTCCAAATGCTTATAGAAAGTAATAGCAAGTGATCTCAGGTACTTTTTTACCTTACATCAAATGGGCATCAAGAGACTGGCATGACCTGGCTCTTTGATAGAACTTCCCTTGGTCACTAAGAGAAGACAGGTGACTGTCAGCCTGTTTAGCAGGCCTGTTATACTTAGAGCCATGCCCCTAGGTGGCCCACAGGAAGTATACATATAGGGTAGGAACGTTGTTAAACTGGAGGCCTTAACTTCCTGGCAGACATGCTGCTACAGGCAGAAGAGGCTGCCCAGCATGAGGCAGCAGCAGACCACCACCAGCACTACCTGCTGGTAAGAGTACCAGAGCCTGGGGCAACTTCGGAGGCGTGTGCTCAGGGCTCCTGCGCCATACTAGTCCCTGAGTGGAGCCAGTTTTCAGTTTGCTGTAGTCTGTGCTTGCATTTTGAAGCTGAGAAAGTAATGAGTAGAGTCAGAGATTTGGAGTTAAAAGGGAACCTGAGAGGGGAACTGACCTCTTGAGTGGCGGAGATCAAAGTCTTGATCCTAAACCTGAGGCAAGGTCTGGGGAGTTCGTTCTTGTTTTGTGGGCTGCCCCTCCCGAAGGAGCTGGTCTTCAGAGGCTTTTAGGACCTCCTGGTGCTCCACAGAACACAGTGTGAAAACCCTTAGCTCTGTCTAACCTCTTCTCTCTGGCACTTTGCTTACATAGTATGTATGTAATTGGCGACAGAGTTGGGAAGGTGGCCCCAAGGATTCCGTCCTAGTATCTTTTTCTGTTGAAAACAGGTTGGTCTTCCCATATAAGTTAATACAAGGAATACAGTCCTCAGTAGGCAGGAATAGACACCCATCTTGTAAATAGTTGTAGATTCTGACAAGTTGACAGTGGGTACCAACCATCACAGATTCACCTGAGATCATTCTGGCAAACCACTTTTATAATTATGTAAATGTATATATATGTTAACTCTTATGTGGTTCCCAAGTCTGGGATTAGAGGCATGTATCACCATGCTGAGCCAACGTTCAACCTCTTAGAATTCTTTTTCATATGGGTCAAGGGGAGTCCTGCAGTTAGAGGCAACACTGTATTTTTTGTGTGAAGCCAGTGTTACTGAGCATGCTGGGTAAGCTAGATTCTATTAGGAACTTGATGGAGAAACTGCAGAGAACTGGAAAGGTCCTGAACCACAGTGGCTTCCAGTGATGCTTTCCTTGTTCATACTTCTACAGATCTTAGTGTACCTTTATAACTCCTCTTGTCATTTCTCTGGGTAGTATTCTTGCTTTAGAGCCTTAAAAGACAACGTGACCCAGGCCCGACTACAGCGAACAAGAAAGAAGCTTGCTCAGCAGCTGCATGATACTACAGTAAGACTCCCCCGGCCCCAACCCCAAACAGGGCTCTGCTGTATGAGTAGCTCTGGGTGGCCTCAAGCTCACTGTATAATTGGGGCTGGTCTTGAATTCACACTTCTCCTGAGTCCTGAAATTACAGGTGTACTGTGCACGGTACTTCATTTCTTTTAGATTCCATTACCATCCTGCCCGTTTTCTTTGTTAGTCCGTCCTTGCTGATAGAGAAATTTGTTTTAGCTTCTTTAGTGCTCCCTACCCACCCTGTCCTACTCCAGTTTGCTGAGAAAACCAGGACCTGATTTGGATGTTAGGGACTGGTTTTCTCCCTGACCTAGCATATCATTAGACAATACAAACCCCACGTAGTC
This sequence comes from Mus pahari, assembly GCF_900095145.1. Lineage (NCBI taxonomy): Eukaryota > Metazoa > Chordata > Mammalia > Rodentia > Muridae > Mus > Mus pahari. The sequence continues at coordinate 26,136,361 of NC_034602.1, forward strand.
CTGTGCTTGAAAGGTTGTTTGTATGTTTCCCCCATAGGCAGTTCTCCTCAAATAGTTTGTTGATCAGGGGCAACGATTCTCTTTTTTGATTTTATTTCTGAGTATAGATTTTTTTAAAAGATTAAGCACACAGTAAAACAGAACATGGTATAATGATTTACATACTACCTAGACTCAACATTCATTAGTATTTGCTTCAAATTTTTCCGTAAATAACTTCAAAGTAAATTATAAACACCTAAACACTTTGGTATGCATCACCCCCAAACAAGCAGTTTTACATCGCAGGACCATCCTGGCCATTTTCAGATTTTCACAGTTGTCCTTGAAAACATCTCCTCAAGCAGGATTCAATCAGTTCTACACTTTGTTGTTTTTCTTCCTTTGTCTGTCTGAAGACAGTCTTGCTGTATAGCCCAGATTGTCTCCATTTTCCATCTTTCTACCTTTCCTCCCCCCATACCTTATGTCTCCTCAGCACCTACTCTACAGCAGTGTTCTCTCGAGCCATACTCTGTATTCTAGTTAAGAAGTCTCAGGTTCTCTAGAGCTGCGAGAAGCACCGTTTAATCTGGCCCAGAATATGTCTCCCTAGGCCAGCCGCTTTGAGTGGGCTGCTTCAGTGTGGGGCAGTGCTCCTTTGGGGACTCAGAGTGAGCTGGGGGTCAGCTCTTACACCAGGAGCCCTCTCTCTTCTCATCGTGATAAACTCAGTTTTCTTCTTGTAGTTGCTTCACAAGTTCTGGAACCTCTGGCAGTCTCGAATTGAACAGAGGGAGGAGAGGGTACAGCCCTCCTCACTGCATGCAGCCCAGAGCCACTACAGGTAGGAGCTGGCTTCATCCTTGGCCTTTCTAGGGACACCTGGTTATTTTGATGCAGGGTTGTCCAAGAGCAATTACTCTGGCCTGAGTTAGTGCTAGACTCAGAAAGGTCTTTTAGCCAGATGTTGACAGTTCCCTTAACCCCAGGCCTGTGATCTGCATAGCATGTTCCAGAACAGCCAGGGATGCACAGTGATGCCTGTGTGTTTATTTCCTGGCATCTTCTCTTGTGTACATATCATAACTATACTCTGACATGCTTGCACAGGACTGTCACTTGAACAAAACACAGAAAACAAACAGGCAAGCAAACAAAAGTCCCTAAGCTGAAAGCCACACTAGGCATCATGGCTCCTAAGTGTGGTTTGCTTTTGGCAGGTTGATGGCAGTGAGAAGATGCCATTTGCACTGAGTCTCGACTACCACTGTATGAGCCTATTCCGTCACTGCCACTGCCTCCCTTCTGCAGGCCTTTGGTGTGTGTGCATTGGAACTGGTGATAGAACTCAGCAGCAAAGTGCTTGCTTAGTATAGGCAGGGTGAGTTTGAGCCCCTCTGCACTGAAGCAAAAGATTTATTAAAAAAAAAAAAAAAGACTGTGTGAATTGCTAATGTTAAAGGGTCAGGTTAGGAAGATATTTGGGGCTCAGTCTATATGGAAATAGGGAATGTCCTCTTAGTGCTAGTCATCCCTGTTAAATGCACTTATTTTAAAGTAAATATCTATGAAGGAAATTAGAAATATATAAAAAGTGTAAAATGAAAATAAAAGTTGCTAGGCCCTCTACTTCCAAGCCAGAGATGTTCATATATTAAATAATGTCTTGACTCCTTTCCTTCCTCAACTCATGGTGTCACCAGGTTAATCTGCAGTTACTGGTCCAGTTTTGGAGCTTTTTATTATGATTGATTGATAGATTGTTCTAGGGATCCAGTGCTTCTCACATGCTAAGCAGGTGTTCTTCCACAAATTACTTCCCCAGCCTCAGATCACATTTTTTTTTTTTTTTTTTGGTTTTTCGAGACAGAGTTTCTTTATATAGCCCTGGCTGTCCTGGAACTCACTTTGTAGACCAGGCTGGCTTCGAACTCAGAAATCCACCTGCCTCTGCCTCCCGAGTGCTGGGATTAAAGACGTGCGCCACCACGCCTGGCTTTAGAGCACATTTTTAATGAGTCAGTAAGAATCCTAATATTTTGGCTGGAGAGATGGCTCAGCACTGAAGAGCACAGACTGCTCTCTCAGAGGTCCCAAGTTTAGTTCCCAGATCCCACAGAGTGGCTAGCAACCATCTGTAACTCCCATTCCAGAGGATCCAATGCCCTCTATGGACATATACACATGGTACACACATGCAGGCAGACATTTAGACACATACAATTGAAAAAAAAAAGTACAATTCCATTCAGAGTTGTCAGGGTATGTCTCTGTTCTAAATCCTGGTTTACAAAATGGAGCATGTTATTCTTACATCTGGTATCATTACACGGAAGCGAGATCAGCCCTGGGGTTTGGCCAGAACTCCAGGAAGTTTAGAGATTCCTGTCTTAAATCCCGGACATACTGTGCTTGGTGTTCTACTTAAGTCTCCAAATGAGTCGTCAAGGGCTGGAGTATAGCTCAGTGGTAGGCCACTTGCTTAGCACATGTGTCCTGCAAAACATCACCCAACCAACCAGCCAGCCAGCCAGCCAACCAGACCCCAAGAAAGTGCTGGACGTTTAAAGCCAGCTAAAATCTAAGTTCAAGAGTTGGTGGTTTCAGGTCAGATAGTATGTTCTTCACTTTCCTCTCTCCAAGGATGAAACTAGTAAGCCCACAGGGTGCACTGAACCCCCAAGAGGTAACTACTCAGATACAACTGCTTAAAGACACAATAAAATCTTACGAGCTTGAAACCTGGCAGTATTGACCTGCAGTTCTTTGGTTTTCTGTGTTTGTTCCAGGATGACAGTCCTATGCAAGTGTGTCAGGGTGTGGCTACAGTATGTGCACAAGAGAAGATGCCAGCAGGTATGGAGCACACTGGGACAGACAGCTCAGCTATCTCCTAGTGGCGTTCACTGGCTTTGGGAAGATGCGTGGGGAAGGCCTGTGCAACGGGTCTGGTTCTGGTCTGGTTCTGGTCTGGAGGTGCTAAGAAAGCACTGGTGTCTCCCTCAGCCCTCACTGGGTCAGAGCCTGCACAACCCCTGCCCCTCCCCCTCCTCTCTCACACCCCAAAGTGCTGGGATTGTATGAGTGTGTCGGCATGCCTGGCCCCCACATAAGAGAGACTTACTACACACTGGCTTTGCCTTAGACCCTGTGCCTATGTCGATGTGCTACGACACACACACACACAAAAACTCCTGTGCCCCCAGCCTCATGCCAGGGTGGTAGGGAAGTGTGACTTGTAGGTCACTTTTGACAGTTGGCACAGGTGCCTGGAATGCTAAATGAAGGCTTTTGTGTATGCATGTGAGAGAGAGATGTGTGCAGGTGTGTGTGTGTGCGCGCGCATGTGTTTGTGTGTGTGATGTCTACAGTGTTCACAGAGGCCACTTGGTGTTGAGTTGTTTCATGTGAATGCTAAGAACCAAGCTGACGTTCTCTGGAAGAGCAGGAATCGCTCTTAACAGCCGAGTTTTAGCTGCTAAGGATATTGATACCAGAGTGAGATTTAATAGGGATATCAGCTCACTTGATGATACCTTCAGGGAAATTGCCCGTGTTTGACTGTCTTTGGCAGTAAGAGGAAGACACAAACTAAACTTCCCTCAGTTATTTTGGCACTGCCCTCTTTGCTACATCGATGTTGTCTCTGCCGCGGTCTGATGGACATCTGGGCTAGCTCTTCACAGCCGTGGGATAGAGTGGGGGTTTGGAGCTAGGTGCAGACTCTGCCTAAGCTGTCTCTGTCTCTCAGGCCGCCCTTCATAGCTGCCCTCTGCCACTCCTAAGTGTTCTGAGTGTGTCTGCCTCTTGCTGTACCTGTAGCTCTGTAGCTCTGTAGCTCGTGGCCTTGTCAGCATAGGGGCTCCCTCAGCCCTTGTCACTGCCTGTGTGATTAATCGGAACATTAACATACAGTTGTGTGCTGATTTTTCAGCCTGTAGCTGCTGTTTCATTTGTTTGTTTGTTTGTTTGTTTCTGAAACAGGGTTTTTCTGAGTAGCCCTGGCTGTCCTCCAACTCGATCTGTAGATCAGTTCACCTGCTTCTACCTCTCGAGTGCTGGGATTAAAGGCATGCACCAACACTGCCCGGCTTCTGCAGTGATGTTTAAAGTTCCCATTTTTGGATATTTGAATATAGTGGAGAACATTTCCCAAGGGCTGGGTTTAAAGGAGCGCAGACTCACACCTGACTAGCCTGGTGCTTCTCAAGGGTCTGGCATGCCTGTTGTTGCCCAGCATAGTGCCCAGCTGAGGAGCTGACTCATGTACATGGGTGAACTGTCTTGGCCACATCAGAATGTTTCAGATTGGCTATCTGGAAGCTGATGTGATGGCATGTACACATACCCATAATACCAGCACCCCAGAGGCACAGGTACAAGTATTGCTGCAAGTTCAAGGCCAGTCTAAATAGTGAGGTTCAGACCAATTTGGGCTGCACTGTGAGACTACCTCAAAAAAAGGAACCAGGTGTGCCAGTTCATACCCACTATCTTAGTACTCAGGAGGCAGGCACAGAGGATAAGTAGTTCAAGGTTATCTTCAGATGCAGGCCAGCCTGGGCTACACAATACCTTGTCTCATACAAAACAAAAAACAAAAATGTAGTTTGAAAAAGGGAGCTTGCCTGCCTATCACTTTAGTGCCTGTGAGGAGAAGTGAGGATCAGTAAGTAGTCCAAGGTTATTCTTGACTGTTTAGTGAGTGTTGGCCATCCTAGGCTACACGAGCCCCTGTTTCAAGAAAAAAGAAAAAGAGTTCCCATGATGTCCAGGCTGGCACAGGTCGGAAGGGCTAGCTCAGGTCTCTCTTACCCTGCTCTAGCTTAGCCTGCTTTTGGAGGAGAAACAAGTCCAAGAGCAGCAGGAGCTTGCCCTGGCCACTGCTCTGTAAACGCCTTTTGCTAAAACCACCTTAAATACCACCTGTCCACAAAGCTATCTCAGGAGCACACTTCTTTCTGTTTTAGGGAAACAAAAAGTCATTCATTATGGGTTTCTTTTTAAAATTAATGTAGCCTGGCATGGTGGTGTACACCTTTAATCCCAGCACTCAGGAGGCAGAGGCAGGCGGATTTCTGAGTTCGAGGCCAGCCTGGTCTACAGAGTGAGTTCCAGGACAGCCAGAGCTACACAGAGAAAACCCTGTCTCAACAAACCAAAACAAAAAGTATAATGGCCACCAATGTGCATGTGTATTTCTGCATATCTATGCATGTGAGTGCAGTGTCTGAGTAATCCCAAAGAGGACCTGAAATTACAGGACTGTGAGTGGCCTGACCTGGATGTTGGCAACTGTCCACAGATGCCAAAAGAAGGCATACGGCCTGCTGGGATTAGAGTTTCAGATGGCTAGAAAACACCGTGTGGGGGCTGGGAATCAAACCCTGGCACTCTTAAGTGCTGAGCCCTTTCCAGCCTGCCGTCTGTCTGCCTGCCTGCCTGCCTGCCCACCTGTCTGTCTGTCTGTCTGTCTGTCTGTCTGTCTGAGACAGGGTCTCATTGTACAGCCATGGTTGGACTGGCTTCAACTATGTAGACTAGGCTGGCCTGACCTATGTAGACTAGTTTGGCCTTTAGACTCAGCAGAGAGTGACCTGCCTCTGCCCCTAGGGTGCTAGAATTAAACGTGTGTCACCAAACCCAGCTTCAGTTAAATACACACACACACACACACACACACACACACACACACACACACACACACGTATTCTTATTCATTTGTGTCTAGAAAGATAACACTGCATATGATTAAAGATGCAAATAGTTTCATGTTTCAACATTGCTTTTGTTGGTTGGTTTGTTGGTTTTGGGGTAAAGATTTATTTATTTAATGTATATGAGTACACTGTCACTTCAGACACACCAGAAGAGGGAGTCAGATATCACTACATATAGCTGTGAGCCACCATGTGGTTGCTGGGATTTGAACTCAGGACCTCTGGAAAAGTAGTCAGTGCTCTCAACCTCTGAGCACTGCTCTCCAGCCCCTCATGGTACATTTTTAACCTAGCAAACTGGCGAAGATCAAACATAACACTTCATTCTGTTCCTACCTGCATGAGAAGCAGTCTTTGAGAAGAGTGTGCCTCCGAACACTCACCGAGGCCATTTGTTACTTTGTTTCAGTTATTGCGGGCCAAAGCAGATGGTTATTTCCAGCAGCGAGCACTGCCTGCTGCCTTCTACAGGTGGTACAGAGGCTGGCGAGGGCACCAGCAGAGGCAGATCCTCCACACAAGAGCAGTGTGTTTTCACAGGTATGCTGTGCAGTCCCTGTGTGTCGGGGACAGGCAGCTCTGATATAGCTCTGGTGACTCTGGCATGCCTTGGCTTTGTGTTACTGGCTTCCCAGCCTCCAGTCCCTGGTCCTCTGGGTTTTCAGAATGAGGGCCTTTTGATCTCATGGAGCAGGAAAAATTAGCCAGTACCTTCCCCTGGGACAACTTTCCGCCATCCTTTTGGCAAGTGTTTTCAGAACAGCTTATGTTTTATGCCTCTGCTCTTCTTTCATGAGCACAATTTCCTGTTAGTGTTGTAATGAGAGCTTTGATGGAGCCTCACATAGTGTGATTTCCCTAAAATGTTGTGCTGCTGTTCTATAAAACATAGTCTTTTGAAGTCTTAGAATAACAGTTCTCAACCTGTGGGTCGTGACCTTTTCACAGGGGTCATCTTAGGCCATTTGAAAACACAAATATTTACATTATGATTCATAGCAGTAGTAAGATTACAATTATGAAATAGCAGTAGAAATAATTTTATAGTTGGGGAGTGGTCACCACAACATAGGGAACTGTATTAAAGGGTTTCAGCATTAGAAAGGTTGAGAACCACTGTCTTAGAACAATGGTCACCCACAGAGTTAAAAAGGTCAAGGAGCTACAGGGTGGTAAAGTCGTACTTTTTTTGTTTTGTTTTGTTTTGTTTTTTTTGTTTTTCGAGACAGGATTTCTCTGTATAGCTCTGGCTGTCCTGGAACTCACTTTGTAGACCAGCCTGGCCTCGAACTCAGAAATCCACCTGCCTCTGCCTCCCAAGTGCTGAGGTTAAAGGAGTGCACCACCACTGCCCGGCTAGTCATACATCTTTAATCCTAGCAACGTAGAAGGCAGAGGCCGTTGGGTCTCTGTGAGTTTGAGGCCAGTGTAGTCTTCAAAGTAAGTTCCAGGTCAGCCAAGTGCTACACAGAAAAACCAAAACATAAAAATAAGAAATGTCTTTTGTTGGACATGCTTGGCTTCTAGTCAGTTTTTCTCTTTTCTGTGTATTTAGAAGGACATTAGAGAAGCAAGTATTTGCTCTTTGGAGGCAGAAGATGTCTCAGCATCGAGAAAACCGCTTGGCCGAGAGAATGGTGCGCAGTCTTCCTTGAATGGGTTCCTGGGGGGGGGGGAATCCATTTTATGCACTTGCCCTGGGGTACTCCTCAGAAAGTTATACAAGCCTGGTCCACCCTGCCAGGTGCAGGAGCCTGGGAAAATCCAGACATTGGTGTCTGAGGTCAGCTCAGCTCACTGGCAGCTGCGGGGGAGGATCTCTTGCTGGTCTCCTCTGAACTGTTCTCCTTCTGGATTGTTCTGTTTCTTCCCACCCTGCCTCAGGCTATACTGCAGGCAGAGCAGCAGCTTTTGCATAGGTTCTGGTTCATGTGGCGCCAACAGGCAGCAGTGTGTTACCTGGAGCGACAGCAGCAAGCCATGGCCATTGCCCACCACCACAGTGGGCTGCTCAGGAGGGCTTTCTGCATCTGGAGGGAAAGCACCCAAGGATTTAGGATAGAGTGAGTGGCATTTCTACTCCAGAGCTCCTTCCCCCTCAGGCCAGCTTTGCCAGAAGCTCCAAGTGCCCACCCATTAGTGGTGCATCAGGTTGGTCTTGTTGTATGTCCTGGAAATTCAGCTTGAATCAAGGGACAGGACCTTGGAATCTGTCATTGGACTCAGATGCTTTGAAACTCAACTCCACCTTGCTTCCTGCCTGGGACCCATGTAGCTAGTGGCAGGTATAAACTATGAGCCCATTATCAGGTGGCTGGACTTGCTAGTGGGCAGGTTATGACAGTGTTTACCAGACCACCGGGCTACAATGGAGAGTGCATGCAACCCACGTGGCTGGTGAAGAGATGTTGAAGCCCCATGAGGTTTCCTGAAAAATTTTGAATCTCCGTGTCCCTACTTGGAAGAGGCCCAGATCATCAGACAGCTCTTCAAAGAATCCTTCACTCCCAGAGCTCAGTAGTTCTGAGGCCCCTTGTGGTCTAGTCTCTGCTGAGCTGCTCCTGTTTCCCCACAGGAGGATGGGCAGGACACGGGCTGCACACTTCCACTCTGCACGGCTCTTGCGCTGGGCCTGGAGCATGTGGAGGGAGGTAAGGCTTTGGGATGGGCACAGCCTGAGTGTGGCTTTTGGACAGGTGGGGCTGTTTGTCCACATGACTCAGAGCAGACAGATGGGTTCCTCCATGTGCCTCTGGTCAAGGCCAACTGTGAGGCAGTGCTAACTTACTTATGTGTGGGGCTGTGATTATCTGAACTTACTGAATGTGAAGTTCCTGGTCTGGCCGTTCACAGAAACTCTACTAAGGGTGTAACAGTGAAGCCAGTACCTGTCCAGCATCTCCTGTCCGGCACTTGCTCATTTGACACCCACCAACCCCTAGGGGTTTATATTTATAGATGAGATTGAGGCTCAATTGGTATATTCCCCTTCTGTGAGCTCACAGAATGAAAACTCCGAGACATTGCTGCTGTGAGCCCCGTCCTGGCCCTTGGCCCACAGTCCCCACTCTTTCCTGTGTACAGTGCCTGGCCCTGAGGCTGGAAGAGCAGCAGAAGCTGAAGCGGGCGGCCCTGCACAGCCAACACACCCTGCTTCACAGGGCTCTGCAGAAGTGGCTGGTAGGTGCCAGCTCTTTCTTCCAGGTCTCCTCACTGTGGGGTAGGGGAGGTCTCTGGAAGTGTTTATGTTCCTTTCCAGAGCGATCTGGCTAGGCTCAAAACATCAGGTATCCCAGAAAGTGCTGCCTGGGGCACCAACCATTTTGGAAGTCTGGTTTCTGTATAAGATTTCAGGACTGGGGATCATTAGAGTGGGGATAGGTGCTGGCCTTGGAATGGAGGCCTTCAGCCTCTTCCCTCTGATAGCTCTGGCCTGGCAGCCACTGTGGTCAATGTACCTCTGAGGCCTACTTGTAGAGGGAGAAGTATGGTCCCAGGGGTGGCCTCCAGTCTTCCTCATCTCCCGCAGGTTTACCAGGACAGGGTGAGGAGTGTTCACCAGGAGGTGGCCGCCAGGGAGAGACAGCACAACAGGCAGCTGCTGTGGTGAGTCCTTTGGATCCCTCAGGCTGAGGAAAGACCTTCCAGAATCAGGTGTGGGTGGGTGGGGCAGTCCTGCCTAAGGTGTGCAGAGAATGGCCTCGGTGTTTCCTACTGCTTAAGTGTTTGATTCTGGCTTCCCCACGGCAAGCTATGCATCTTCAGGCTCACCTCAGCATGCTCTGATCTGCCCCTCACCAGAGGTCCACATAGGAGCGTGTTTGTCATGTTCTGAGCCTCCTTCCCTCCATGCTTCACAACTAACCTTCTCTCCTCCTGACACACTATTTCATCCTCATTCCTGTGTGCAGCCTTCGGCCTCTCTGTTGGCCCCTCTAGGACCATCTATAACTCTCACCCCCCACCCCACTCCTTATAATTCAAGTTCTGAACTCCTGCTCCCTCTCTCTTTGTATTTGTTCTGGCTGTGTGTAGGCTATGGGTCTGGTGGACTTTAAACAGTCACTCCCCTGCAGTCCTCACGAAGCACCCTCAGATAGACCAGAATGAGAGAGCAAGTAGGTGCTGGGGTTCCTGCGCCTCTTACCTCACTGTGAGTCACCTGAATTGTTATCGTCTGCTTACATCTGTGCTCTCTTTATCATATCGGTGATGGCCTGGTGCACTGCTGGCCACTGGTCCCACCTGGTACCTGGCACAGAGCAGATACTCAGCTTCAGCAAGAGTGTGAGCTTGAGGGGCATGAGACAGATGCTCTGAGGCACAGCCTTTACTCAGGCATGGGAAGAGTCAGTGTTTCCAAGGAAACCTCCTAGGCCCAAACTGCTGTCACTCTCCTCACCTGACCCATGTCATTACAGGTGGGTGTTACATCGCTGGAGAGAGAACACCATGGCCCGTTTGGATGGAGCTAAAAAAACCTCTCAAGCAAGAGTCCACTACAGCAGGACTCTGTGCTCCAAGGTGAGGTACAGACTGGTTACCAGGGAGCCTGGGGCTCACATTACAGTCCTTATTAATTGACACTTAATAAGGACCTCCCACGGTTGCTATCCATCTTTCACACATACATGTCTGTAGGAATTTTTGTTTGTACTGAGGTAGCAATCACTGTTCATTAAAAGAAAACATGTCATATAGGAAGCAAACTAGTTCTTACCAGAACCAGTACTTTTCATATGTGTGCACCGCTACACTCAGGTAGAGCCTGGGGCTGCTGAGATTCAGTCCCTTGTTGGAAGACTGTGCCAGGTCTTGCCCACTGGCACCCAGACTGCATGCTCAGGAGGCCTGTCTGGAAGCATGGAGCCTCCCAAGAGGTTCTTGGTCATCTAGTTTGAAATGACCCAGACCACCTCATTTCCTTGGCTGGGGTAGATGTTGGCAATTTCCTGTAGGTCCCATGCTCTAGGGATGAGCAATGCATTGGGATATAATACAAGGAAGTAGTTCAAACAGAAACAGTCTCAGAGGCATTCCCTGGGTCATGGTTGTTCTGGAAGAAAGCAGATTGGGAACTCCGAGTGACATAGATCTACCTGCTGGTGACCACACAGTTCCCTGGGGAGGCAGCAGCTGCATTTATTAAAGGCTGGTGTCTTCTCAGAAATGTTCAAGACATGCTGGGCGGTCCCTGCCTTGGGAGGAGATGACCAGACCTGGTTAGGTTTAATACTCGGAAGAGGTTTAACTCATGTGGGGATGGAGGTTATGGCTGGTGAAGCTGGTACCATGCTTCATCTGGTTCCCTGCTTTCTCTAAATGTGTTTAGTGGCACTGGGGAGATGTTCAAGCATGAGGACTGGAGTTCAAATCCCCAACACCCACATAGAGTTGAATATGACTGTGTAGGTGGTCTTTGGTACTTTGTGAGTTCTTTTTCTACCTTTTATCCTTCCTGCTTTCACTCCCTATCACTAGATAGGAGAGAAAGAAGAATATATATACAGAGAGAGATCCCTGAATCTAGTTTCTTTCCTTTTGTTTCTTCTTAGAGCACAACTACTAACAAACTGCAACCAACCCCCCTAAGTGACTGGCAACCACCAACTGCCTATCAGGGCTCTAGCTTTTATTACCCTCTGAAAAGTTCCCAGAATTCCAAACATCACAGGATCTGCAGCTGACAAACCACAGCCCTGCTAGGCCTGAGGCAGTCTTAGTCAGCTGCTGTAGACAGTCTGAAGCAGCCCCATATTCCCAAACCTGAGACTGAAACCAAAGCACATTCTCATCACTACAACTGCATGTGTCTGTAACTCTGTCCTGGAGTTAGAGTCAAATTGAGGACCCTGGGACTCTCTGTCAGCCAGGACAGGAGCTTCAGCCTCTGACACTGTGTTTCGGGCCATCTACACCCAGAGACATGTGCATGTGCACACATGCACACACCCCACACAAAGGGGTTTGTGTTCTCTTTTGAGATGCAGTCTTACTATGTAGCCCAGGCTAGACTGGAACTTACTGTGTAGATCAGACTGGCCTCAAACTTACAGAAATCTACTTATCTTTGTTACCCAAGCTCTGGGGTTAAAAGTGTGTATCACCACACACTACCCACAAAGGGTTTTGTTACTAGGCTTCCTGTGTAAGAAAAAATATTCCAGGCAGTGGTGGTGGACGCCTTTAATCCTAGCACTCAGGAGGCAGAGGCAGGTGGATCTCTGTGAGTTTGAAGCCAGTCCAGCCTATAGAGTGAGTTCCAGGACAGAGAGTCAGGGCTGCACAGAGAAACTCTGTCTTGAAAAACAAAAGAGGGGGAAAAAAGAAGGAAGAATTAACACAATGCTTAACAAATGATGGAGTATAACCCATGTAACAACTTCATTTCTATGGCACAATATCAAGTTTAAACCCTCCCGATAGGAAAGTCCCAGTGACTGAGTAGTCAGATTTCCCTTTAAGGGGCCCGAAGCCCCAACCCAGGACTGAGCAGATGGCTGGCTCCTTCCTGGATATGTTTGAGAGCCAGGTGTTAACCCTTCAAGTCTTACCTCAAGAGAACCCAGCACTGGTCACAGTGTGTCCTTGATATCAAAGAATGAAATGAGCACTGTATTTTCTCTGCCTGTCTGTAGGTCCTCGTCCAGTGGCGAGAGGTTACGTCAATGCAGATATATTACCGACAAAAGGAGGCAGCTACCCTCAGGGAGGCCCGGAAAGCACTGGACAGGGGTAAGAGAGGCCTGTGGGGACAAACAGTGATGGGAGTGTGAGCACAGGACTTCCTAAAGTTCCATGTGCTCTGCAGGCTCTGTCCATGTGTGCTCATTCCCTGGTGCTCCCCTGACCAGGCTCTGTCCATGTGTGCTCATTCCCTGGTGCTCCCCTGACCAGGCTCTGTCCATGTGTGCTCATTCCCTGGTGCTCCCATGACCAGGCTCTGTCCATGTGTGCTCATTCCCTGGTGCTCCCATGACCAGGCNCCAGGCTCTGTCCATGTGTGCTCATTCCCTGGTGCTCCCATGACCAGGCTCTGTCCATGTGTGCTCATTCCCTGGTGCTCCCATGACCAGGCTCTATCCATGTGTGCTCATCCCCTGGTGCTCCCATGACCGTCCATGTGTGCTCATTCCCTGGTGATCCCATGACCGTCCATGTGTGCTCATCCCCTGGTACTCCCATGACCGTTCATGTGTGCTCATCCCCTGGTGCTCCCATGACCGTCCATGTGTGCTCATCCCCTGGTGCTCCCATGACCAAGGGGCTTCAAACAAGAATTCATTTTTCTCAGGTCCAGAGGCCAGAGGCTCTGGAGGAGAGTCCTTCCTGGGCTCCTCCAGCTTCTGGTTGTTGCCCTCTTTGGTCTTCCTTGGTGATGTATGTATGTATGTATGTATGTATGTATGTATGTATGTATGTATACACACACAATTGATATCATATGACATATGTTTATATAATATATACATGTATTAAGTGAGCTTTAAAATAATATTATCCACATCATACCTGAGATGCTCAGAATCTGGTACTTGTCTTTGAGGCTTGACCTCAGTAGTCAGTCAGTACAGAATAGCTGGGGTCTTACTGGGTCAGGAAGCAGGGATGACAAGGTGGTTATGCAGTCTACAAAGTGGGGTGCCTCAGTAGTCCCTTGGTGGTGCTGGAAGCCCAGAGAGTCCCTGGAGGACTGTTCATTCTTAGCCTGCAAAGCTTGAAATGCTGGTTTGCTATGAGCAAAGGAATGGGCAGTCCAAGCACTAACAGAGCTGTCTCTGAAGGACTTTTTTTTTTAAAGATTTATTTATTATATATAAGTACACTGTCTCTTCAGACACAGCAAAAGAGGGCATCAGATCTCATTACAGATGGTTGTGAGCCACCATGTGGTTTCTGAAATTTGAACTCAGGACCTCTGGCAGAGCAGTTAGTGCTATTAACTGCTGAGCCAATTCTCCAGCTCATGAAGAACTTTTCTTAAAGGGGATGGTGGCATAGGGCAGGTCCTTGAAACAAGGAATTTAGTGGGTAAGCACAAAATACCATCCGTGGGAGGGATGCAGTAGCATTGTGGTTTGGTGCCTTTTTGGTTTTGTTTTGTTTTTGAGACGGGGGTTTCTCTGTATAGCCCCAGCTGTCCTGGAACTCACTTTGTAGACCAGGCTGGCTTCCAACTCACAGAAATGCTTCTGCCTCTGCCTCCTGAGTGCTGGGGTTAAAGACCTGTACTCATTGTTTTGTCTGGTATTAGACCTCAGGATTTCTGCCACACCTTTTTAGAGCTCAGGGGAAAATATCCTGACACAGGCTTTTACAGAGCACAGGCTTGTAGTGCCAGCATCTGGAAGGCAGGAAGGAGGCGTGCTGGAGGAGCAAGGACCACACAGGGTGCACCCTGCCTCTTTCCTTCTCCCATTCTTTTCTTTGCAGGACTACATCATTTCTCCCTCCCTCTTCCCTACAAACCGCTTTTGCTCTTTCAAACCCTGGCCTGTTTTAGTTGTTACTGTGTGTCCTGCTCAGTCAGTATAGTGTTGCTTACATGTCTCAGGGCCAGCCACTTAGTACTGGATAACCAACTGCTGAGCTCTTTCCTGGGAAAGACTTTTTCTTCCACTCTCAGCATGTCTTAGTTTTCAAGTAGTTCTTTGTATAGAGTAGAGGCCTCATGGGCATTTCCCCATCCACTGTGACTGTCTATCAGTGTTGTCCCTGTCACATTGATGGCTCTGACATTACTAGGAGACAGAGTCACACAGCAAACTCCCTGATCTTCAGGTTCTTAGAATCTTTTCTCTTCCACAGTGTTCCTGAGCTTCAGAGGTGGGAGTGTTTTGTAGATATATCTGCTGAGTCTGGATTCCGTAACTCTGCATTTCATTCCCCTCTACCTTGTACCTTCCTGTTGTTTCTTAGCGATGATGCCATCCATAGTGGTAGCTAGGGAGATAGGGACACTTAAGGCTGCACCCAAGATATGACATGGCTGGTGGACACCGTCCAAGATAAGGCTCATGACTGCTGCCTTCTCTGGAGCCTGTGGATGGCTCCAGAGGTACCTCCTGTACTAGCATTCCCAGCTCCAGGACATGGTCTACACTGTGGGGCCCCAAGAGATCGTTACTTCTTTCCTGGTCATACCTCGGGCTCATTGGACTTCACTCTCTGAGCTTTATTTCCTGCCTCCAAGGCTGAGCTCTAGTAGGAAGCTCCCTTTTGGGACTAGGAGTCTCCTTCTGCATGCCTAGCATCTGTTGGTGTTGCTCTGTGGGCCCCGAGATACCTGCAATGACTGTGGACATTTATGGGGACAGCACTTGGAGATGCAGCAGCAAAAAGAAATTCTAGTTGCAGTTTCCAGACTGTAGAGATGACCAGGCCTGGCTGGCCTTACACAGTGGCCATGGAGTCTGTGTTGCTTTTTCTCACAAAAGGCTGACTGTCACATCACATAACCTCTCCACTGTCTACGCCTTCCCGTGCCACAAAGTCACTTATGAATGAAATCCTGTACAGTTTTCAGCTGGCTTACATCTGCTTCAGGTCGTCTCTGGAACTGGTTTCAGCACTGGCGGTTCTGCAGCCAGAGGGCAGCCCAGCAGAGATTGCAGCTGGGACAGGCGGCTCAGCATCACCGCTGGCAGCTGCTGATGGAAGCAATGGTCAGGTGGAAGGCACACCATCTGGGATGTGTCAGAAAGAAGGTGAGGCATGTGGTGGCAGCTTTCCAAGCTCTTATGAGTCAGGGGTGTCTTGAGCAAGTGCCTGTGTCTTGGGGAGGCGTCTCCAGACAGAACTCTGGGCAGCAGTCCTAGTGCTGGGATTCTGCAGGAACAAGTGTCCCGTGAACATAGGACTAGCCAGCCTCAGCATCAAGGCTACCCCAGGAGAAGGCTGCTTTCTCCTGACCCCTGACTTTAGGGCTGGGGAAAACTATGGGGGCAGGAGCCTGCCCTTGGCAGACGGGTGTTCACTTGGGTGGAGTCTCCCCATTCAGCTGCCCCGGGGCTGGGGATAGACCCTGAGTTAGGTGACCTGTGGAGCCTGACCCCATGTGCATTTGCCCCCCCAGTTTCTGCAGAGGCAAGCTGCCCAACTCCTGGCACAGAGACTCAGTCGGGCCTGCTTCTGCCAGTGGAGGAAGCAGGTGAGAACCAGTGTGGCACTTCTTGCCTACTGGCAAGACTTCAGCTTAGAGCCATCTCAGCCCCACATCTAGTTCAGTCTTTAATACTGTCTTTGTCCCAGGGCTTCATCCCTGTGCCTCATCCCCACCCCCGCACTATCAGCTTCCTTCATATGCCATTTGTAGAAGGCTGGTCTCTTCGATTCAGGTTTCTCTTAAAGTGTCATCTTAAACACACTGGAATAATACCCAAAAATTAATGTGAAATTAATTTCAAGTCTTTGTTGGGGTCTTGATAAAAGACTAGAAGGCAACACACAGTCTGCTCAGCAAAGCCAAGTTTATAGTCCATTCTTGCTCTAGGCTGGAGAGCCTTCCTTCCTTTCCGGCTCTGCTCCCAGTTCCCCCAGCATTGCTCTGTCCATTCACTGTCCAGTCAGAGGTGTCTGTGCATTCTTCCTTCTGTACTGTGCTTTTTCCCTTCACAGTCCCTGAACATATTAACTATCTCAAGGTCAGGATGAGGCCAGAACCTGAACCCTTCCCAGTAGAAGGAGGGTAGATGCTTTAGCTGGTGGGCTGAGAGAGGCCATTGCCATGTTCCCTGTGTATTCCTTTGAATAACCCAATCTTTCTGACCCACAGCTAGCAGTCCGGAAGCAAGAACAGTGGGGCACAGCCCGGGCCCTGTGGTTCTGGGCCTTCTCACTACAAGCAAAGGTAATGGTTCTAATGTCCTGGGCACTCCTGCCTTCAGGGGCTGCTCTGTAGGCTGGGTCGTGGGATTCCTTATGGAAGCCTGAGTCTCATCTCTTTTCCTCTCTTCTGCAAGGTGTGGACTGCATGGCTGGGCTTCGTACTTGAGAGGAGGAGGAAGAAGGCACGGCTGGAACGGGCTATGCAAGCCTACCAGCAGCAGCTCCTACAGGAGGGTGCCACACGGCTTCTGCGCTTCACAGCTGGAATGAAGGCCTTCCGGCAGCAACTCCAGGCCCAGCAGCAGGTCCAGGTAAGCAAGAGCTGCTGGTGAGAGGTGGGCAGGGCAGGGCAGGGCAGGAGCTGATGAGAAGCTGTGTTGTAGGCAGCCCACAGCCTCCACTGTACAGTCCGCCACTGTGCTGAGCTCTGGAAAAAGAAGGTGCTTGGTCCAGGCAAGACTTCTCAACCACCAGCACCTACCACATTCAGCAGGAGAGTGACATTTAAGGATTCCTTCTTCTCTGGACATGCTGCGGAGGCTGGACATGCTACCCAGGAGAAAAAGAAGCTGCGAGCTCCTCCGTCTCAGGGAGTCCTGGGTAGTTTGGCAGTAGCTGCTGGGGAGCCCTGCCTCCTAGACCTGTGAGTGGGCTGTGGTTCACCTCTGCCTCTAGTCTTTGAGCCAAAGCTGGGCACACACAAGAGGAACAAAGAGCCATGGAAAGGACAAGATGAGAGTGCCACAGCCTCATAACACCAGAGCTGCTCAGGGGCCTCTGTCGGGCCATTCGTCCCTGGGCACTGTTCTGAGGAGACTGTTGTCCTTTCCCATGTGACATCTGCTTCTCCCTGGTTTATGATACTCAGCAGAGTTAAGCCTTCATGCCTTGTCTTAAGCTTGTAGCCTCCCTTCTGAGCTCTACTTTTTGTGGGCACCCAATCTTCTCCATCCTCCATGGATGGCTTCTCTCAGCCCTATGTGCACTACCCTTGAAAGGCAGTTGTCATTCCCAGAGTAACCAGCACTGAGTCTCAGAACTCATGGTGGGTAGAGTGTTCTGGGCCAGCCCCTATTTGTCCCCACTCTTTACCCTTCACCACTAACCTTGGCAGGACCCTGAATATCTTAGGGTCTTCTGATAGGAAAGAACACATACTGTCAGCTTGCTGTGAAGGTCAAAAGAAGCAACTCCAGCTCCAGCACCCAGGAATCAATCAGGAAGACTGTAAGGGTCATGTTGAGTTGTCTAGGCTCAGACCTACCCTGTGTACATGCCGGCCTTCAGTCTCCCTGTAAAATGCCAAGGACTGAACCTTAGCAAGATCTCAGGTCCCCTTGCAGACCTTGTCAGTCCAAGGAACATACTATTTCTCTCCAGCAATGCAGCCCGCTCATCACGGAAACAGCCCCGACGTCCATCCTTCTTGCTTGAGCATTTGGAAAGCCAGAGGTCCCCAGAGTGGTACACCCTTGGGGAGCAGCAGTAAGTTGAATGGTTGTGAGTCCAAAGGCACTGAAAACTATGTGTCCCTATATTTTATTGGATGTCTGGTCCCTTTAATCCAGAGGAAGGTTCCATGGTGTGACCAGCTTCTGCTTCTGCTCAGGTTAGAGAGGCCCCTGGAAGAGGGTCAAAGCATGGCTCCGCTGAGAGGCTCTTCCCTGACAAGACCCTTCCTGCCTGTGGTCCTGCCGAATGTTTCTGATCCGAAGCTGCCTCCTACGGCCAGTCCAGGCCTGGAGCTGCTGCCTTCCTCCTCCATCATGCCCCGTGGGGCAGGAGGCACTGCCAGGGTGAGTTCTCCACTGCACAGCCACTCACTCCTTTGGTGCTCATTCTCCAACCCTTACTACTCTTCTTTCTAGAACACCTTGGTCACTTGACAAGCTTGGGTGCCTGGCACATCAGGCCTGAAACACAGCAGTGGCTAGTCTGCTAACACCCCAGCCCTTGAGCAATGACTGATGTCGGGACAACCAGAACCTTATAGGCGGGCTCCCAGCAGGGCCTCTGGTCTTGGGGGACAGGTGGGAACTTGGAGTGGGAAGAGGAAGAAATTGAGGGGCTGTTGTAGGGCACCATACCTGGCCTGGACTCAGAACACCAAGTGCTGGGGCAGCCATGAGCCGTGGTATGATCAGACAGACATGCTAGTAGTACTCTGGCTGGAGCTTCTCACTGTGTGTGTGTGTGTGTGTGTGTGTGTGTGTGTGTGTGTGTGTGTGTGTGTGTGTGTGAGACAGTCTGTTGGGGACTGTCTGTGGTAGGACTTGCTTGATAGGTATGGTAAGGGAAGAAGAGGAATCCAGGGTCACTTAAAGAATTCTTTTACTGAAAAATGGAATCTGGGATAGGGTCCAGTGTCTGGTGAGGCAGTCAATTCCTACAGTATCTACACTGTAGGGCAAAGCGTCACCCAAAGGAACATGGGGTCCTGGGCAGAGGTAGCCAGGGGGTACTCCTGAAAATAGTCAGTCGGCAGCTCCTAACAGTTGGTGCTGAGTGGGGAGGGGTGGAGACAGGAAGGAGGCAGTTTTTGGTGAAGCGTGGCTGGTAACAAAAGCGACATACACCCAACCTCAGCACTTAGGCGGTAGAGGCAGGAGGATGGAGAGCTCAAAATGAGCCTGGGCTTTATATATAGCAAGACTCTGTCTCAGTAAATTAGTATTTAAGTAAGTATTTAAAAAAATAGTGGCATGCAGAAGAGAAGCCTTGGGGGTGCAGGAGTGGTGGAACAGGAGTGCGGCCCTGAAACAGTCTCCCCCGAGGCTCAACAGGCAGAGCAGTCACCCTCAGCACTGCAGGGCCCGGTGGGCAAGGAATCAGGTCAGGACTTACTTCCCGGGGTCCCTACTAGCTTCCTTGTTTAGCATCCACCCTTTGCTCCTCTACAGGTGTCAACGAAGGCCGACATCCCTGGACCTCAGCCTTGGGGGTGCCCATCCTTAACTAGGGACCTTGATCCCCATCTCCTCCCTGGATATTCCACAAGCACCTGGACTGGGCCTGTTTATCGCTCCGAGGCTACAGGTGAGTAAGTCAATGTGCTGGGGCGACCCTCTACCAAAGCCCTACCAGTCTCCTGGGTTCTAAAGGGATGGTGGGCAAGGTCAAGCTTATCTTCCTGTTGCTGCAGGCCACACAGAGCTTGAGGCTGAGTTGGAGGGGATCCAGCAGCAGTTACAACACTACCAAACCACCAAGCAGAACCTTTGGTGAGGCCCGCCAGGTGCCCTGGGACCTGTCTATGGGAGTAGCTGTGGCTTGGAAAGGCAGTTGGTTCCATTTCCTACAGCAGGGCCTGGGACTCCTCTGTGTGGTCTAACTCCAGGGGGTGGGGTAATTGTCCTCTGGCATCATTATCCACTCGGAAGGGCCCAGTTGGCCTTACCTAGGGCTGGAAGTCCTGCTTTCCACTTGGAGGCTATGGAATGCCAAGCAAGGCTTGCCTGGGTTCTGTTCCTACCCCACAACTGTTAACTGTAATGCTAACAAGGGACAGACAGTGTGGCCTGGGCCCTAGTTACACCCAGTGTTCTGGGGACAGTTGACATACAGCAGCTTTCAGAGACCTCAGTGAAAAAGACTGGTCCCTAGAAAGGGGCAGAAGAGAAGTTTTCACGCGGCTCACACGAGTTGTTGTTTGCTGGGGAAGATGGAATCTTGTTGGCCATTCTCTTGAAGCACTTTATTAGCCAATATACCTCTTCAAAGGGCTCGCTTTAGTCTGTGCCAAGAACCCAGCCTGATAGGTGTGCCCATCTCCAGGTCATGCCAGCGACAAGCCAACAGCCTGCGTAGGTGGCTGGAGCTAAGCCAGGAGGAGCCGAGATCTGAGGACCTTCATCTAGAAGAGCAGGTGAAAACAGAACTGGAGGAGGTAAGAGAGGGTCAGCCCAGGGCCAGCCCCTGGCTGGCCTTCCTTTCAGCTTGCCTTGTCCTTCCCTCTCTCCCATGTCCCCAGGTGGAACTACAGATCCAGCAGCTGGCTAAGGAGCTCGAGGCTCAGCGACGGCCCGTTGGTACATGCATTGCTCGTGTTCGGGCCCTGAGACAGGCTCTGTGCTAGTGGGACCATCCCTGGGGGACAGGTCACAAGGCCTTGGACACCCAGCCACACCCTCAACAACAAAATACAAAGCTACGGTAGTTTTTGTTTTGTTTTTTTAATTTCAAAATGTCTTGCAATTAAATGAATTACTGTTCAGAAGTCTCCTGCTTTCCATACAAAATACTGTACTACTGATACAGTTGAAAAGTTAAGTGATTTCTCCTGCAGGAGAAATTCATGGCATTCCGGAGATCGACATGAACTCTGGTCTTGTCCCTACCACTGGATTCCCCATGGCCTGCATACCTGTTTTCTAGGTACTGACCTTCATACCCTCTGCCTCCAACACAGTCCCTAGACCAATAGCAGCATGTCCCCTACTTCTGCAGGGCAGGGCCTCCACTTGCCCTTTCACTCCCAGACTCTACCAGACAAGCCAGTAATTAATTGGTCTTGCCTACCAGCAAAAGGATTCAGCCAGCTTCTTAGAGCCTACAAAGGTCTACATCATTAGTCATTGTCCTCAGAAGACACTGGCAGAGCCCAGGACAGCGCATTCAGCAATATATAAATGACTTTACTTTTCCTGCAAGCAGACAGGTGAAATTTGGGAGCAGAAAGCAGTTATGAAGGCCATGGGGCCTGCTCTAGGAAGACAGTGGATCCACAGTCTGTGCCCAGCAGGCCCCTCACCCTGTGCACAGTGAGGGAAGGCCCTGTGATGGGTGGGGGCACATCTAGAGGTGTGGTAGTACACAGCCAGGAGTTAAGGGCGGGAGGCTCTGGCTTGCACAAAATTTTAAAACACCCCTGAAAGTGACTTTGGGGTCAAATCACACCCACCCATACTCTGAAAAGGGGCTTAGGTCCTGAGAGACCCAGAACCTCTGCACCTGTGGACAGGCAGGAACACATCATTCAGGTCCTATAAGGTCAGCCCCACAGTGCCCCTCACCCAGACAGCCTGGGGCTCCGCTGAAGACCCTCGTGCTCCTGTGTGGAAAGATCCTTGGCAGCCACAACCAAGAGGACTAGAGGGAGCCCAGTGCTTCCCCAAAGCGGATCTTCTGCCCTGCCTTCAGGCTGAAGTGGAAGTCCTTGGGTGCCTCAAAGATGAGCACAATGGTGGAGCCCAGGTTGAACTCGCCAAGTGGCTCACCCTTGCGCATGGGGATGCCCTCCTTGTTGGCGTGTGTTACAAAGCTCAGGTCATTGTAGGAGCCCTTGCTGTACCTGGGGCTGTTTGTGTGCAGGTCCTAGGAGCAAGAAGGAAAAGCTAATTAGCCTTGTCGCCTGCCCTCAACCCTGCCCAGCCCAGGTGGCAGAGACAAGCCTCTCAGGGCAAAGGCCTAACACTAATAAACACTCCCAGTACCCGCTGTGACTTTGACAAGGAGGGGCGGGGTCAGACATAAATGCTGCAAGGCTAGGGCCAGCAGCAGCCATTAACACCTAAAAAGGCAGAGTGGGTACCAGATTTTCTCATGCGAGTCAACTCTACCCTCCTGCAGGCTCCATCCTTGCCTCTGATCGGGGCTCCTGGCAGAAGCAGTGTGTTAGGAGTGGGAGTGGTTCCTTCACCTCCCCAGCCATCTCCAGGCAGGTGAATGGCCACAGAGAGAGAGGCTGAGCTGGCATGGGTGTCTGCAGAGCAGCTGCTCGGCAGAGCCAAGCCTGGTCAGAGCTTGAACATCCCTCCTGCACCACAAAATTTATAAGCCCAAAGATAGGGCTGTACAGCAAATGAAGTGGTTGGATCCAAGAGGTTTGGCCTGTGGGCTTTGCTTACTCGATCAAAGTGGATACGGATAGAGCCCACATTGGTGGCTCCCACTGCTGTCAACGAGAAGAACCCATGTTTCCAGTCTCCAGTTAGGACTACACGCTCATTGTGACAAAAGAGCTCTTTGATCCATCGGGCCATGCCAGGGTTCACTGACATCAGGGAGCCTGAAGAGACAAGAGAAGATGCTACTTTCTGCTCAGAGCCTGACATGCTCACATCAGAATGGCCAGAGTCACAGGGACTCACAGGCCAATTGTTCCAAATTCTAAGCAGGACCCCAGATACCCTTGCCTATAGCCAGCCACCTCAAGTAGTCATTTCCTGGCCTTGACAACACCAGCCTGAAGCTCTGGCCTCTCAAGTCAAAAGGCCAGGGGCCTCTAATGCCCACCCCTGGGCAGACCTGGGAAGTGGCGCCGATGTGAGACAGTCCAATCAGTGGGGGAGTGGAAGCAGTGATAGTCTCCTGGGGCCAGGTAGATGACACAGTGGTAGAGCTCATTCCCTTCCTGGGTGACCAGCTGGTTTCTGAAGGAGTCACTGGAGGAAGCTATTGGGTGGGACAGAGAGAAGGCCTGGCTTTTGGACAAGCTCCAGGAGCCATTCATCCCACACTGAGCACCTGTACATGGCCTGCATGTAGCCTAGCTGGAGGCTCCAATAAAGACTACATAGCAGCCTGCTGCCCCAAAGCCTGCCCAGCCTTTATTCCCACAGCCCCCATGCCTTTTGTTACTAGCCTTTGCTGTCTACCCCAGCTCCAGCCCTGACTAAGCAATGACCCACCTGGAGGGAAGGGCAGGTCCTCTGTACTGGCTCGAGGGCCCAGGAAGGACTCCAAGGAGTAGGTTACGCCCTTTACCTGCTCCACCTCGGAGTTCTTCACCTGCCCAAAGGTGAGGATCTTGCCATCTGATGGGCTGGTCTGGAGGAGACAGTTTTGATGGTAAGGGGGGAGGGTAGTCCTCACCTTCAGTAGCTCCCCAAACTCTACCACCCTCCAAGTACTCAGGGAGCTCCAGTCCAGGTCACAAGGGAGCATCCCGAAGTATCACGGCCATGCGGTGCTGCTAAGCCTAGCTTAAAGGCAGACAGAGATCTCATTTCCTAATGAAGAATGGAGACAAGGGCCAGGCCTTACCACACAGTGCAAGCCACAGACGGGCCGTGCCTGAGGCTTCAGCTTCCGCCGGAAGAACTCGCTGAGGTTTCGGTAGTGGTGCAGGTCCTCCACTGCAGCCTCAGTCATGTTCACCCCAAAGGTCCAGATATACAGGCTGTAGACTGGCCTCCGGAGCCAGTAAGGAAGTTCTACTTGGTTGAGGCGACCACAGGCACGTGATAGCAAACGCGTTGGCACAGATTTATACAGGGACACCTGTAGGCCACAGTGCAGGAGGCTGAGTTGGTCACAAATTTGAGTATTTTCATACACTCCAAGCCCCCATCCCCACATGAGTGAGAGAGAGAGAGAAACTCTAGAGACGCCACCATGAAGGCCCAAGTGTTCAGGCTGGTTTGTGAGGTGGCTGTTTCTCAGAGGGAACCAGACTGCTCACCAAATACTCAAAACAAGGGCTGGATATACATGTAGCCTGTATCATTTTTGCTATTTCACACAAAGGTCAAAGAGCAGCTGCCTTAATCCCAGGGGTGGAGACTGGGCTGTAAAGTCTTGGTTCTTACAAATGGAATATGAGGACAGAAACAGACCTGGTGCAAGTCTGAAACACCACCAAGAGGCATGCTGCCCTTGTGCCAGCTCACTGCCCACATTCCAGGCAACTCAAGAAGGCATCAGGCTCCCAAGAGCAAAGGGCAGCCCTACAGTCCTGAGCATCCTCTTCAAAAGGAAGCAACATCTACAGATCTCCCAGCTCTACATCACCCTGCCACGTCTGTACCTGAGCAAGTGCGTGGGCTCTCCACAGAGGCAGGAGGAAGCTCTGTTACCTGTCTAGTACAGAGCATCAGGAGACCCAGGGGACAGGTACCAGTCCCACTTTCAGGCCAGAGGGTCCTGCAGAACACTTGAGTGTCTGCTACCACTGCTGTGGTAGCAGCACCAGCTCCCTTAGGGGTGAAGTAATTTTACCAAGTTTCAACAGTCCTTCCCACACTAAGTCAGTGTCTCCTGACTGATGCTTAGTGACTTAGAGCGGTACCATCAAGTGGCCCCAGGCTATGCTCTACTGTCTAGTATACTTCCTTGGGCTTTTGTGGTGCCTACCTAGGCTACCAGTGTCCTAGAAGCAGGGCTTCCGTTTTGGAGTCAGTCTGTCGGGAAGCTGAGAGCAAGAGAGCCCTCCGGTATCTGCTGGCCAGGGCCGGCCTGAGCTGCTGCCTGTGCAGTGCTGGGCTGCTCAAGCATATATTCCGACTAACTGGCCCAGCCTGGCTACAGCTTCTTAAACTACCCTCTGCTGGCTAGAATCTGCTTGTTGTTCTTCTTACAATCATCTGTTTTCTTCTGCATGTATAAGCCAGTGGTGACCTTGTTTTCTGATTGACAAATGTAAGCTCCTTCCAAAACCAACGCATTCTGAGCTGTCACAGGGCTGCCAACCAACCAACCTTCTCACACATATTTACTCAAGAGCGCAGTCTCTGGTAAGTTGTTTTCTTGTCTGTGCCTCCCCTTCAGGCCTGCCTAGGGAGGGTCACGGCCAGGAGGCCTATTCACACTTACCCTGCTCATGGGCCTCCATCCCACCTGGCTGAGGGGCCCGAGGGCACGGAAAGGCAGGAGGTAGTGGAGGATGGTCAGCGGCCAGGAGCGCAGTTTCAGAGCGGGTCTGGACATGCAGCTCAGCTGGCCTAGCCTCCGCCGTAGGGCCAGCTGGGGAAAGTACAACCTGCAGGACACATGTCCACACATGGCCTGGGTCAGTGCCTCAGTCTGGAGGAACCTTAGGAGCAACCCCTCAGCCAGTGCCGGTCCTACCCCCCCACCCCCCAGCAAGCCACCTCTCCCTCCAATGGAACCAAAGAGTTCCAGCAGGCACTGCAGTACCCATTCCATTCTAACCAACTCTAGCTGTGAGGCAGGGGCCTGGCTGCCTGACTACTGGGCTTATTTCCCAGTGTCTCCCACCCGCCAGCCAACTGAGTGGGCGGCAGCTCAGGAACAACTCTAGGAACCTCTAAGTACAGCAGCCCGAGCAAAGGCCTTGGATCCCCGAATGGGAAGGAAGAGAATCTGCTGTCTACCCACAACCTCCCATGCTTAGGAGGGTTGGAAAAGACAGTTCTACCCTCACAGGTGCCAGAAAGACGAGACACGGTGCCATGAGCCTAGACAGTCGGGCGACACCTGCCAAGTGTTTTGTTACTCCATTGTGGCACCTGGAAAAACCTTCAGTCCTTTGCTTCCTCTTCTGCTAAATGGTAGGGCGTAGCGGTGGCTTCATCCACCTAGCTCCAAAGCCGCCTCCCTGCTCTGCTACAACCACATGTATGACCCACTAGTTTTACAAGGTCATTGTCTTCTATTCAGTCAGCTTTCCAAAGGCACAGAGAGGCCTTTTCACTGTAAGCTCAGCTTCCTGAATGCAACTAAGTTTCCTGTCACACAGTGGGCATCATGAGACTATACTGCCACCCACTCTGAGAATGTTTGAAAAACCACAGTTGATTAAACAAGCTAAGTCTGCCATCTGAGCCTTGCTCAAGAGAAGCTGAGTCCTGTGTCTCCTAGAAACTGAGCAAAGCCAAGAACAAAAGGGATTGCAGCAGAGAACTGGTGAGCGGCGCAGGTGCTAAGACCACAGCACACCAACTGTCCTGCTCTCCTCCTTTCTCTTCCACAGGACCCCACTATGTCTCTAACAACAAGAGGAGGTGGCAGTGACCAAGCAAAGACAAATTAGTGTTCTCCTGTGGGCTGCCCTGCCCAAGTCACTGCAGAAGAGCAGACACCAATCCAGAAGAGCTTGGGGGAGGATCAGGTGTAGGAAGCAGGGGTCTGGCTGGGGTAGAAGAAGGGGGCCTCAGTGTCCTTGCCAGGGACCAAGACACAGGATAGAAGCTCACTGCTTCCCCTGCCTTACCCCCCGCCCCCAGGCAGAGCCATGGGTACCTGAAGTGAGTCTCCTACTCAGGGCACAGAGGACTTCCTCTCCAGGCCCCTTTAGTCAACCCCTTACTGCCACTTTCCCCGAGGCCACTAGACTTGGTGTCTGACCCTCCTGAGATTATGCCGGGGTCCATTGAAGGTTAGGTCTCGTGGGCAGCATCTCACCATTTCGCTGCTGCTTGGAGCTCCGGTCCTGGCTGCTTCTCTGATTGACACATCTTGGGCAGGCACAGGGAGGGTGTTGTGAGCCTCCACGAGAGTGCGCTTGCTTGTGTGCTTGAGAGTATGCAGGCCGGCTTGCTCGCTCACTTGCCTTTGTTTTTCTCCTTCCTCCCCTTCCCCCTCGCCAGAGGAACTTCAGTGTGGTCACTGCTCCAGTTGCTGGTGGCAATACTTCTAGTTTCCGTTCACTCTTGGTGGCTCACAGGCACAGGTTAGAGGACTACAGCTATTGCAAACAGACAGATACCAGTCACACACCCATTTGGACCTCCTGTTCAGGTCACCTGCTCTGGGTTTGCTGTCAGGGCAGAAGCCCTTGTACTGGGCCAGCCCTATCACTCAGCTTTGGTCACCTGTCTGGTCCCTGCTCTGCTGGAGGGCAGCAGGTAGGTAAAGCCCCGGGGCTGTCTGCTCCAGCCAGCCTGGTAGAGAGGTGACAGACACTGCCACGACTTTTAGGCGCCACTGGGTTAGGGAAGCACAAGGTGGGAATCTGAGCCCTCCCTCGGCTCCAGGCTGATGGCCCCTCCCTCAGAGGACCTGACCCATTTTCCACTCAGGTAGCATCTGAGGAATGACAGAAGGGGCAGACAGCCAGGACATCCAGGTCAGGCATCATGTACTGGCACTGTAACATACAGGAATCCCTCCTGGCCTTAAAGCCTCCAGCACCTGACTGTGTAGTCCAGACATCTTCATAAGCTGTACACCTGGGCTATTTCAGGGAAAACTAGCTGGGGGCTGGGCAGCAGCCAGCGCTGAAGCCCAAATCTTCCTAGCTGGCTCTTTCAGTCTGTCTTCAAAAAGGAACCTTGGCCAAGTCATTCCATGGCAACCTTCAGGGCCCACCGTATGGTCATGGCCTCGCCACCCTACAGATAACAGGGTGACATAGCAGCTGCAACTGGCTCAGCCCAGTGTTCTCAAGGGCCTCGAGAAGATGAGAGTTCATAGGGCTACTGGAAGCCTGTATGCCTGCTCTTCAGTCTTAATCCCAGCCCTGGAGGAGTCAGGCCTCTGTCACTTTCAGATGAAAAAAAATGCTGGCTTCAAGAGACAGAAAACAGACACGGACAAGAACCAGCTAGGCAACATACAGTGACAACTCATATTGATTGCCTTTACTAAACAAGGGCTTGCGTGTGACACTGATACATTCATCTCTCCAAAGGTAAACATTTGAGCCCTGGAGCTGCCTGCAAAGGCCACTGATCCCAGGTATGCTAGTGGCCTCTGGGAGAAGGGACAAGGCCACCAAGGCCCCGGTATGTAGATTTCTCCCTGTGACTGAGGAAATGGAGGACTGGCCTACTCTAACACATAAACGTCTTCAAACTTCTTCTCTCAAAAGATGCCAGCACCAGATGAGCGCATGTGGAAGCCCCACCCCATCCAAGGGTCAGGGTCAAGCTTCAGGGACACCCATGCTTCTGCTTCAGGCTCATGTAAGCCTCTTGTTAACTTCTCCATCCACCATACACTGAGGGGCTCCAACCGTCCACCGGACACCGAATGCTGTACATTCTGGCCAGGCAGCTGGGCTCAGGGCTGATGTGTGCCATCATGTGAGCTGGGTCAGGCTCGGAGGCTCTTTCCTTGCTCTATGAAGTCCAGGCTTTGAAACAGGAGCAGAGCTCACACCCAGGAAACAAGTGTGACCTTGTGGAATGTGAGGGGACCACATACCCCCAAGAATGATGTTAAGGTTTCCGTACTGTGTTACCAAATACGATGCTAACTATGGCAGCTCTGAACACACGAGCCTGCAAATACAGCTCAACTAAAACATAAGCTCTCAACCAAGACTCAAACAGAACCTAGACATTTTGTTCTCCCATAGTGCCATGAGGGGCCAGTCAGGCCCTTCTAGGCTGGGGGCTTAGGTAGGGTGGGTGGCCCACCAGGGCAGGGTTGCCTGGGTTCCTCCTGCCTTCAGCAAGGAAGGTCAAGGGACTGGGGCAATGAGCCGCTCCCTTGAAGAGGCACAAAGATCTGTCCAAGGGATTGAAGGACCCAGCATGCACTTGCCCACAGTGAGGGCATGGATGAGCAGTATGTTCTTGCTTTTATCGCAGTCTTCTTTTCTACACTTTAAGGAAGTGTGTCAACACTTCCTTAAAACATCAAAAGCAGACCCCACACAGCACCATGGGAACAGGCTGAGCGAGTCCTGTCTGTCCAGCCTAGAGCTGCAAGGACAGGGACAGCCCTCAGCAGTCTCCTGTGTCACCTCCAAAGCTGAGCTACTTCAACAATAATGCTCCCATCCTCCCCAGGCCCCCAGACCCTCCCCCTGAAGAAGCTCTAGGACTCTCCCTAGCCTGAGTGAGTCCTGGAAAAGGAGCCCTGAGGCAGGCCAGTGCTGACACCACAGTCCCTTCTGAGAGTCAAGAGCATCCTGGGGAGGCTAGCACAGACTTGGGTCACTGCCTGAGCACTGTCACCTGGCCCATGGGAACCCACAGGGCTCTCTGGTGAGCATACATCGGACACGGCAGTCCTGAGTGCTGCTCAAGGCTTTGGCATGTCCCTGCTGCTCCCCAGCTTGTTTCTTCATCTGGAGACAGGGAAACTCCTCTGCCCACTTCCCTTGAGACTCAGCATGGTTATAACCAAGGCCTGACGAACCTTAAAACCCTTAACTCCTACCTCACACCGGTGGCCCCCAAGTCTTACCTCCCTTTCTAGCAAGGGAATACTGTGAAAAGACAAAAGGGGTTATTCTGAAAGGGGAGCCCAAAATAGGAGCCAGTTCTGCCCAGTACGTAGGAAGTAAGGGCCAATGCAAGCACACGGGAGAGTTCTGTGAGGACATGCTGTTCTGGGGCTCACAACCATGTCCTTCTTCATTCACCACTGCTTGGGACGAAGGCAAGGATACCTGGTCCCCAATGGAATGGAACATTCCAACTTAAGTCAACAAACGGAGCAGCCCAGTTAGCAGTTATTTTGTGTATGGCTGTGAGAGGTGGGGTACTGAGTGGGCATGTGTGTTTGTGGGTGGGTGGTACAGGTGTGCTCTGGGGTTTGTACACACCTCCTAGTTCTGACTTGGTAGGTTCTGGTCTGGGCAGACGAAAGGCAGGCGACTCTAACAAGCCCTTCCTGAGCAAGAGACCCACAAAGCCCAGATCACGCATCTCCTGCTCCCCTTAACTCACGGCCCCACCCTACAGGTCTTAGGCCATTTCTACCCCAGCTCCCTGAGGCAGGGCCTCCTGGCAGGCGTGTCCAGGGAGGCAGCTAACTCCTTCTGCCTCTGTATTCCTGGGCTGGAGGTAGACAGGCTTCAGAAGTCACAGACAGGAAAACTGATCCTCCCTGGGAAAATCCAGCAATTCCTCTGGGAAGTCTGGGTGGCCTGTTATCAGGTCAGTAGCTGAGGGTGGGGCGAGAGAAAGGGACAGACAAGTGTTCTTCAATTTCTCAAAAATAAATAAATAAATAAATAAATAAATCTACTCTTGCCCCAAGGCAGAGACAGTATGTCATCCATTCCTTGCCCTCTGAGGTTAAGTCTACAAGGATGCTTCCCTCTACCAGGCTGAGGCAGCACAGGAGAAATGCATGCTGGGAGCCCAGGGCCACCCCCAAGGTCTGCCTGTACTTCCCACACCTCCCAGCATCTTGCTCACTTCCTGCCCAGCCTTTTGGGGACTAGAGAAGCTACAGGATGTGGAGGAAATGAGCTCAGGGAGACCAAGTGCCTGGGGTGGGGGGACTTGGGGGGGGGCAGGAGAACAAGACTGCCCAAGGGACTCCCCAGGCCCCAGCTATGGAAGAGGCAACTACATGTGCTAGAAGGCACTCCCACCCAGCCCTCCCAGCCCCAGGGACAGGGAAGGGAAAGAGCCCTGAAAAGCTTGCCTGCTGCGACAGGTCCCACTTGTGGCTTCTATCAGCTCAGTCACTCCCAGACCAGCCTCACTCCAGTTTCTGGGCTCTGGCCTTCGGGTCCCCCAGCTTTGGCTAGGTTCTGAAGCTTTAGCCTCAGAGCAGGCAGGGGCTCTGGTTCCTGCTGAGGGCGGGGGCAGGCGGAGCAACACCAGACACTGTTAAAGCTAACACTCCCTCTGAGCTCCAAGCCAAGCAACAGAAGCCCGGAGGGCCCTTTAAGAGGAGGGGCTATAGCCTGGAGAAAAGAGGAAGAGGCCAGCAGGGGCCCTGGCCCCACCCAGTCATAGCCTCCCTGACCAAAGACTATGACCGCTGCTCCCCACTCAACCCCCAGATGAGACACAGGGCCCAGCTCTCTCCAGAGGAGGCCTCCTGGGAGTTCCTCAGCTTCTGGCTGACTTTTGGCTTCGGCCCTTGTCACCAACCCTGCAAGACGGAGGCCTTGTAAGGACTGTCTTCTACACTACAAAGCTACTTCCGGCATCCCCTCCAGAAGTTCTACAGATGCATTAATCCTTATAATTTCTTCCTACACCTGATCATGAAGTAACAAGGTTAACCCTGGCAACTTAATCTGTCCCCCGGGCAACAAAACTCTGACACATAAAGCCCAGACTCTAGAGGCAAGGTGGATGGGTGAACAGCCGCCACTCACCCACAGCCTAGAAGCCAGGCAGTTCTTTCTAAGCTGGAGACCTTGTGGGATCCCTCTTTTCTTTACACTGGATGGGAAGATTCCCAACTGCAGTCAGCAGACGAGCCTACACCCAGAGCCTGCCCCACGGACACTCAACTAACATAAAAGGAGTGGGCCTAACATTCTCTAGGAAAGAGGGAGATCTACTGGGGGATCGCCATTCTATCAGACGGACTTCATTCATGTCTATGTAGTCAACTCAGCAATGGCCAGGTGGCCTTGGGTGACTTAGTCTTTCATGCTAGACTAAAGGGTACATCTACAGCCCCTCTGACCACACTGAATTTCATTCCCTTGATTTCATAACCTGATTGGAACAAGATAACATCCTGTTAGAAGGCTTAGAGACGGTGGGTCGCAAAGCTGAAAAATCACAGACATTGTTTAGACACAGTGCCACACACCTGTCCTCTTCACCTGGATCAAGCCCAAGCAAGTCTTATGTGACAAGTTCAGGGACTATGCTATGGCAGAGGCAAGCAGGCTTTCTGGCAGGCTAGAGGGCTATCCTGTGAGACGTTCATGGTAATTATTCCACACCCACACCACACCACACCACGAGACTGGGGGCACAGAATGCACAGAAGCTGCCTTTATTCACGTGACCTGTGCACCAGCAGACAGTTCTAATAGTCCCTGGCCTCTGACAGCTATCTGGGGTCCGGGCAGTGGCTCGGTCCGTACAGCACTTGCTCTGCAAGCCGGAGACCTAAGTGCGATCCCTGGGGATCTGGGCACCACATTTTTTTTTTTTTGTAAGCAAACATCTTTAGGATTTCAAATGATAGTTAACAGATGAATTTCTTTCTGGGGAACCCTACCCCATCATACGATTAGCTCACTACAAAGAGTTCCCTTTGGAATACCCATGCCCTTCTGGTCTGGGCCTCTCCTGGCTGAGACTGCCACCTAGTGCCGATGGGAGACTTTACAGGCTTGAAGACCACTTAGTTGCCAACAACTGAAGACAAGGGATCTGGAGCTGCTTAGTAAAGCACAGGCTAGACCCAAGATGGGTGACTTTTGTGCATTCCCTGCTTGTACACTGTCTAATGTTCTGTGTCAGGAGTAAATGTAGTTGAGGGACAAGGATGGCAGGTGCTCACAGTCACCTCTTATTACCCAAGTGGACAGAGGCACAGTAAATATGGCTGCTATCTCTGAGTAGCACAAAAAGTCACAGGCAGGTTCATTTTCCACATGTCCAGCTAGAAAGCCTGGGCAAGCATGAAGTATTCTCCACACAAGATTCTCTCAGTCCTTCCCAATTCCTCTTTTTTGTTCAGAAACGTCTCTTAGGAACCTCACCATAAACAACTTCTAGAAAGCCCTGCAGGCCAGCGCATTCACCTCCGAGTTGAGAGCGTTTCATGGATCCTGAGAGGTGGCCTGCGCTAGGGCAGGATGAGCCCAGCAGAAGGCATCCCATGCTATCCCAAGCCCCCAAGTCACCACCAGCCTAGGACAGGCCTTGTTTGTTCCCTGCTTTCTTTTATGCCATCCTGTCCTATTCTATTTCTGTCAAGATACCTAGAGTCTCATTCCAGGTTAGCCTGGAACTCACTAAGTAAGTCCCAAGTGGTGTTGAAATTGTGGCAATCCCCCTGCCTCAACCTCCTAAGATCTGGATTATAGGCTGACTTTATTTTTAAACTGCACATGCTTAGACACAGGCCTCAGCTTTCCCACACAATGCCAGGGTGGCAATCTCCCAGGGGTACAGAGCTGTGCCTCAGCTGAGGGCAGCAGGAAGAGAAGTTTTGCTGGAGCATGGGTCAGAGGTTGGCCACACAGCAGCACAGCCTGAACCACTAATAGAGTGGCTGTATGTCTCAGAGCCAGGGGTCCCGCACAGAAGCAGCAAAGGTAGGGCCTGGAGATCCCTGACAGTCCTTCCTCCTCTAGAACTCAGTTCTCCGAGGACAGGTCCGGCCGGCAGGGTCTGAGAATGCTCCAGACGGTGGCACTGCCACAGAGGCCGAGCAGGTGAGTAGGCTTTCCACAGCCAAGTTCACTCCTTGTGCATTTAACACGCACAACTGTTTTCTCAGCACCTACTGTACACTCCCTGTCTGCAAATACATACACAGCCTCATCTAACAACTGCAGGTAGTCAGCATCAGCCCTGCTCCTAAATAATAACAGGGCTGCACAATCTGCATTCACTTCAAAGCTGTCCGAGCACGCGCAGTACTGCCCACAGCTGTGCACGAGCTGGCACTGTGTGCACGTCTGTGTGAGGCAGCCAGCACCCTGAGGCGTGGGGAAGGAAGAAGTGCCAGGTGAAGCACCCAGGTCTTGCCTCCCTGTGAGCTGAGGCTGACGGTAAGGAGGCAGGGCTAAGTGGGTGTTCTTGACCAGCATCCCCTAGTCCAAGCCTGGCCTCCCTCCGCTCTTCAGACCATGTTTACACAAAAAGCCCAAGATCGAGCCCAAAGTAAGCACCCCTGCTTATGTTTCTCAAGTGTATAGGACAGTATTTTAAAGCAAGAATTTACAGTGTAATGTACTTTTAAAAAATGCAAAGAAAAATCAAATACAGCACATGGAGATAAACCAAATATCAGTATTAACAACTCCTGGGCAGAGGCATTTCCTGTAGTAGCTGATTTTCTTAACTTTTTTTTTTTTAAATCTTATTTATTTTATGTATATGAATACACTGTAGCTGTCTTCAGACACACCAGAAGAGGGTGTCAGATCTCATTACGGATGACTGTGAGTCGCCATGTGGTTTCTGGGATTTGAACTCAGGACCTCTAGAAGAGCAGTCAGTACTCTTAACTGCTGAGCCATCTCTCTAGCCCCGTTATTCTTAACATTTGTACTCCATACAAAAGCATCCATACAAAAGTGTTCACAGGGTAGGAGAGATGATTCAGTTGGTACAGTGCTTCCTGAGTTCAGATCCCCAGGATCCTCATAAACAAAACCTGGTGGAAAAAAACCAAACCAAATCATAAAACCAAAACCTACATGTGCTGCTATGCACCTGGACCTCGGGGATGGCAAACTGAGAGGGGGTCTGTCTCTGTAAGCTCACTACATGGGCAAGTTCCGAGACAGTGAGAGACCTTGTCTCAAAGAGTAGACTGACCCCTGAGGTTGTCTTTTGATCTTGACCACATTGCATTTTTCTGTGCCTTTACAACACCTGTTCCTACCCCGAAGCATATACATGAATACAAGCATGCACATTAAAAAAAATAAAAGACTACGCAGGAGGTTCACATGTGTAATCAAACACATGGGAAGATGAGACAGGTAGACCATCAATTTGAAGCTAGCCTGGGCTACACATTGAGTTTTTCGGCCTGCTGTGGTGGTTTGAATGAGAAGGCCCTTCACAGGCTCATATTCATTTGCATGCTCTGTCCCCAGCTGCTGACCTGTTTGCGAGGTTCGTTGCTGGGGTTGGACTCAGAGGTTTCTAAAGTGCAGGCCAGGCCTACCCTGTCTCTGCCTGCCTGCTGCCTATGTGTCAGGACGGGGAGCTCTACGCTGCCGCTCCACACCACGCCTGTCTGTTTCCCACCATGATGACATGGACTAACCTCTGAAACTGTAAGCAAACCTCCAACTAAGTGCTTCCTTTTGTAAGAATTTTGGTGGCCACAGCGTCTCTTCACAGCAATGATGAGGGATCTAGTAGGTCCAAGCATGGGAAACAGCTCCAACAAGTTTCACCTTTCACCTTTCTTCCCCTTGCTAAACAGTTAGATTACATTTCTAGTCCCCGAGGCTCATTCCCTTACCTGGTCACTGACTCACTCCTGAGACTAAACTCCAAGGTCCAACAATCCAACTCACTATTTAGCTAATAAGCTTACCAGGACTTACCAACTCATCTTAGCACAGACCTGCCTTTTCCTCTTTAAACCCCTCTCCTGAAAAAAAAACAAATCAACAGGCAACAAACTTCTCTTCTGAAGTCAACCAAACCTGCCCGCCCCACTCCTGTAAGAAATCTTTGTGCTGGGAATCTGGTGTCTGGGTGTGTCCTGTGTGACTCTGGGGGTCTCCTCCATCCTTACAAATAGCACAGTAATTAAGACACTTCCCTCTCCTTTCTATTTTGTATGAGTGCTATGTCCTAGAAGCAATGCATCTTGGATAAAGAAATTTTAGCCTGCGGTGGTGGCGAACACTTTTAATCCCAGCAGAGGCAGACAGATCTCTGAGTTTCAATCTAGCCTGGTCTACAGGGCAAGTTCTAGGGCAGCAAGATCTACACAGAAAAACCCAGCTTGGGGAAAAAAACTCAAAGAAACAATTTTAGATTTTGTAATATGTTTGGTATGCACGTATATACATATATCACATGCATGCTAGAATTCAGAAGAGGGTGATCTGGGGCTGGGGAAACCGTGGAGCTGTAGGGAGCAGAACTGGAGCAAGAGTGGGGCTGAGCTGTGTCCAAGCCCTGCAAATCTATTCCTGAAACTGGCTGGAGTAGGACTGCTATCCTCTATCCAGGAGCCTGCAGACCTGGGCTCCAGCCCTCTCCTCACCAGAGGACCATGAAACCCGGTGGCCAGGTTAAACTTCCTCTCCCCTTACAAGATTCAGCAGTACCTAGAATTCATCCTTATGCAAATAAGGCATCCCCAGGACCCTGGTCCCAGCCCACGATGTACACTCACTCCCCAGAGGTTTAAATAGCCTTTGTTTTCCCATTAACCAGGCTGCCTCACTGAGCCTGTTTCCTGACAGCCCGGTCTGTGGTGCTCAGCTCACTTGCTGCTTGAGGTCCCTATTCCCCATATCCCTCCCCCCATTCCATTTCCTGCCTTACTTCCCCAGGTAGGATTCACCAGTTGTGAGGGCAGGCTGTCCTGCAAGGCAGGGAATGATGGGTGTCAGATCCTCTGTGTTAGCATTAATTAGTCATTTCCACTGGCCTGCTCTCAGGGACCAAGTGGCAGCAGCTTACACCATCATCTGCAACAGTCAGGTGCACCAGGTGCAGTGCATAAAAAGGCCCTGTCTACCCCAGATCTGTCTGTCTGTCTATCTGCCTGCTTGCCTGTCTTGTCTGATCTCTCCCTCTCTCATGACCCCACTCCAAGTTGGTCTTTCACTCTCCCCCATCTCCCATAAACCTCTTGTCCTACATCTCAAGTGTGGCTTGATTTCTTAGCCGCACACCTAGGCACATACCCACCAAAGGTACTCAGGCCGCTTTATCCTAACACTCTGGAACTGAGCCATCACCATGCTCACAACCACGCTGGGAAGCACATCTGCTTTCTCTACAAGAATAAGTGTTCTTAACCACTAAGCCATCTCTCTAGTCTCCTAATCTTGTATTTTTAGACTTGGTTTCTCACTGGTTTAGAGCTCATGGATTGGCTAGGAGAGCTGGCCAATGGGACTCGGGGGCCAATCTGTCTCTACCTCTGCAGCTCTTGTGAGAGCTAAAGTTATGTTTTGGATTTTAATTACTGTATCTAAAAGATCCACGAAACAAAAATGCCTTTAACCTGTAAACCCCTTCCCCAAGAACACATACTGGAGGCTACTGTTTATGAGAGATGGCAAGGCACATGTTTTTACTCTGTAAACAAGTTTATCTGACCCAACTGCACTGGATGTGCTTGATCACATGTGTGTGGAAATACATGAGCAGAAAATACAGCAGAATGTATGCTTGCCCAATTGGATATAGGCCGGAGGTATGCAGGCAGAAGTACGTTGGATATATGCTCACCCCTGATTGAACTTGAAAGGAAATACACGCCCTTGTGGGTTTGCCTTTTTAAGCGTCTGCAAAATGTAACAGCAAAATGCCGTTTTCTGGTAACCCAGGAATGGACCTGGCCAGAGTCCATCATCCTGGCCAGTATTTAATTAAAGCTTGCTTCATATTTGGTTCAAAATTGTAGTAGTGATCTTATTTTCCCCCAGCAGGATTAGCACTCTTGAAGCAGGTCCCCAGGCTTGTATGGCAAGCAGTTTACAGACTGAGCCACCTTCCAAGCCCCTCTGTTCTGTTTTCAAAGGATTACATATTTGCCAAAGAAAAGTGTCCATGGAACTAAATTTGTTTTGCCTTCGTTTTAGAAACAGATCCTGCTGCCCAGGCTGACCCTAAGCTTATGGGCCTAAGCAATATTCCTTCCTCAGCCTTCAGAGTACTAGTACTCTAGGCATGTGTCACCAATGTCCCCAAGTGTCACCCCCTACTATTATCTTGGCTCAGGAAACTCTGAGTGAGACCCTCATGTGTGTTTGCTTTGTTTTGAGACAAGATCTCACTGTGTAACCCTGGCTGTTCTGGAGCTCCCTCGACAGCCCAGGTTGCCCTGGATTTAAGGTCTATGCCCCGCATGCCCAGCCCCCTCATCTGTCTTTTATTTTCATGACCTTGTAAGATCAACAGAGAGGACTGGCACTTTTCATGTTGAAATCAGTTAAGATTCTCAGGTCCAAAGGAAACTCCAGTTCCCTCAAACTCCAATAGGCACTCCTGAATTATAGGAGGATTTCTGGCAGTTAGATAAAAGCCAGCCTTCCTCAGAACATGTGGAGCTGGTTCCCCTCTACCAAAAGGAGACATTCCCCTTATCACTGGCTATCCGTGGTGCCTTTAGAATACCAAAGCACACACAGGCCTCCAGACTCCCTCAGAACCACAAGTACCTGTCACACACTTCACACTCTTCCTTGTCCCGACTCCCCCAAGCGCCAACTCACAGGCTTCCCTCCCCCAGCTACTCATTCTTATAACCCTGCTCTTTTCTTTTCTTGTTTTTTTTTAAAGATTAATTTATTTAATGTATATAAGTACACTGTAGCTGTCTTCAGACACCAGAAGAGGGCATCAGATCTCATTATAAATGGTTGTGAGCCACCACTGGTTGCTGGGAATCGAACTCAGGACCTCTGGAAGAGCAGTCAGTGCTCTTAACTGCTGAGCCATCTCTCCAGCCTAACCCTGCTATTTTCAGTGTGCTCTCTCTGTCTTCTCGAGTTTCCCCTCCATCTGTGCTCCTTTCTTTCTGCTCTGGCTATTCTCACTCTCATACCTATAAGAACAACCTTCCCTTAACCACACCACAGACGGCTCATGTCAGCAGTTTACACGGGGAAGTCTTCATTCTCTACAAGTTACAATTTCTGACTCACATTTTTGACTCAGAGGACTTGTAAATTTAGCATGAATATTACAAAAAGGTTTTCCACCCTGGTCAAACTGAGGACATCCTCCTGCCTTTGGAGCAGGAGACTTACAGCAAGGGCCGTCCCTGGGGCCAGTCCCTTTTGTCTTATACCTAGGTGTGTTGTGTTCTGGAAATGTTAGCCCTTTCCTCTGGGCCTAGAAGCCAGGTATGTCATAACCCCTAAAGACTAAGAGAGCCTCCCCTGAGAGCTAGGGGCACCAGGCAAAGGCAGTACAAAGGGTGAGTTATAGCTAGTACAGCAATAGTTCTTACTGGAGGCTCTGTGTACCAACCCTGTTGCCAAGGCCATCCTGAGGAAAGCCCATATCCACTTGACCAGCTTAGCTGCAGGAGACGGAAGGAGCATCCACCAAATGCCAGGGAAGAAGAGAGGAGTCTCAAGGGCAGAAAAGCAACTGTTGGTTAGGAGAGCCATGGAAATGGCTCTCAAAAAAGCTGCTCAAGGAATGCAAAATGGGCCGCTGAAGGAAACCTATGGACTCCCTCCGTCTCAGAGATCTGCTGTCCTTTCCCAATCTCCCTCCAGAAAAAGAAGTGTGTGTGAGCTGCAGGAGGGGGCTCAGGATAGGGGTGGTGCATGGGTGAGTGTCCAAAGACTAGAAAAAGAACCAAATCTGTAAGTAAGCTGGAGAGCAACGTTTCCTTCCTTCCTTCCTTCCTTCCTTCCTTCCTTCCTTCCTTCCTTCCTTCCTTCCTTCCAAGATTTATTTATTTTATGTGCATGGATATTTGGCCTGCATGTATGTCTAGATTCTCTAGAACTGGGGTTATAGTTTTGAGCTGCTGTGTGGGTGCTGGGAAACAAACCCAGATCCCCTGGAAGTACAGCCAGTGCTCTTAACCATTGAGCCACCTCTGTAGCTCCAGACAGCAACATATTTTCAACTAGATATCTTGTAACCCAAAACAGGAAGTGTGATCTACAAAAACATTAGCCAATATATGGGAAAGAGGCAATGAGCAATATATTATTAAAATGCCAAATAATATCTTTATGTCTTGTGGTGAGAAAGGGACAGCATATTTGAAATCCCAATTGCCATGCAATGCAGTACACAGATGACAGCAGGTACACCTGGTGGTCCCCTGTCCCTGCTGCTCATAAGCAAAGGTCTCTAAGTGCTTCCTCAGGTGGAAGGCCAGAAGATAGGCCTGCACAGCCCAAATGACCAGGTCCTTTGATCATGATCCCAGGCAGTTACAGAACATCATCAGTTCCTGCAGAGGACCTCCTGAAGCTCTCCTCTATGTTCCTCAGCAGTCCCCGGGTTCCTCAACTCCTCAGGAAGCCACCACTGCTTACTGACTCATAACACCCAACTTAGCCAAGGATCGCAGCCAGAAAGTGCTACTCAGGCTGTGCACGATCCAAACCATAGGACTAAAGAGAACAACATGACACTTGTTGGAATTTTTAAAAATTAATTTGTGAGTATGGGTCTTTGTCTGATTGTCTATCTGTGCACCATGTATATGCCTGGTACAAGTAGAGGTCAGAAAAGATTTTGGACCCCCTGGGAATGGAGATAGAGAGTTTGTGAGTCACTAAATGGGAGCTGGGAACTGATCCTAGGTCCTCTAGAAGAGCAGCTAGTGCCCTTAACTGCTGAGTGAGCTCTCTAGCTCCCTATAAGGCTGGATCTCAATGTTGCCTGCAGGCCCAATGTAATAAAGCTTTGGTTCTGAGTACTGCACTGATACTGAAGAATGGTGTAAAATCTCTAAAAGGAGAAGGATACACTGATCATGGAGCGGGCCCTTGAACCTCCAGCCTTCCTTCCTTTCCTGTCTTCCTTGGCCATGAAGCAAGTACTTTAACTCTGACACACACTTTCCATTCCCGCCACTTGCCCTAAAAGCAGTGAGTGCAACCGAACAGAAGAGAACCTCTAACACTGTGAGCCAAGATAAACCTCCCATAAGCTCATTTTGCTCAGGTATTTGTACAATGACTGAGCTTCAACCCACACAGAAAGACTCAGGGAACAGCTTCTAAGAAATAGTTTCAAGCTGTTCTAACTCCAGTCTGTTCAGTAAGAGCTCGACATAAAAATACTCACTTTAAAATAAACCTCTAAAAAAAAAAAAAAAAAAAGATTTAACCTGGGATCTATACATGAGCTTAGGAGGTTTTTTGTTTTTAAGATTTATTTATTTATTATATGTAAGTACACTGTAGCTGTCTTCAGACACTCCAGAAGAGGGCATCAGATCTTGTTACGGATGGTTATGAGCCACCATGTGGTTGCTGGGATTTGAACTCTGGACCTTTGGAAGAGCAGTCAGGTGCTCTTACCAACTGAGCCATCTCACCAGCCCCACTTAGGAGGTTTTGAGACTCCTAAAATTAAAAGCCAAAATTTGTTCTTGAAGGAGAGAACCCAAAATTTTTGTCCAAGTTAAACCTTAAGTTCCTTCTTCTTCCATAGTATTCAGTAAAAAGTTATCAAACCAAGCCCAGCACGGTGTCCTCACCTTTAATCTCAGCACTCCAGAAGCAGAGGCAGGCAGGTTCTGTCTACGGAGTGAGTTCCCGGACACCCAGGACTACACAGAGAAACCCTGCCTCAAAAGACAAAACAAAACCAACAACAAAAAGGTACTGAGCCATGCCACGAGCTCAAACTGCAGTGTGAGCCATTCTCCATTTCTTTCTTCCTCCATCAAACCATCAGTGTGAGTGAGCCCTCACTTCTCTCCTCACAACTACCTGAGTCAGGTTCCACCCAACACCCACAGGTCCCCGACTCCCTGCACAACACTCACAGCAGAGCGAGATCCCAGGCAGCTGGGCAGCTTGATGAGGAACGCACGAGTGAGCAGCTTCACGCTTCTGGCAGTGACAGCGCGGTCCAGACCACACCACCCAGGTGCCATTGAGTCGCCCTTGCTCCTCTTCAGTCTCTGCTCACACAGTTCCCTGACCATGTAGGTAAAACAACAGCACAGTCTCACCGCAGCCGGTATGCCAGGTGTCCTTTACCTGTTCTAAGTTTTCCTTGAAGCATTTCAACCATTCACTTATTGCTCTTGAAATGGATGACCTGGGTTTTGTTCCGAACACCCACAATCATCCTTAACGTCAGTTCCAGGGACTCTGACACCCTTTTCTGACCTCTTCAGCATCAGGTATATACATGGGGCACATATATACACACAGAAAATACACACTCATTAAATTAAATAAATTATTTTAAAAACTTAAAGATACCAGAAATTTCAATATACTGCCAATGAGAATGTAATTGTCAAAAGTTTGACAATTTCTTATAAAAATATATACTTAGTAAATGACCAAGTAATTTTATTTTTAGGTAATATAAAAGAAACGTAGGAGCTGGAATAATGGCTTCAAGTCCCAGTGCCAATTCTGTGACTCACAGCCACCTTAACTCCAGTTCCAGAGGAGCTGACAGCCTCTTCTTCTGACTTTCAAGGGCCCAAGGAACACATGCAGTGTGCATGTACACACAGGTACACACACAGACAGAGACAGACACACAGAGTAAGATACTGTTGCATGTACACACAGGTACACACACAGACAGGGAGACAGACACACAGAGTAAGATACTGTCACATATAAAATAAGTAAATCTAAAAAAA
Source organism: Mus pahari (assembly GCF_900095145.1). Taxonomy (NCBI): domain Eukaryota; kingdom Metazoa; phylum Chordata; class Mammalia; order Rodentia; family Muridae; genus Mus; species Mus pahari. Next base: position 26,178,414 of record NC_034602.1, read on the forward strand.
AATTTTAAAAAGGGCTGGAGAGATATGACTCAGAGGTTAAGAGCACTGACTGCTCTTCCAGAGGTTCTGAGTTCAAGTCCCAGAAATCACATGGTGGCTCACAACCATCTAGACTGAGATCTGATGGCCTCTTCTGGTGTGCATTCAGAACACTGTACACAAAATAAGTAAATAAATCTCCCACCAAAAACGCCCTGTGGGACCCACATACACTCTGCCACCAAGACCACCCTATGGTGCCTACCAACATACACTCTTCCCCACTCTGGTCTAACTTATCCATTTGCAGAGTTGCATGCATTCAGTACAAGTTAGACTTGGCAGTGTGATCTTTTCCTGGGCTAATGACATGCATTACAATAGTACCTAGAGTGGCACAGAACTACTTGACCCAGTAACCATGAAAACACAAAGGCATAGCTAATATTCTATGATATACTGAGCTGCTAAGCCATGATGCTCAGGTTTGATATGTTAAATACAATCTTTACTTAATACATTTCAATTGATAATAGGTTTGTCAGGAAACAGCTCCACCCCAAGCGAGGAAATGTCTGTCCTACCTGGAAGGAAAAAAACCAACCAAACAAAACAAAACTCCCAACATATATGATGTTAACACAAACTCTCTCCCTCTCCTCTCCTCCCCCCTCCCCTTCTCTTCTCTGCTCTTTCTCCTTCACCTCCTCTTTGTCTCCCCATTTAGACAGGGTTTCAACAATATAGCCATGGCTAGCCTGGAGTTCCCAGTGTAGACCAGTACTCTCTGAGAGCTGCCTACCTCAGCTTCCCTAGTGATGGGATTAAGGGTGCATGTCACCATGCCCCAACACAACTCTTTAAAATGTTATGCTCAATAAAACCACACATAACACATAATACTACACGGTTCCATTTCTATAAAGCTGTTAAAACAGTAGATTTAGTGCATGCAGTGATTGTCGGGAAGTGTGGAGGACACTGACTGCAGGGACACAGATGTGCGTGTGACAGTGGTTACATAGGAATATACATCCATCAAGACCATGGAACTGTATGCTTCAAAAGCTGTATTTGACTGCTGATTAACACCACCGTATAATCCTAGAACTCAGGTAAAGGCAGGAAGATGGTCAGTTTTGAGGCCATACTGAGCTATACAGTGAGATCCTGTTTCAAGAGTAAGTAAATAAATAAACCCTTAGTAAGATGTTGTGTTTCCTTTTTCATCAATTAATTTTTACATCTGTATACAATTAAAGTTGCTTTTAGGACTGAGAATATAGCTCAGTTGGTAGAGTGTTGATCTGGCATGTATGTCGTAGTCCTGAGTTCAAGCCCCAGTTCTGCATAAACCAAGCATGGTGCTCCTGTAATCTCAGCACTTGCAGGGTAGAGACAGGAGGATCAAGGCCAGACTCCGCTAAACAGCAAGTTCAAAAGCAGTCTGGGTTACAAGAAACAATCATCTCCTCCTCTTCCTCCCCCCTCCTCCTCTTCCTCCCCCCTCCTCCTCTTCCTCCCCTTCCTCCTCCTCTTCTTCCTTCTTTTCTTCTTTATTTAAACAAGAATAATTTCTCTCAAAGATTTGATGATATACAAGAATATATGGTGTGGCATCTTTAATACACCTTTTCTCTCTACATCAACATGAAACTAACAGCTCATCTCCGCCTGCCACATCTCTGAGATACACTACTGACTAGAAATAAGTTCTACACTACTTCCGTCCAAACAAAAGCTAAAATTAGAACCTAGGAAATGAGAAGAAAGAAAAAAAGCACAAAGCAAGTCAGATGGTAAGCCTTTCTCATTGCTGGATATCCTAAGGAATGTTAAACAAGAATCTTTTCTATCAAATACTGTAAAACCTGAGCTTAGGACAAAGAATTAAAATTACCTTATCGCCTATCTTGTAGGAGTTTTATGCAAATGTCTGAACCCTCCTCCATCTAGTAAACTGTTGTTTACTTAAAGGCCCACTCCACTGCTCTATTCTAGCAATGCAATGGTCTGGGCAGTGGACCCTTTCTCTTTCTCCTTCACTTCCTGAGCCAATTCTTCTTAGATTAGCCAACTGAATAAGATAGTGAGGGCGGACTCCAGTCAGTGGGGAAAAAGACAGTCATCACCTGAGTCAGATAAAAACTCAATGCACTTCCTATCTCTGTGTGTCTACTCTTTGTCAAGAATAAAGTTTGAGTGAATAAATAAATTAGTGAAAAAAAAAAAAAAAAAAAANAAAAAAAAAAAAATCAATGTTGAAATTTCTCAGGAAGCTAAGAATTAATTTACCTCAAGATCCAGATATACTACTCCTGGACATATACCCAAAGGATCACTGCTATAGAGACACAATAGCCTTAAAGTCCTGCAAGAGGCAAAACTTGCCCAAGAGCCAATAAAAAAAAAAAAAAAAAAAAGACTAAAGTTTGAGCCAGGCATAGTTGGCCTCTGCATGAGCTCCTACCTCCAGGATCCTACCCTATTTGAGTTCTTGCTTTTTGTTTAAACAGTGATGAGGAAGTATAAGCAAAAGAAAGCCTTCCCTTCTCAATTTGCTTTCGGTTAAGTTGTTTCATCACAACAGAAATCCTAGGATAGGAATGGGTACCGTTTGTGGGATACGAATGTGGAATCCTGACCGTGTGTTTTGGGGAGGACTGTTGGAGGGATGCCGGAACTCTGGGCTAGAAAAGCCACTGAATGTTCAAACCTTAGCAAGCTGTTGTGAGAAGTTGGACCATTAGAAGGGAATGCTGAGAGCTACGCACAAATTTTAGTGTGAGGGATAAGGAAACTCCATTTTGTACCTGCTATCTACTTTAGTACCTTTGGCCTCTGACCTAAATTCCTGAAAACCCCTCACCTCCTCTCCAGAACTGTGTAACTACTGTGAAGTGATTTATCACGTGTTCTGGCTTCTGTAAACTCACTTATCACTGCGAGCACGGGGAATGAGGCAGATCCTCATGGAGCTGTAAATTCTGCAGCAGTGAAGTAATTGTGGTGTTAGCCTTAAAAAGCCTTCCCCCCACTTGCTTCCATGCAGCATCTTGGCGTTAGAGACTGCGGTCCTGCTGACAGTTATTTGGCTAGTTATAATCTATACTGAATCTGTAGTCTTTCCCCAGTGGCCTCAAACTCCATAACATTAGAATGAAGCAAAGGCTCTCTCAAGACCATTTAATATTTTGATTTAAGATTCTGTGGTTTTGCCGGGCAGTGGTGGCACATACCTTTAATCCCAGCATTTAGGAGGCAGAGGCAGGCGGATTTCTGAGTTCGAGGCCAGCCTGGTCTACAGAGTGAGTTCCAGGACAGCCAGGGCTACACAGAGAGAGCCTGTGGTTCTGGTCAGCTGGTGCTGATGAATCTTCTCTAACAGAAGAGCCCAGATCACTGTAATCTTCAAATGCCAGTCTATGGGAGTCATGCCTTTCAAACCACCACATTCCATTCCTTGGCCTCCATTGGCTTTCATAAGACAAACTTCCAAAGTCCCCAGAGTCTATAACAATCTCAACAATGTTTGAAAGTCCAAAGTTCGGGGATGGAGAGATGGCTCAGCGATTAAGAGCACTGACTGTTCTTCCAGAGGTCCTGAGTTCAATTCCCAGCAACCACATGGTGGCTCACAACCGTCTGTAATGGGATCTGATGCCCTCTTCTGGTGTGTCTGAAGGCAGGTACAGCGTACTCATATACATTAAATAAATAAATAAATAACTTTATTTAAAAAAAAAAAAAAAAGAAAGTCCGAAGTTCAAAGTCTCATCTGAGATTCATGTGATCTCTTAACTGTAACCCCCTATAAAATAAAATCAAAAGCTGATCTATCTTTCCAATATATCATGTGCATAAGGAAGGGAGCATGGTGAGGAAATACTGCACCAAAGCAAGAGAGAAAAACAGCTGGGCCAACTCCAAACTCTGCATCTCCATGTACGATATCAAAGCAGTCTTCATTCTCTGGGGCTGATTCCACTCCCCGTTAGTAGCTTTCTTTGGCAGATCTCCCATAGCTCTGACATCTTGAACCTCTTGGGGTTCAAGGCAATCCAAGCTTCACCTTCACAGCTTCACACAATGGCCTCTCTGGGCCTCCATGCAGGGACACCCTTGCCACACTCGGCCACTTTCCTTTGTCAGGGAGGAGATTCCATAACCCCTTTCTTCTATTCTTGATTCTGAAGCCTGAACCACGTGGCTAAAGTTACCGAGTTCCATTGCTTGCACGGCTGGAATATGTCCCCCGTGTTCAACTGTATCTTCACCAGCTTGTTTTCAGTGATTTATTCACTCTAAGGTTGGCTGTTCTAGAACTTGCTCAGTAGGTTCACCTGGAACTCAGAGACCTGTATGCCTCTGTCTCCTGAGTGCTGGGATGGAAGGCGGGAACCATCACTCCTAGACCTAAGCTTTTCTTTAATTTCTTTTCTCTAGATGGAAGCTTAGCTTGGTGGAACCTCACCCCAGGTCATCACTCTGTTAATCCCATTTAATATCCTTGAACACAGGATTTAGCTCCATTCCATTTCCTGGTTCACCTTTAATACTTGAACAATACCTTCTAAATTTTTCCTCTCGAAGCTTGCTCCATTTCAACAACAACAACAACAACAAAAATGCTATTCATAAGAGTGAAACCCACCGGTCAGAATCTATGCTAGGCTGTTTTAAGACTTCATTTGTCAATGCAGTTAATCTAAATCTCTTCACCTTAGCCTCAGGCAGACTCCTTGGACAAGGGCAAAAAGCAACCACATTCTTCACCACAATCTTTAGACAACATTCTAAAATAGTTTTTTTTCCCTAAAACTTCTTGAACCGGGCACCCACAGTTCAAATAACCCTTGAGCTCTTGGGATATACCTATATATTTCTGCCACCAAACGCTGAGGTGACAGGGACATGCTGCCATGGACGGCTTTTCACGAGGGCGCTAGTGATTTGTACTTGGGTCTTCATCCTTGTGCAGTGAACACTATTACACACCTCCCCAGCTCTCTGAATTTGTCATTTTCAAAGTCCCACAAGAACGAATTATTTTATTTGCAATGAGTTTATGCAGATACTAGAGATGAGGGGTGCTGCCAATTCAAGTCTCTCCTCGCCCTGCTGCCACCTCAACCCAGTGCACACTACTTTCTATGAAATGAAATGCTGGCATCTTACTTGAAAACCCAGGAGTTCCATAGCCATGTTACTCACGTAAAGGATGGCTACCTAGAACTCCCACGGTTCTTTACCTACAGGTATCTGAGAACTCACATTGCATAGGCCATTCCACATCAGTGTCTTGCCAGTCTAGGCTTGGGACCCTGCAAGATCCTTTTACAGCCATCATGTAAAAAATCATGGTACACACCTTTTAATATCATGTAGAGAATGAGGTAGAGAAATGACAAGTTTGAGGCCAACCTATGCAACTTAGTGAGACTCTGACTCAAAATAAAATTAAGAAGGACTAGACTACAGCTCAGTGGTAAAGCCAGCACGCAGCCTGCATGACACCCTGGGTTCAATCCTCAGTGCCACAGAGAAATGGAGGAGAAAGAAAGGAGAGAAGGGAAGGGAAGAGGGAAAGAGACAAGGAAGAAGGGATAGGAAGGAAGGAACAGGAGGAGGGAGGAAGCAGAGAGAAATCCTTAACACTGGATTCTATTGGAGGAAATTGGTCAAAACCCACAATACTACAGAACCTATGCTGGAAGGAGGCTCAGCACGTAGCAATGGCAACAAAATCAGCAACAGAGACTGTAGGAACATGGAGGAACATCAGCTGCTTTCCCACCCAGCCTTCTACTTCACAATTAAAGATACAGAGGACCCAGGAGAGTGACACTTCCAAGTTCCTACAGTTGGTATGTGAGATGTGCCACCAGTAAGCTGAGGTCATGTCAGCTGAGGTAGACAAACAGTATGGAGGGAGGTCTGAGAAAATCCAAACAAATACCAGAAAGCTTCAGTCCTCCCCCTCTTCTGCCTAGTACTGGGGCCAGTCACAGGTCATCTGATGAATCAGGCCATTCTTTTGTTAAATTATGGATGAAGAAAAGACAGTCTTATGAGGCTTTTGTAAATATGTATGAGTGTAGTGTGTGACATGTATGCGCTGCTATCAGAACAGACGTTAGGTGTCAGGTGTCCAGCTCTACCACCCTCCACGCTGTTCCCTTGAAACAGGGTGTCTCGCTGAACCTAGGCTAAAGGCAGCAGAGTCAGCAATCCTCTGTCTGCCCTCCCATGGTGGTGAAGTTACAGGTACCTGTCACCGTGCCCAGCTTGTGCCTCATGCTTCAGATGCTCTTACCTGATGAGCCATGTTCCTGGCCCTAAATTACAGCTTTACATCAAATTTCAGTAAATACTGCATGTCCAGAGTCAGAGGCTCATCCTGGCCATAGGAAGCAGAGGTGGAGGAGGTGCAGCATTATCTAAGATGCACTGCTCAGGAACACTGTGGCTGCCCCATCCCCCCACGTGACAGTCTGGTATGGAACATTCTGGGTGCTAAGTCTGGTTCCTGGTGAGAAACAATCCTTATCACAAAAGCCAACGTGTCATCTGTCTTAACCCCAGAATAACAGCCAAGATGGCTGCTGGCAATAGGAGTGCAAGCAATGATTCCGACAGCAAGCACTTTCTGCTCACCGTGCAGGGGAGAACAGGGCCAGGTCTCTGAATAAAGGACAAGCTTTATAGCATATCAAAGGTGTGATTCCTACAGCCATCCAAAAATCCAACAGAGACACAAAACCCAAGAAAGCAAATGTGATTTGTTCAAACAATCACATTTAGAAAGTCAGAGCTGTTTGAGATGAGAAGCCATCAGTCCTACCTCCCAGTGACTAGCAAGTTTGGGCGGAATCTCCAAGCCCAGCTTCTCAAGCTTCCGCTCCCTGTACTTCTCATACTGCCGGTACCCGGCATACCCTCCACCTGTTGCCAACAGGATGGGCACAGGGCGCAGCAGGAACAAGGATCGGACAGGAGCGGTATGGAAATTTCTGACACCTGCAACAGGGAAGAGAAAACAAGGAGATTCTGAGCATGGGAGACAGAAGTAAAAATGAGTCAGGCAATCCCAGTACCACAAGAGATCCAGAAAGACGTCCTCAGTGAAGGAGACTAGACTGGAGAAAACTGAGGTACAGCTCCTAAGACCCTTCTACAAGTCACGTCACTCAGTAGAGGACAGGCATCTTGGCTACGGAACCAGTTATGGACCGAAAACAAAAACTCTGACCTACACTGGGCTTCATAATGTAGGCCTATGATCCCAGCTACTGCCGAGGCCAGCCTGGGTGACTCAGGGAGACCCAATCTCAAAATAACAAGTCAAAGTGGCCTACTGATCTAGTTCTCTAATAGAGAACTCACCTAGGATATGTAAGCCCTATGATCCATCCCTGGCACCAATAAAAAAATAAAGAAATAAAGAAAGGATGGTCAGTTGTGGTGGCCCCACCTTTAATCTCAGTACTTGGGAGGCAGAGGCAGGTAGGTCTCTGAATTCAAGGCCAGCCTAACTATATATCGAGGTCTACGCCAAGCAGAGATACATAGACCCTGTTTCACAACATCAAAAACAAAAACGAACCAGAACCATCAATAAATGAAGGAGAGGGTGTGAGAGAGAAGAAAATCTCAGAGAGGCTTAGAAACTAACCAAGGTAGGCTCAGCTGACCACCAACATGCTACACAGACACCAGTTCGCACCCTGCTCTTCTCTCGGGAGTCCCACGAGGTGATTTATAACTCTGGCCTTTACAAGCCAGGCTAGGCTCTGACAAGCTTATAAGCTCCTGACAAGGAGCAACACCTGCCAGACTCAGAGAGATGCATCATGATCTTACAGATGGGATCTAGAAAGGTGGCGGGGCGACCAGTGGTAGAGCATGGGCTTAGCATGTGCAAGGGTTGATCTCCAGCACTGCAAAATAACTGTTTTTAAAGGTGGTTGGAGTAAGAGCTGGGACCAGAAAGCCAAGGACACATGTTGTAGTTCTGAAGAACAGTAAGTCAGAAGGGCCTAAGGTACAATATAAGGATTATTAGCATTGTATAGTAATAACTTGCCAAAAGAGAATAGATGCGAGTACTCTGACCAATAACAATGAGAAAAGGAGTTACATGAGATGATAACTTCAGTCATCTGCTGGATTATATCAATGACTTTACTGTGTATCTCTAGATAAACACTTCAGCACTCCATCCTGTTGGCTGACCTGGTGGTACACTCCTATAACCCCAACACCCAGGAGGGTGGAGGCAGGGGGACAGTGTTCAAGGCCAGCCTGGGCTCAACAGCAAGACTCTATCTCAAACAAACAAACAAACAAGCAGAACAAACCCACCATGCAACATGCCTTAAACATATACACTGAAGAAACCAAAGCACACCAAGAACCCTCAAGAGTCAAGTCATGAACAGCAAAGTAGATGGCTGCCATGCCTTGATTGGGGGAGGCCCACAGTGCCTCACTTCAGTTAGGCAGATAGGGTCTCAGGGATCCCAGCAAACCTCAAACTGACTGTGTAACTAAGACTGGCCTGCTGCTCCTGCCTCCAGCTTTCAAGGGCTGGGCCTTTGTGTGTCGTCACCACAACCAGCACATTCTCCTGTCACTGTTTATCCCCCCTGAGGTACTGGGACTGACCCTAGGGTCTTGCCTGAGGTCTTGCTCATGCTTGACAAGAGCTGTACCACAGAGCTACAGTCACACCACTGGCTCTTTTAAAACTGTTATTCATTTAACCTGTGTATGTATGCACAGACATAAATGTGCACACAGGCACTGAGTGGATCCTGAGAACCAAACAGGTTATCAGATTTGGTAGCAAGAACCTTTCTTTACCCACCAAACCAGCTCACTGACACGCTGGCTCTTTTTTTTTTTTAAATAAGCAAATATGGATGTCATAAATCTTGCCCATTGTCTAATCACGCCTAATGATCCTGCTACTTGGCAGTTTATCTGTTGGAGCAGCCTGTCTTGCCTTGGACAGGTAACACTGGGAGTGAGGGACTCCAAGAGGGAAACATGAGTGACATGCTGCAATAATGTCCATCCTGTAAAGGGTCACAACCATCTTTTTCTCTGGCAGTCTCCTCAACCACCCACGCAGGAGTGACACTGCCCTTCAATGTGTGCTTCGATAAACAGTCCTGAAAGGTCAGACTCCTGTCTCTGTTCGTGTGTTCTCTCGTTCTCTCTCTCGTTCTCTCTCTCTCTCTCTCTCTCTCTCTCTCTC
>NC_034602.1:26188434-26202955 GCF_900095145.1 Mus pahari
AAAAAAAAAAAAAAAAGGCTTGTCAGAGTGTGACAGTGCAAGACACCGCATCAATCTTGGATTCTTGCTGAGACCATTTTAGGTTTAACTGCCTTGATAGAGAATCCCATGGAAAATTCCCCAATTCTATTCTAGGAGGAGGTCAAGATGCCCCAGCTAACTTATCTTAGCTTCTGTTAAACAGCCTGCTTGTGCAGAACCCACTTTGGTTAGCCACTTACTTTACTGGCTGTAAACTGTGTCTGCGTGGTTACCCTTGGTGGGCTCAGGTAAGGAGAGCAAGATCCACCCTTCACTTTGCTCTCTCTGAACTGGCTGGTGATGACACCCAGCAGACACCCACAGGCACAGTGTTCAATGTTTCCTGCTACCTTTCTTTGTTTTCATTTTTAAAGGCAGGGTCTTCTCTTTATGCCAGGCTGGCCTCAAGCTCAAAGCAGTGTCCCTGCTACAGTCTCCCAAGTGCTAGAGTAGCAACCACCACACTCAGTTTCATTTATAGGGTTTCCTCTTGACTTTTCTTTCTCTTCTTTTTATTTTGTAATTATATGAGTGTTTGTGATCACTCATGTGATCACATAAGTGCAGGTGACAGCCAAATGCAGAAGACGTCAGGTCCCCTGGTGCTGGAGTTACAGGTAGGCTTGATGACCAGGAGTTAGATTTCTGGGTAGGCAGACAGAGGGGGAGAGGGAGTCATGGCATGGTAATAAAGGTGGCATCCTTATAGGATGCCCAGCTTCTGACTTGAGACAGCTTTTTCCCTCACCTTCTGACTTGAGACAAAAGCCTGGCAGCTTAAAACCAAGGCCTTGTAGGCCTTGTCCCTATACAGCAGGTCCCCATGGACTGGTTCAACAAGTTCAAGGTCAGCTCTTGACACAGAACAGTTCTGGGACAACCAACAATCATCTTTCTTCAAATTGACAAACCTTAAATTAGGGGAGGAAAAACTCTCCATCGACTTAAAATACTGATCCCTTGAAAAGAGACTAGATTTTTTTGGCTTCCCAAGTTCAATCTTGGCTTTGCAGAGCACTGTTTTCCGTGTCTGCTGCATGCAGGTGTCTCATCTCCCCACCCTACAATGAACTCCACTCAACTGCTGGTTCTGACTGCAGAGTTCGAGATTTCTCACTTTGGGGGCTCATCCAGGATTTCTTCTGAGGAACACCGACTCTTCAGAAATCAGGCTAAACCCTGAAAGGATAAGAAGGTGTGTCCACTAAGCAGCTGGCACCTTCCTGTCCTGGAACAGAACTGGTCATTTTATTTTCTTTCTTACAAGGAAGAGAGTATGTACACTAGGAAGCCAATTAAACTGGTGACTAGAAGCCTGTGAACAGGCTCTAAAACTATTTTACTAACCTAGTCTGGCACCACAGCAGTGGTGCCTCGCTCTGATCACTGCCTCTGGTGCCTGAAGGAAGGATATTTTTAGGGAAATAATTACAATGTGGAGACTGGCAAATCTTTGGATTTTTCAAAGCATGGGATCTCCTATCTTGTCTCTTGCCACCTTTGAAACTTAGGGTAACTACTGTTTTAACAAACTGGATGATATCTAAATTTCTTCTCTCTCTCTCTTTAGAAAAAAAAAAAAAAAGCTATGAGAGACCTCACAATGATCAGAGCTCCTTTGCTCCCTAACCGTATACAACAGAATTTCTTCCGTTTCTTTATTTTGTCGAGGACATGGTACTGCTTCCTCCTACAACCATCATCCATGCTAACTAACCAAAGTGTCTGTTGAAAGAAAAGGGCATAAAGGTCCACTTTTAATCTGTGAGATGTGTGGATCCCACAGATTCTTGTGCCTGAACGGAAAGGGGCTCACCTTATGAGGGAGCTGGGCCAACCTTGAATGAAAAACAACCATATAGCTTGTCACCATCTTGGCTGATGGCTTCATTAAGATGGAAGCAACCATGTGGTCAGCAGCCATCATTGCTAATGTTATAAAGAAGGCCAATGCCATATGACTTCACTGTCATCTTGGTAAATGTAACCACATGGCATAAACCAAATATGGCAGTCTCCATAAAGTTTCCTGTGCCTACTGCACCCTCTGGTTATCACTGTATCTGTTTCTCTGTTCTCTCCCTGTCTCTCTCTCTCTCTATGTGTGTGTGTGTGTGTGTGTGTGTGTGTGTGTATATATATATATATATATATATATATATATATATATATATTGTTTACTATTCTTTAGAGTACAGGGATTTAAGCCGAATTTACGTATGATGAATTACAAGAAGTGCCCTCCTAATTTAGTGGTGGGTCACAAATTGGGCCCCTCAGACAGTGGCACAGCTTCCAATACGCTACAGTGGCTACCCAGGCTTAGCTGGGGTAGATGGTCATGAGGGAACAGAAACCTGACCCTGAACATTTCTCAGAAACTCAGTGACTTGGGAACTTTGTTCATCAGGTAACTGTAGTTTGCTCATTTCTCCCTAACCAGCCACCCACCTCAGAAGGATATCTTCTACCCATAAACGGGAATGATTACATCGGGAACAGACCGACCACTCCTGCTAGGCTCACCTCACAACCTATTAGTCAAGACAAGGGAAAAAAATCTCCCAAGACGGAAAAACCTTGTGAAGGCTCTAGCTGCCCCAGGCTGGGCTGCTATTCTCCACCCTGCTAAGACAGCCTGGCAGTCTGATCCCCAGTAAACTTTTATTCTATCCGAGGAGTGGTCTCGTTTGGTGGTTTTGTTGTGCTTAGTTATATTTAGACAGTATTCTTTTAAAAAAAATCACAAGTGAGCTGGTAATGGTGGCGCACGTCTTTAATCCCAGCACTTGGGAGGCAGAGGCAGGTGGATTTCTGAGTTCGAGGCCAGCTTGGTCTACAGAGTGAGTTCCAGGACAGCCAGGGGTACACGGAGAAATCCTGTCTCGGAAAAAAAAAAAAAAAATCACAAGTGTTTAACATGTTTGCTTCCTATTTGGAATAATAATAATAATATAATAATAATAAAATTTTTATAGCTCAAAAGAAAAAAATGGATCTTCCAAGATCTGGTAGACCCTAAGACACAATAATTGATCCCCTTTTAAATTGTTTCAGCTAATATTCCAGATTCACTGGAGTCCTATTCCCCTGTGCAGGAGATAGAGGTTACTTAAATCTCACAGCACAAAAAAATAAAGTGACCGTTATTTAGACCCCAGAAGAGGATATAAAAAACAAAAAGGTCTGTCTCACAGAATGCATGTCATCTTAACCTTGATCTACCCAATCTACCCTACTGATGAGGGTGTGTCTGTAGGGAACTCTGTCTGTCCTGTGGATGGGGTTTAGAAGGAAACTAAAACACATCCGACAACCACATCCAGTTATACCTGAACTTCAGGCCCCACATTAGGAAGCAGCCTGGTGTGTTTAGGTCACACCAACCATCCTTGGATTGGCTATTTGTCTTAGTCAGGGTTTCTATTCCTGGACAAACATCATGACCAAGAAGCAAGTTGGGGAGGAAAGGGTTTATTCAGCTTACACTTCCACACTGCTGTTCATCACCTAGGAAGTTAGGACTGGAACTCAAAGCAGGTCAGAAAGCAGGAGCTGATGCAGAGGCCATGGAGGGAAGTTCTTTGCTGGCTTGCTTCCCCTGGCTTGCTCAGCCTGCTCTCTTATAGAACCAAGACTACCAGCCCAGGGATGGCACCACCCACAATGGGCCCTTCCACCCTTGATCACTAATTGAGAAAATGCCTTACAGCTGGAACTCGTGGAGTCATTTCCCCAAACTGAAGCTCCTTTCTCTGTGATAACTCCAGCCTGTGTCAAGTTGACACAAAACTAGCCAGTACACTATGTATGCCCTTTCTAGATGCTGGGCTGAGAGACTCAAGGAGGATTGGGTGAACCTTCATCCATCTATCTCTCTCAATCTTACTTTCACTTTAATGATTGGAACAGAATCTTCCAAGATTACTTCTAACTCCCCATCAGCTTGCCTCCTGGATGACTGTAGTAAGTTAAAGTCCCTCAGGTGCTTAGGAGAAGGTTTTAGTCTCTTCCTCAACCAGTGCATGGTCTAAATACTTTCTATGAAAATCAGAAGTGGCTCTCCTAGGCAGCTCTGAATTACAATGTCATCCTTCAATTAGAGCTGCTCTTTTAACAAGAGAGAATTCCCCTAAAATTTTCTATTTCCAAATTTTCTCGTCCTTTCGGGATCATCAAGACCTTGCTAAATAAATACTACAGGACAGACCCACAGATGCTAGCTATAGCAGACTTAGATGTGTCCAGTCAAGGCTTATTTTACAGTGCTTAATTTCCAATTAAGCTTTACCCAAACACTAAAAACACCTAACTGGTGTAGCTGAGCCTCTGGGTGTTCAACAACCATATTTGGAGGCATAAACCAACGTGGTTAGTGGAATTAGATGTTTTTCCCCCTCATCCTTCAAGGTCAACTAAGTCGGAGGGAACTATGGGGTGTCTCTCAAAAATGTCCTGTACTATAACTGTGGAAGGTAACTCATTCGCTGTTCAGGGAGGAGTGGACTATAATAAGTGTCCAGTCTACAAAAGAAGGGAAAAAAATCCTCCACACTCCCAAATGAAGCAGTGGTCAAACAAGGCCTTTGACTTAGCCTAACAGAGGCACTGACTGTCAAAAAAAAAAGACTAGAGGAGACAGAAGCTCTGCCCAAGACCAAGTTACCCTTGAGGACCAGAGCTTCAACTGACCTAAACCAAAAAAAAGAAAAGAAAAAAAGAAAGAAAGAAAGAAAGAAAGAAAGAAAGAAAGAAAAGAAAAGAAAAGAAAAGAAGAAAGAAAGAAAGAAAGAAAGAAAGAAAGAAAGAAAGAAAGAAAGAAAAAGAAAAGTATAAAAATTAATTTTGGCCACCTACATAGTCTTCAACACCCAGCAGGACAGTATAGCCAGGTTTAAAATGATCATGTTTCTTTCTTTCTTTTTTTTAAACCATTTATTTATTTATTATATGTAAGTACACTGTAGCTGTCTTCAGACACCCCAGAAAAGGGCATCAGATCTCATGATGGATGGTTGTGAGCCACCATGTGGTTGCTGGGATTTGAACTCAGGACCTTTGGAAGAGTGGTCAGTGCTCTTAACCGCTGAGCCATCTCTCCAGCCCATGATCATGTTTCTTTATCAGTCCTCAGACACTATGCTCAACATGAGATGTTATTTGGACATCAATTTCTTATTAGTGATTTGCTTCCTGATGGCCGTATCTGTTTCTAGAAGGGTACTTTTTACAGCTGTGATATGACGTCCTGAATCCTAACCAATTGTTACCCTGACAGATACCCTGTGGTCAAACTCACAGGTTTGGGAAATTACACAAGATATCAAAAATGGGCTGGGTATGGTGGTGTACACCTTTAATGCCAGCACTCAGAACGGAGAGACAGGTGGATCCCTCAGGTTTGAGACCAGCCTGGTCTACATATGGAGCTCCAGGATAGCCAGGGATATACAAAGAGACTCTGTCTCAAAAAACAAACAAACAAACAAAAGCAAAACAAAACAAAAGTCAAAAAAAATGATGTCCCTGGAACATTACTGAAGAACCCTACAAAAAGGTATTCCTCTTTTAAAATGTCAATTGGATGCTAATGTCTGGTGGTGACTTCAACAAATGGAATCTAGATTTCACTTGGGTTTGGCCCCTATTATCCATCTCCACAGGACATTCCCGCTAGCATATGGGCAGAAGCATTGCTGGCTGGCAATGTGATTTGCTTCCTGCCACAGGCTTTCTGCAGGCTTCTGGAAACAAGACTCTGATACAAAGTTCTCACTTACACAGCTATGCCTCACCTTAGTAAGCAAACTTAGGTTAACTATGAGGTTGAGGAATTTTCTATTAACCTTGTCTGTTCCCTATGAGGTCGTAGCAGAAGAAACCCAATGGCTGAAGAAAGGTTCCTTGAGCTCTTAAGCCAGACAAATGACATCCCCCACAGTGTACATCTTATGGTAGATGATGGTGACAGAAAAATCATCAATGTCGTTGACACCTATGACAAAGCCTGCTGAGGAGTCTCTGGATGGTGTTCTTGCCTACTCTGCTCCTAAGGGCAAAATTGTCCCAGCTATTTTTCTAACTATGTTCAGTAGGAATTATGATACTTCCAAAGTGTCACTTTTTATGTTACAAATGCTACCTCATTCATACAATTCCAAAGATACACGCACCACCAAATGGCTGTCTGGTGCTCTATCTTTTACCATGGTCCCCCTTAGATCAATCCTCCCCTGAGGACCATGACTGCTGCTCCTTGATGGTCACTCCTTTGTCAGTTGAAGCAGCTAAGAGCAGAAAACTCTTCAGGGTCTGAAAAGCCCAGTCCTTGAGTAGAGACTGCTCTACCAAGGTCTTTTCCTCTATGGTTCTGCTACACACATGAGCCTGCACGCATGTGTCTCCTTATCCAGGGGAATCCCTTTCTTTAACTGTTGATTCTGTGTACGATGCTTGAGCATTCTCTGCTGTACCTGTTTTGTTCAAAATTCTTCCTTAATTCTTTAACTAGCAGAGAAAACCAATATCACCAAGACCTGCAGACTGTATCAACTGTAAGCTGCCCAACATGGGCACTGGGAACAGAACCCAGGTCTTCTTCAAGACCAGCACATGCTCTTAACCACTGAGGATCTCTTCAATGTCCCTTTGAACTTTTCACAGTATGTTGGTAAGCAGAGATGGCCACGACCCCCATGGATTGTGGCCTTATGAGTACAGAGGCTGTGTCTCTGCAGAACAAAAAAGACTTCAGGTGTACTGTTGGCTCTGCCTGCGGTTCTGACACCGAGTTCTAATTTGTAACAGCCACAAGGGTTCCCATTAGTGCCCATGTTTGTAGTAGGTTCTCATCAACCAGCTCATTTTATTCCTAGGGATAGTAATGGGCCATTATAAATAGCGTTTGGTGTTATATACAAATCACATATGTGGGTAATAGATAATGCACTCTTCCCAGACCACTGGTTCTCACTCCATAGTGCTGAGGAGGGAGGGGCTGCTCTACAGCACTTTCTACTCACAGCGCTCAAACTAAACAGTCTCTCTGGAGAAC
Source organism: Mus pahari (assembly GCF_900095145.1). Lineage (NCBI taxonomy): Eukaryota > Metazoa > Chordata > Mammalia > Rodentia > Muridae > Mus > Mus pahari. The sequence goes on from NC_034602.1 coordinate 26,195,510, forward strand.
ATTTTGGCCTAAATACTGAAATACATCAACTGTTATAGAGCCTCACTCTATAGCTCAAGCTGCCTTCAAACCTACTATCTCGCTGTCCCTGGCCTACTGAGGGCCGGCATTATAGGCAAGCACCACCAGGCCCAGCTCACACAGGGTTCCTGACCCAGGAATTCTAAATCTACACAGTAGTCCTTGAAATGGCCACGGTACTGCCAAGACTGTCTGTGGCAGAAAGTGCTAGAAACAAATACACAGCAGTGGATGACAGTCGCATACAGAGTACTAGGCAGACAATGACATGGCTGCCAAGGCTCCAGTGACGGCTACACACCAGGCTACAAGACCACACACATGTGCTCCAACAGGTTTTAATTCTAACAACCCTAAGTTTTTCCAACTTCCGGTTGGGGGAACCAACGAAGAGTCAGCAAGACATTCGATTGCTCCTTACCTGCCTGAAGAGGCAATTTCTGTAAGGTCCCCAGAAAATGGCGTGTGGGAGTAGATTCATTGTGACAGGGGCTACAACCAAGAAAAACGGATCATTAGAATTTCAAACTTTGATTCTATTCAGTAACAGAACTGGCCTATTTAACCTACTTATTTTCCCTTGAAGAGAATGTTGACTATTTTGACATCTAATCCTTAGAATGACTATAAAAAAGACACTGTCCGTCTGCTGTAGAAATGCACTGGGGCTGATCCAATAAAAAGTATGTACTTGCCGGGCGTGCTGGCACACACCTTTAATCCCAGCACTTGGGAGGCAGAGGCAGGCGGATTTCTGAGTTCGAGGCCAGCCTGGTCTACAGAGTGAGTTCCAGGTCAGCCAGGGCTACACAAAGAAACCCTGTCTCAAAAACCAAAAAAAAAAAGTATGTATTTCCCGGTAAAAGCTCACAAATGAAAAGCCTCTAACACATTACAAAAATAAGTAAGTTAGTTTAAATTGCATTAGTTGGCAACTTAAAAAAATGTTTTTATAAAGACGCTGAAGTGTAGCTCTTCTCCGTTGATGGTTTTGGTGTGGGGAGGGGAGGGTTTCAGTGTTCTTTATGTTGGAAAATTTTATGTTTTAAAATTATTTTTTAACTCTGTGTACATGTCTCTGTGCGGGTATGTGCATGTGCATGCAGAGGTCAGGGGAAGCTGTCAGATCCCCTGGAGCTGTAGTTACAGATGGCTGTCAGTGGCCCAAACAAGGACGGGTGCTGGGAACAGCAAGGATACACTCTTAACTACTGAGCCATCTCTCCAGCCCTACTGACAACTCATCTTGCAGCCAAAGTTCTGACCTTAAGTTTACTATATAACTCAGGCTAATCTTAAATTCTTTGTCCTGCTTCCATTTCCTGAGTGTGGGGATCACAAGGGTGGCTCCCCAAGCCGGGCTTGGCAACATTAAAACAGTTTGGAGATCACATTGTTATCAATGTGAGCTTCATAGCTTTAACCACTGCACTACAGATAATGAAAGGAACATTCTCATAAGAGAATCTGAAATAGTTAACATCACAGAGTCTTCCAGGCTCTATCCTGCAGACACAGGGCTCTGCACACGAAAAGAGAATACGAACACAGAGTTTGCAGAATCTGAGTAAGGGTATCTGGGATTTTCTAGTTCTGGTTTTATTCAAGACAGGGTTTCTCTATGTGTCCTTCCCTGGCTGTCCTGGAACTCGCTTTGTAGACTGGACTGGCCTTGAACTCAGAGATCTACCTGCCTTTGCTTTCTGAGAGCTGGCATCAAAGGTGTCATCCCCCAGACTCATCACTTCTTAGTAACTTTTCTAAGTTTGAAACACTATACAATAAAAGTTTTTTCACCATGAATTGAGATCATAATAATCAGGGAGACAAAGTCTGCGAGCCTAGCATTTCTGCACCACGAAGGAAGAGCTACATAGAGAACTGTGTGCACTGAGCCCCGCTCCATGAACCTTCTCACCCACTGGGCACTGAAAATTCAATGCTTTAAATATTCATTCTGTGGCTGGCTCTTCAGTTTAGAATGGTTTCTTTCTCTCTCTCCCTCCGTCCGTCTCTGCCCCTGCCCCACCCCCACATAGTTCTGGCTGACCTTGACTGTTTCCTCTTTCTGCCTCAGAGGAATGTTTATGCACTACCTTGTAGGCTCTGGTGTACAATGTTTTCAACTGTCTCTGTAGCTACTTTGCCCTACAAGCTGCAGTGAAACAGATATAAAGAAACATTTACCAACTCTGAGAGCCACATCCTGATGGAAATTAAGAGATCCCAATGGTAAGAACTGCTACACTAACACGCAGCACAGTAATTTATACTTAGCAACTGGATTTCCCATCATCAAAAATCAAACTTTCAATTCTCTGGATTTTGATTTAGGTAACACCTTAGTTTCTGACAAGTGTGTTTGTTTTCTGGCTTCTTTTTTTTTTTTTTTTCGGTTTTTCTTTGTATAGCCCTGGCTGTCCTGAAAATCACTCTGTAGACCAGGCTGGCCTCGAACTCAGAAATCCGCCTGCCTCTGCCTCCCGAGTGCTGGGATTAAAGGTGTGTGCCACCACGCCCGGCTCGTTTTCTGGCTTCCTTATATGATGCACATGCATGCATACATGCAAGCATTGTTTTTTTTTGTTTTTGGTTTTGGTTTTTTTTTGAGGCTCAGAGGGTCTCAGTATATAGCTCTGAATGGCCTATTACTCACTATTTAGTTTAAACTAATCTTGAACTTTCAGAGTTCCTCTGGCCTCTGCTTCCTAGGCCATGGGACTAAACGCATGCACTATCATATCCAGCTTCAAGTTTCCAAAATATTGATTGGAAATCTAGATAAAGAAACTACATCCTCCCCACCCCACCCCACCCCCACACACCCAGCTCCAGCCTCACTTGCTCCAGCCTATTTTATTATATATAAGTACACTGTAGCTATCTTCAGACACCCCAAAAGTAGGTATCAGATCTCATTATAGATGGTTATGAGCCACCGTGTGGTTACTGAGATTTGAACTCATGACCTCTGGAAGAGCAGTCAGTGCTCTTAACCGCTGAGCCATTTCTCCAGCCCCAAGAAACTACATTCATATCAGTAAATGTTTCTTTCTTCCTTGGAGCACTTTAGAATATAAAAATATAACTTTTATTATTATAAACATCTAAATTGACTTTTTGTGAAAACAGAAATGCATTTTTGACTTTTGAATGTAGTATTTAACTTATGGGTATTTAGTCGTTAATTATTACAAACATTATCAGAGTTCAGTGCTTTCAATTTTTTCCTCATGAAACTTAAAAAACACCCTCACCACATGGTATTGATGGGCTAATGTGATAGGCCTAGTTCCTCCTATAAGTGAGAAGCAGGGCATCTCAGCCTATGGGGAACCTTTAACAAACTTAACACTGGCTCTTTAGAACTGCTGCTCTTACTATAACACAGTAAGCCTAAAGCCCTGTTTTTCAAGTGGAATCAGAACAATGACTGTTACAACTGACCAAAGGGTAAAGGATGTTGCGAAACTGATAGCAGGCTACATAGCAAGAGGCTCTCAAAACACAACAACAAAACATTCCTCTACTATGTTTCTTCTAACTCAGTGCTTTGGGGCGGGCATGGATGACACAACTCACCATTTCTGGATCCACAGCATTGAGGTGGTCAGTTTGTATACCCACTATCCCCCAAAGACTGCCCCATTATTACCAGCTTCTCTCATGACATAAATCCTGTAACTCCTGCAGTTTATATAGATAAGGTGCACCACGCCTCTCACCCACCTACCCACGGCTCCCACCCACCTTTCCTCTCTCTCATCACAGCTTTTAAAGGGCTGCCTCCACTGTCAATCATGTGCTCATGGTTTGTTCTGATCATATCACCTCCAGTCAAAGTTGCCAACACCTTATGTTCCACAAGTCACTGTGTACACCCCAGGTTTCTTTCTTGGCTTGGCAAGAAAGTTGACCCTATCTCCCTGAATCTCACTCCTGACTTCTACCCACTCTCTCCCTGGAACTGCTTGCTTCAAACATTAACAAAATATCTAGTGTTTAACTAGTCCTCCAGAGAGGTTCAGGTCTCCATTTTCAACAAGCTTCCCACCACCCCTAATCTCATCTAAAGCTGAATTTGTCCTTTTCTTTGTGTGTAGGGGGGTGGTTCAAGACAGGGTTTCTCTGTATAGGCCTGGCTGTCCTAGAACTCACTTTGTAGACCATGCTGGCCTCGAAATCGGAATCCTGCCTGCCAAGCGCTGGGATGAAAGGCGTGTGCCACCACCACCAGCTTGAATTTGTCCTAAACAGATGTTCAGAGTAGTCTTAGGTATATTCAGTTGTTTAGGTAGAGCCTATGGTCTGGTAACTGGTAGCACGGCTTTAACTGGCACAACCTGCTTCCTAGGCACCTGCTAGCCTACATCTCCCAGCCTTTTTTGTGTGTGGTGTGGCATAGTGGGGGTGTGTGTGTGGGGGTGCGTGTGTGTTTCAAGACAGGGATTCTTTGTGTGGCCCTGGTTGTCCTAGAACTCTTTAAACTAGGCTGGCCTCAAACTCACCAAGATCCACCTGCCTCTGCCACCAGAGCAATAGGATTAAAGGTGTGTGCATCTACCCCCACCTCTCAAGTAGCTTAAACTATTACCACACAAAATGTTCCTGAGGTTACCATGAAGTAAAAGGTACACACCGTCACCTAATGTATATAACCCGACCCCACTCTGGGTGTGTGTGTCTCACATGTTGGTGCCCTGCTCTGTCACACTGCCTTATTTCTCAGAGACAGGGTCTCTCCCTGAACCTGACATCAGGCTGGCAGCCAATAAGCCCAAGCAATCCTATCTCTGCTCTCCCCTCTGCACTGGGGTTCCAGGCTTGGGAACAGCCATGCATGGGTTTTCGAGTGTTAGGAATCTAAACCTAGATCCTTGTGCTTGAGCAATGTGGAGGCTTGGGTGAGAATGGCCCCACTGGCTTATATATTTGCAGGCTTAATGAACTTGCTGAAGAACGTGTGTCACTGGGGATGGGTTTTGAGGTTTTAAAAGCCCATGACTATTCCAGAGTCTCTCTCCACCTGCCGCCTGTGGGTTAGTATGTAAAGCTCTGGGTTATGCCAAGCCTATCTGCTTCCTGCCGTAATAACTAACTCTGAATCTGTAAGCACGCCCCCAGGTAAATGATTCCTTTTGTAAGACTTGCATTCCTCAGCGTTTCTTTACAGCAATACAACAGTGACTAAGACAAGCAGTAAACGCTTGTCTTAGTCAACCATCACCTCATCTCTAATGTAGCACTGGCTATCCTGAAAACTCACTCTATAGACTAGGCTGGCCTCAAACTCAATGATCTGCCTGCCTCTGCCTCCCAAGTGCCAAATTAAAGATATGTGCTACCTTTCCCAGCTCTTTACTTTTAAAGATTTATTTTTGTTATATATGTGGATGTTCTGCCTGCATGTTTGTCTGTGCCTGGTATGCTCAGAGTTAATAGGGCACTGGATCTCCTGGAAGTAATTACAGATGGTTTTCAGGTGTCATGTGGGTACTAGGAACTGACCCTGGGTCCTCTGGAAGAGCAGCCACTGCTCCTCACTGTCCAGGTATCTCTAGCACCTAGGGCATTTTCTTAGTCAGTGAGTGATGTGAGAGGGACTGGTCCATCAAGGGTAGGGCCATCCCTGGGCTGGTGGTCCTAGGTTCTTTAAGAAAGCAGGCCGAGCTAGCCAGTAAGCAGCATCCTCTATGGCCTCTGCAAGACAGTCCTGTCCTGTGTGAGTTCCTGCCCTCATGCATAAGTGGAATAAATCATTCCCACTACATGTTTCAGCACAGCAGGAGAATCCTAACTAAGACAAGTTGGTATCAGCATAGTGGGGCATTGCTATCACAACAGGACCATGTTTTTAGGAGGCTTGCGGGAGAACTTTTGGAACTTTGGGCTTAAAAAAGAAAAAAGCCATTGAGTAAGTGTTGAGAGCTCAGTGGGCTGCTCTGTTGGAGCTAGGAAGATTGTTGAGAGCAATGTAGACGGAGGTTTGGCTTGTGAAGTTTCAAAGGGAAATTTGAAGCCTCTATCAGGGTTGTTTACTGATTTGAATTAAGAATCTGTCATTCTGAGCCGGGCGGTGGTGGCGCACGCCTTTAATCCCAGCACTCGGGAGGCAGAGGCAGGCAGATTTCTGAGTTCGAGGCCAGCCTGCTCTACAGAGTAAGCTCCAGGATAGCCCAGGGCTACACAGAGAAACCCTGTCTCGAAAAATGATGGTGAGCTAGAGCTAAGAAATCAGTGGTGACTGAGAAGAGACCAACATCAATCACTGAGATGAAATCCTCTGATGGTGATCCCTTGGGGTGAGGTAACACACAGAAGCTATGTAGCACACAGAAGCAGCCTGTCCCTCCCACAACCAGATGAACTTGGCAGTGTAGCAGTCACCCAGGTGGTACTGGCTTTGAAGGCATGAAGGGGACATGGAGGCTTAGTACTGTGGCAGAGATAGAGTCCCAGAAAGAGGCCACTGGTGGATGCCAGTACCACAGAATGACCACCAAGAACAGTAGCAGCATTAGAGAGGAGTCAGTGGTGTCTAGAAGACAAGCTGTATATGCTGCAGAAGGAGGAGCTGGAGAAGTGGCTCAAACCCTGGAGTTATCCGGAAGATCACGAGTGGATACCAGACACTGGACATTGAGGTATTTACACTGTTGGGAGTGTGGTTTTGCTTTGGTCCAATTGTGAGTATGCCCTGATTTTTCCTTCTTGAAGGAAGAAAATATTTAACTTACTTATTTTTGATTTTACAGAAGCCTAGCTGATAGACTGAATTATTTGTTTGATTTGGTTCTTCAAGACAAGATTTCTCTGTGTAGCACTGCCTGTCCTAGAACTCACTCTGTAGACCAGGCCAGCTTTGAACTCAGAGATTACCTGCCTCTACCTCCGGAGTTCTATGATTAAAGGGTGTACCACAGCCCACCAAAAGATTGAATTTTAAAGTGTTTGAGTTTGTAGACTATAGGACTTTTTAAGTTTGTAAAATGTTTTATATGGTAATGTCAATATTAACATATGATCATGGGAAAAAGGGTTGTAGCTTAGCAGTGAGGTACTCATGTCAAGGTGACAAGGGGTCAGTTGTACTGGCTACGTTTATGTCAACACAAGCTAGAATCATCTGAGAGAAGGAAACTACAATTAAGAAAAGGCCTCCAGCAGGCAAAAGCATAGACAGGTGGATCTCTGTGAATTTGAGGCCAGTCTTTTCTCCAAAGCCAGGTTCAGGACAGCCAGTGCTATATAGAGAAACCCTGTCTCAAAAGAAGGGAGGGAGGCAGGGAGGGAGGGAGGAAGGAAGGAAGGAAGGAAGCCGGGCATCCTAGCACTTGGGAGGCAGAGGCAGGTGGATTTCTGAGTTCAAGGCCAGCCTGGTCTACAGAGTGAGTTCCAGGACAGCCAGGGCTATACAGAGAAACC
>NC_034602.1:26203230-26204640 GCF_900095145.1 Mus pahari
AAAGAAAGAAAGAAAGGAGAAGAGAAGAGAAGAGAAGAGAAGAGAAGAGAAGAGAAGAGAAGAGAAGAGAAGAGAAGAGAAGAGAAGAGAAGAAGAAAAAAATGCCTCTGTAAGATCAGGTTGCAGCCAGACTTGTAGGGCATTTTCTTAATTAGTGCTTGATGTTGGAGGGCCCAGTTCATTGTGGGTGGAGTCATCACTGGGCTGTGGTCCTGGGCTCTGTAAGTAAGCAGGCTGAAACTATAAGCAGAATAAACACTTTTCTCCCCAAGTTGCTTCAGTCATATGTTCCATCATAGCAAATAGAAACCATATGGAAACAGGCTGCAATCCCCGCGGTGGGTAGGACAGCAAGTACTAAAGACCAGAGATTGATGGTACAGAGAAGCAAAAGACCAGAGCCAGGCATGGCCTGGGGCAAGGCAGAGGGGCTGGTCTTCTGTTTTGAAAAGATTGTTGTGTTTGTCTGTGGCAAGTAGACAATAGAGTCCCAAGAGGTAAACAAGAAGACTGGTACTGTGGGCATTCATGGCATCGGGTTGTTTGGAGAGTGACAGATAACAAGAAATGAGCAGGCTAGGAAGTGTTTGTTTGGTTTTTCAAGACAAGGTTTCTCTGTGTAGCACTGGCTGTTGAACTCACTCCGTAGCCCAGGCTAGCCTCAAACTCACAGATCCGCTCCTGCTTCTGCCTCTCCAGTGCTGAGAGATTAAAGGCATACACAACCACCACCCACCTAGGAAGTGTTTTGAAAGTAGAGTGTGCCTTTCTAAAGGGCTGAACATAGATAAATAAATAATGAGAAAGGATGGACCTAGGTTTGATTCCCAGTATCCACATGGCAGTTTAAAACACTCATGTCACCACAGCTTCGAGGGGTTCAGTGTCCTCTTCTGGCCTCCATAGAAATCAGACATGGGGTACAGGCAAAATACCATAAACACTAAATAAATGTTTTGGAAAAGAAAAAAAAAAAAAGATTAAGGCCCAGAGAGAAGAACAGGTAAGCTAAGTCAGGTGTCTCTTCTACAGAGAGAACCAAAGGTTTGCATCTTCATGCATGCTACTAAAGCCAGGTGTGGTGACACTCATAATCAGTTCTTGGAAGGCTGAAGCACAAGGACCAGCTTGGGGAACACAATGAGATCCTTTCACAAAAGTAAAAATAAAATGAGATAAGGCACTTGGCTTTGGCTCAATTCCTGTGCAGCCTCAGGAAAATTTTAAATTCTAGACCTCAGTTCTTTCAGTTGCAAAATCAGAACTGTCCTTATTAGCAGTAATTACACCATGTAAAACCCCTGATCCAGGGTCTGCCACCTGCCTACATATGGCTACTACAAAAAGTAATGGAAACGAAGCTGGAGAGATGGCTCAGCGGTTAAAAGCACTGACTGCTCTTACAGAGGT
>NC_034602.1:26205035-26218359 GCF_900095145.1 Mus pahari
AGCCCTGGCTGTCCTGGAACTCACTCTGTAGACCAGGCTGGCCTCGAACTCAGAAATCTGCCTGCCTCTGCCTCCCAAGTGCTGGGATTAAAAGTGCTGGGATTAAAGGCGTATGCCACCATGCCCGGCTAAAATAAGTCTTTAAAAAAAAAAAAAAAAAGTAATGGCATCAAAAACATGTTTAGAGGAATGGAGAGATAGCTCAGCAGTTAAGAGCACTGACTGCTCTTCCAAACGTCCTGAGTTCAAATCCCAGCAACCACATGGTGGCTCATAACCATCTATAATGAGATCTGATGCCCTCTGAAGACAGCTACGGTGTACTTACATATAAATAAATAAATCTTTTTTTTTTTTTAAAAAAAAAAAGATTTCTGGGCGTGGTGGCATGGAGGCCAGGTTTCAGATTTACAAACGGTCGTGAACTGCCATGAAGGTGCTGTGACTGTAGCTCCAATCCCCCTGAAGAGCAGCGAATGCTCATAACCACTGAGCAACCTCGCTAGCCCTATAACACATTTTTAATATCACCATGGGTCCTAACATTTTAACTATAGTCCTCACTTCTCTCTCCTACTTTCAAAAGCTAGGAGAGTTCTAAAGCTGAACTGGTAGGTCTCTTGAAAAGCTTTATCCAACATTGTACTTGATATTAAAATATTTTACAAAGCATTACCCTTGCCTATTAAACTGTAAAGTTCCTTAAGTATAAGGCCAATTGCAAATTAATTAATCAGTAAATTTAAAAAAATGAATGTGGGTAGTGTTTATTCATGTGAATGGGGGGGTCAGAGGTCAACTTTGGGGATCATCCCCCATGAAGCATCCAAAACTTGCTAGGTTTATGTTTTGTTTTATGTTTTATTTTTGTTTTTATTATTGTCTTGCTTTTATATGGGGTCTGAGTATATATTTCTGGCTAGCTGGCATTCAATATGTAGACCATGCTGGTCTTGAATTCATTGAGATCCACCTGCTTCTGCCTCCTGAGTGCTGAGATTGAAGGCATGCATCTTGTTTTACACACACACACACACACACACACACACTCACGCACACACACATTTTAAAAACTGAGCAATGTTGGTGGTGTAGAGATGGTTCAGCAGCTAAGAGTTTGGTTCCCAGCACCCTTGTTAAATGGCTCACAACCACCTGTAATTCCTCCAGTTCCAGGAAACTCTTGATTGTCCTATGGACACATGCAATCACACATATGCATGTGCATACACACACAGTGTAAAAAGGTAGAAGTAATCTTTGCCAAAAAGAAGTAAGTATGTAGGCTATTAAGTAACTCAGTCAAGTTGAGAACTGTTTCTTCTCTCTCATTTGGGTTATGAACTCTCTCCTCTTCTCCCCTCCCACTCTTCAAAAAAGAATAAACAGCTGGCACATGCCAATAATCTCGGCCTTTGGGAAGTACTTGGGAGGCTGAGGCAGGAGGATTGCTGTGATTTCGAGGCCAGCCTGGGTTACCTAACGAAACTGTCTCGAACAGACGAAAAGCCGAATGAACAGTCACAATAGATCCCTCATGTCGCTCTCCCACTTCTAGCAGCCTAGGAACTTAAGGAACCTAGACGTTTGGGGTCAGCAGGATAGGGACCAGGATTCCACCACAGACGTTTCAGATAAAGAAACCTAATTCTTTCGCCTCAAATCTTTAGAACCCCAAGTGAAAGTCGCTTTGAGGGTGCCGTGCCCTTCCAGATTACACCATCCTGGTAGGAACGCAAACACCCGAGAAAAGGGGATCGACTCTGCTTCCACTCTAGAGGCCAGCAGGCAGCAGAATATGGGTTTGGTTGTCCCTGTGCACTTCCACCGAGCCTTTAGGCCACACCCGTTTCACGGTCCACGCGGTGGCGTGTAGCACCTGCTCTGAAGCCGAGGGAAAGGTGGCTCCGTGTCCTTCCTGTCGGACCTACTCGCGGCGACGAGAACTGGCTTCTCTCTCAGAGCCTGGCTTGGTCTGTGCTGACTCCAACCCCAGCAGCCTCCCGCCCGGCCATACCTGCTCCGCCACAGCACACCTCCACGTAGCGAGCGCACACACGCGCGGCCCCTAGACGCCGCCATCTCACCTCTTCCTGGGCGGACACGCCCCCTTCCGCCTTCGGACGCATTGTCGTCACCGGACCAATCAGGAACGTGGAAGGCTGGGCCCGGAAGCTTCTGCTTTGGGCTCTGTGACTGCCGGGCCCACCCCCGCGGAGTGTGTGGGCAGGCGCGCCGGGGCGATGCAATCCGCCGCTCCTGTGCCCGAAAAATCTGAGCCACCTTGTGCTCAGTCACGACGTGTGCGTGGCACCTGGATGCTGGCGCCCTCGGAGGCCAGAAGAAGGCGTTGGATCTTTTGGAAAGGAGTGTCTATTCTTATCTCATTGATGGGGCTCCAGAGGCGATGTAAGAAATGTAGAAAGCTGTCAAACTAGGCTCCTGGTGATGGTGCTTTCTCCTGTTCTTTCCAGTTATGAGGGGAGAACGAATTTTCAGTGGTGCCTAACAGTTTTTGTTTTTTCTAAGCGCTGACTTGGAGACGCAGCCAGCCCTTGGATATTATTACCATATTAAAGGTCAGCGAGGATAAGCAACTTTCTCAAGGGCACATTAACCCCCCTCAAAGGGCTCACAAATTGTATGATAGAAAATCCAGTATTTCTACATCATTGGCGTCAAAACCCATGATCTGAACATCTCGCCCCCTTTTAAGGCCCTAGAAAAATGGCTGAACCTGAATGCAAAAACTGAGGGAAGGTAGCCCTGATTTTTCTTCTAGTAAACACCAGATGAATAAGCTAATTAGTGCTTTACATTATTTCTGGATAGTTACTTAAATTCAGTTACAGCAAAACCAGCCACTAAAGAGAACCTAAGAAGTCACAAGTTTGGTAATTCAAGGCAGACACCTCCCTTTGTCTTACTTTTCCAGAGCCTGGAAAAGAAACACACACAACATAATTTTGGTATGGAATTTAGTGTTGTAATTCAAATGATTGAGGTAAATTATTTCAAAATAACACTGGAATCCCAGTATTTTGGAGTGTCCTGAATCCCAGGCCAGCCTGGGTGATTACCTAGACCCTGTTTTAACAAGAAAAAAAACAAAACAAAACAAAAACCCTAGCTTTATGTAACACAGTATTTTTTTCAATTCTTTAGAAAACTTGGAATAAATATACTGTATATACCTTTTTTTAAAGGAGCAAAAGTAAAAACACACTTATAATAAAAGGAGGCAGTGAGATGGCTCAGTGGTTAAGGGCACTAGTTGCTTTTAGAGGACTCGATTCAATTCCCAGCACCCAGATGGTGTGTCACAACTATAGCTCCAGTTCCAGGAGATGCCATGCTCTTCTGGCCTCGGAGGGCACCAGGAATGCAGGTTGTGAGCAGACACACGTGCAGTTAAAACACTCATGCGTGCAGGTTCTGGTTGTGGCCAGAAGACATTGAATATCTTGTAATAGAAGTTACAGGGAGTTTAAGTTACCTAGTGTGGGTACTGGAAACCAGGTCTTCTAAAAGAGCAGCCAGTGCTCTTAACTACTGAGCCATCTCTCTAACCCCTAAGAAATTTTATATATTGGATTTGACAATGACTTCTTGGCTGTGACACCAAAAGCACAGGGAAGAAGAAGATAACAGAAGATAACAGAATTTCAAGGTTGAAAAGTTACTTTTTTTTTGCATCTATTAAGCATGTTATTTTACTATTATTTCTATTACTTCTGTTAGTATGGCCACATTACATTTTATTTATTTATTAAATGTGTATGTTTTGCCTGTTTATATGTATACGCACAACATACATGTGGGTTAGATCTGGAACTGGAGTTGTAAACCATCCTGTGGGTACTAGAAACTTGAGCCTTCTGTAAGAGCATCCACCATACTACATGTTCTTAACCACTGAACCATCTCTCTAGCCCCTAATTTAGAATTTTATTTATTATTTTAAATTATGCATCTGTGTGTAGATATGCCACATGTTTGTAGGTGTCCTCTTAGACTCCCCCAGAGCTGCTGGGAACCAAAGTCAGGTCTTCTGGAAGAACAGTGCACGCTCTTAACCACTGACCCCAATTTTCAAGCTCTCAATTCCTTATATTTTTGAGTCAGGATCATGATATGTAGCCCAAGCTGTCCTGAGACTGGTCTAAAAGTCAGGATCTTCATGTCTTGGCCTCCTAAGTACCAGGGTTACGGTGTGACACACCATGCATAAGTTATTTCAGTTTTCAACGCCTTTTTGAGATAATACCCACATAGAATTAATTCATAATACATTTTATGTGTAAATGCAATGGATTTCATATATACACAGATGTGCAAGCAATATCATTCATTTTTAGGATATTTAATCACATATCAGGTAAAGCTCATACTGATCAGTGATAATTTCTATGTCCCTTCACAGCCCTCACTCAAGTCCTAAGCAGCCACCACCCTACGTTCTGTTCCAATGACTTTCCTATTCTTAATTTTCATATAAATGTAATACCATGACGTGTATACTCTTGCATATTTAATCAGTATATATGCTGGCTAGTTTTATGTCAACTCAACATAAATTAGAGTCATCTGAGAGGAGGAACCTCAGGTGAGAAAATGCCTCCATAAGATCTGGGTGTAAGAAGGTATGTAAGGCATTTTCTTAGTTTTGTTTTGTTTGAGACAGGGTTTCTCTGTGTAGCCCTAGCTGTCCTAGAACTCACTTTGTAGACCAGGCTGGCCTTGAACTCAGAAATCCATCTGCCTCTGCCTCCCGAGTGCTGGGATTAAAGGCGTTCGCCACCACCACCCGGCTGTAGGGCATTTTCTTAGTTATTAGTGGGGAAGGGTCCAGCCCATTGTGGGTGGTGCTTATCCCTGGACTGATGGTCCTGGATTCTGTAAGAAAGCAGGTTGAATTGCTTCTTGGCCTTTTGGCTAAGATCAAGTGAAGAAAGCAGTTTGAGCAAGCCATGGGGAGCAAGCCAGTAAGCAGCACCCCTCCATGGCCTGGGCTTCAGCTCCTGCCTCCAGGTTCTCTTCCTGATGGAGCTGACTTCCCCTCATTGACTGTGACTCAGGATATAGAAGCCAAATAAGCCCTTTCCTCCCCAAGTTTTTGGTCATGGTGTTTCACCACACATCAGACATCATAGGATAGTGTGTTTTCAGTAATTAGTACAGCTTCCATAAGCTTTCATGGACAAGCTTTATCGTCAAGTGTTTTCATTTATCTCAGGAGCAGACTTTAGAAGAATTTAATTGTTTCAGGAGTTGCCTGACATGTATTTATTTAGAAATGGAATTTCTCTGTGCAGTCCTGGTGTCCTGGAAATCTCTCTGTACACTAGGCTGGCCTGGCTCTCACAGAGATCCACCTGCCGCTGCCTCCCAAGTGCTGGGATTAAAGGCTGCTGCCACCATAGCCACCATATGCTGCACCTCTTAGCTGCCTGGCCACCTTCCCCTGGGCCATAGGTTGACGAAGAGCTTTTCTAATGTGGGCCTTGGGAAACAATGAAGATACAAATACTAATGATAAGCTAGAGGCTAAACATAAAGCATACTATTTGGATTGAGTTCTTTATGGATTACTACATGGGTAACTTTTGAGCTCTGAACTTGACTGGAATGAAAAGAACAAGGCCAATCCTTATTAATCACAATGGTGGGAACATCGGTGCCTGTTAGTTGCTCTCTGCATCTAAGGAACTTCTAATTTTTTGTTTTGTTTTTTTAAGGCAGAACATCATGTAGCCTATGGACTTGACAATGTAGCTGAGTATAACCACGAACTGCAGATCTCTCCAGCGCTGGAACTGAAGGTCACCACACCTAGTTTATGTGGTATTGGAGCTCAAACCTACCTAGAAAATTTTCTTCTTTCTTTCTTTCTTTCTTTTTTTTTTTTTGGTTTGTTCGAGACAGGATTTCTCTGTATAGCCCTGGCTGTCCTGGAACTCACTCTGTAGACAAGGCTGGCCTCAAACTCAGCAATCTGCCTGCCTCTGCCTTCCAAGTGCTGGGATTAAAGGTGTATGCCACCACCGCCCGGCTAAACCTAGGAATTCTTGATTGCTAGAAAGCACTCTACCGAACTGAACTAATTAATACACATAACAATATATTTTGTTTTAAAGAAATAATAAAAGTCGGGTCAGCAAGATGGCTCTGCTGGAAGATACTTGCTGCCATGCTGGGAGATTCAACATCAGTCCCCAGAATCTACATGGTGAAAGCAGAGAATTAATTCTACTAAGCTGTCCACACATACGCACGTGTGTGTGTGTGTGTGTGTGTGTGTGTGTGTGTGTGTGTGTGTGAAAGAGAGAGAGAGAGAGAGAGAGCAAGAGAGAGCACCCTTGCCTACATGAGACCCTGTTTCAAAGATTCTAAAGAGGAGAAAAGATCAGCAGTACAGAGAACTTGGTGCTCCTACCAGAGAATCCAAATTTGGGTCCTAGTACCCAAATGTCAGCTTACAACCTTTTATAATTGCAGTTCCAGGGCATCTAGCACCCTCTTCTGGCCTCCATGGTGCACACACAGTGCCCTTACAGACACACCTATGCAAAACATTCATACGCATAAAATTAAATACATCTTTTTTTTTTTTTTTTTTATAACTACTTTTTTTTTTTTTTAAGATTTTTTTATTTATTATATTTTTAAGTACACTGTAGCTGACTTCAGACACTCCAGAAGAGGGAGTCAGATCTTGTTACGGATGGTTGTGAGCCACCATGTGGTTGCTGGGATTTGAACTCCGGACCTTTGGAAGAGCAGTCGGGTGCTCTTACCCACTGAGCCATCTCACCAGCCCCTAAATACATCTTTTTAAAAGAGGTGGGATGGGGGTGGGGCTGAAGAGGTGGGTTGAGAGAATATACTGTTCATCTATCCCTGAGTTCAATTTCCCAGCAAAGCACCCATGTTAATCACTCAAGCTCCCCATCTGGTACCTCTAGCCTCTACAGGCACCCCGTTCATGTGCACATAATCCCCCACCCCCATGTATACATACATAGTTAAAATACTAAATTTTTAATAAGGGGAAGTAATATTCTTTTCAAGGTGGGTATACTGACAGCTACTTGTAAATCTCAGCACTCAGGTGGCTGAGTCAGGAGACTAGGAAGTACAGGATCAACTCAGTTACACAGTAAGACCTTATCTCAGGAAAAACAGTGTCACAGAGGAATGTGTGTGAAAAGGGAGAGAGAGAGAGAGAGAGAGAGAGACACCTTTAGAAGAATTCCTAGACAAGTTACATATCCAGCTTTACCATTCTGACATGTTTACCCGAGTAGGTGATTCCAACTTGATGCCACTTCCAATAAACCACAGGCAATCAGACGGTGCCAGTCCCACAGTGCATGTCTGCTTTGCTCCTGGAACTGCAGAGCCAGACCCTGTGTTGTTGGAACCTGAGCGATTACCAACAGGCCCTTCAATGATTGGCAAGGATTGAGAGAGGAGAGATTAAGCAGTTTCCCAATACTAAGGAGGCTTTTGAGATGGACATGGGCAGGTCTGTGCTCCACTTACACATAGGAAAGCCACTCATTTATCCGTGAAGCCTTTATGAGGCACCATCACCTAGTCACATTCAGGGACACAGTCTGAGAAATGTGTCCTTAGGTATTTAGGTGTTTTCTTTGTGTGAAGGTCAAACTGTGACTGCCAGTAGTGCATTTACACAACCCTAGATGGTACAGGTCTGCCATTCAATGAGGCTGTGTTCAGAGGGAGGGGGCTAGAGCTAGAGCTGGACCCTGAGACACTGGACACCCGAGGCACCTGCTTTACCACCCGACTAGGTCCCTGGCCTCCTGTGCCGCTTGATGCTCTGAACATGGGATGCTGAGGTTGCTACCTGTTAGTAAGTTTTCTGACTTTTTTACTAAGATTATATTCTAGTCCGGCATTGTAGCACACACTGATAATCCCAGTACTCACGAGGCAGAAGCAAGCAGATCTCTGAGTTCAAAGCCAGCCTGGTCTGCATAGTGAGTTCCAGATCAGCCACATGGTGAGAATACATGGTGAGACTCTTTCTCAATAAATAAATAAATAGATAGACAAATAAAAACAAGAGTGGACTCTAAAACAATAAAAACTTACATAGATCAGTAAGCCATTTATTAGCACTATCAAGTATGTACTGTACACAATTGTGCTACATTTTTACAAGACTGGCAATGCACTGGCTTGTTTGCACCAACACCAAGACCTGAGTAAAACACATCATCACAGCTGTGACCTTGTTAGGCCCCAGGAATTTTTCAGCTCCATTACCATCTTGTGGTAATATGCAGTTCATTGACCAAAATGATATTTAGGCGGTAAACAGCTGTAAATATCAAACATTGTTCTAGGTACCAAAGAGACCAGAAGGGACTAGAGCTATGAAAATGAAAGGTCCTGACCTTGAAGAGCTTTTGTTATAGTTATTAGCACAGACATGGAGGTGGAGGCATAACAAAATGCCTTGGGGTGTGCGGGCAGCAGATATGGAATGGGAGGGGGGCCACGTTCAAGACCAACGATCTGGGAATGCAAAGATCTGGATGACATGATGGAAGTGACCATGCAGGAATGTGAGAGAGGTCCTGGCACAGGAGCAGCAAGCACACCTACTAAGACGGGAGCGTGTCTAGTCTGTTTGGAATATTACTGGTAAAATTCAAATCTACTACCAAGCCCTAAAGAACAAAATGGCCTTGACAATTATCTGAATGGTTTTCAAGAAAAATTTATTTCCATAAATTAATTAATGTAACAGTGGGCATTTAGAGTCACAAACTATCAAACAGAAAAGGAACTGTAGGGTATCATGTATACTAGCATTATCAAAGACGGACACATTTCACTGAACTATTAGCAATGATAATACAGGAACACTTGGGACAGCAACTTCCTGGCCCAGATCCTAGTTCAAGGGGGCCTCTTGTTGAGAATTAAAATCCAACCAACACCAGGCAGTCTTCTAAAGACAGAACGAGCCTCAGATTTGAGCATGCTGGGCTGGATGGCGGCTAAATGAGGGCCCCAGCTTCACAACCAAGATGGCTTTTGCTGGTCAAAGTGCGGCTAAATTGGAATATTAATTAATTGTGATTTGAACAAAATTTAACTCATCTTCCTAGCCAGTTCCATATAGTTCGGTCCAGGAAAGTAGCCCTCCCCTGACAGGAATGCAGGTGAGGGCATTCCATACCTCTGGCCAATTATTTATGCTTTGGATACAGTCACCCACAATGTAGTCATTAAAAAGGCCCTTTTCATGATACCAGGGGAAAAGCTATAGAAACAAACCAAGGATATTTTAAAAAGCACCAACTGCATACTCCCCTCCCCCCAGGTACCAGGAGGAAAGTATCACAACCTAAAAGTTGGTCTTGCACAGATCTTAATGCACATGGAACAGAGGAGACTGAGCCCCAGCCTGGGGAGATGGAGGGCTGTGTCCACTTGGCTGCACTGCAGCCCTGGACCTGCTGCCACAGCCCTGCAGACTTGCTGCTGCTCTTAGCCTGGTGGGCAGAGGAGACACCCAAGGGAAGGATGCCCAGAGGGTGGGATCTAGAACTGACCTCAGGCTGGCTCACAGAAGACCCTTTCAGGCAAAATTGTGGAAAAAAAAAAAAGTCATGATTTTCACAGCTCTTAGAGGAGCACAAAGTTTAGGATTCACAGCATGAGTTTCTGAGCTCTTCAGGCTCGAGTAAGGCAAAAAAGCTTCATCTCTTCCCACTGCACCTCCCTCTCAGTCAGCTCCTACAGTAAGGGCAGCAGGAAGACAGACACAATCTGCTTTAACAGGTGATGAGGTACATCTAGATGGATGGAAAGGTGGACGGGACAGCAGGGGAGGGAAAGACAGGCACTAGTGAGGGAGCAGGCTGCTCTAGCGAGAGACTGAAAGGGGGCCAAGGAAACGACTGAAATCTGGCTGGACCTGAGATTTCTCTTCTTTCCCCATAATCATGAAAACACTAAACTTCTGGAGGTGAGCTATAGCTAGGTACGTTGTGCTTAATGGCAGCTTCTCATCACTTGGGTGGGAAGTCCCCATCCTCAGAAATTCTACCAATTCCCAATCTACAGGTTTGGCAGGTAATGTGCCAGCAGCCACCACCTCCAGTTACAGTCAAAGACCACGGTTCCAAGGACACTAAGGTGTCTCTGAAGCTGGCTGACCACTGTGAAACATAATGGTAAGACAGGTGTGGCCGAGTCTCTTCATTCTCAGCCGGAAGGCAGGCCAAGCTGGCAGCTTCCTCCTCCATTCCCAGTACAAGTCCTGTACTCCAAGATGCTAACAGTCCAGACCAGTGTTTCCAGCCACACTAGTCATGGACCCCAGCTGTGGACACCTCACCTTTTTGTCTTCTGGGTAATCTGGATGCCCCAGTGACCATGGTGGTAAAACTGATGAATGGCTGTTTACTGCCCACTATCCTGCAAGCTGTTTAATGTACAGTGTCTTAGATGTACTTGTAGAAGGGCAAAATGTATAACTCATTCCAGTCCCTGTAGTAACATCACAGAGTTCAGAAGCACCGAGTAACTAAAACTCCTGCCCCAACGAGGGAGAGATATTCAGGTGAACACCGGTCACATTTGTATGGTCTGGGCATCATGTGTAAACCAGGATCTGCATATACTGCTGAAGACCACCATGCAAACTAGCCTGCTCTCTTCTGTGATCAGGCTGTGACCCTCACGTCTCCACAGACCAGCAGGTGTGTGCTAACTTATTTAAACAGCTGAGGAGGTGAAGGACATGATTCGTTTTCCCCTGCTCATGTCCAGTTTACTGTTTCAGGGTGGCCCAGACCACCAACCCGAAAAGGAAAGGCACATAAAGTCCCTGAACTGGTGCCCCTTCTCCCTAGCCACTGACAAATGGGGAATGAAAGAATCCTAGAAGCATTGGTCAACATTCCAGGACAGCACTGCTCACTCTTCTCTACAGATGGACAGAGAAATGTCCCCAGACCAAGCTAGGAAAATGGGAAGAAATGACCACTGTTCAGCAGCTAGCTTGAGCATCTTACCAACATCATCAGCCAAGCAGTTCCGACTTCTGAACTCTGAGCGCTGGGTGTGAAGAATGAATGGGAGAGATCGTGGGAAGAGAAAACACAGGAGAGGAACGAGCGTGGTGAGAACAGTGGGAGGATGAGCTCCAAGGGCCTGCTGCTCAGACAATGGCAGCCTACAGCCTGCAGATTCCTCTAGGCACAGACCTAGAAACTGTGCTACTTGTAGCATGCAAACCTTTCCAGTAGGTTTGACAAGGGACCAGAGTCCCCGAGGCACTCTCCGAGAGCACTGGCTCTGGCCTTGACAGAAGCAGGCACTCTAGCAGCTGAAAATGCTCTCTTGGTCAGCCACTGACACCACTGCTAACTTCATCATATACCAACATTTCGGAGAAAACCACACTCCACCGTAACAGTATTTAAGTGGTTATAAGGGAAATCTGCTTTTATGTATGTCACTAAACACACATGTGTATTCAGTGGGCAGGACTGAGGAGGAGGTGAAAAAGTGCTTCCTCTAGCGAGCTACATGAAAAGCTGGGGTTGGGGGAGGGCTGCCTGAAACACATGACTGGGGACACTGCCCCTCCATGTGCTGATCAATGCCTGTCACATAGTTTCCTAAGACATATACTGCCTTTCTCCTAATGTCTTACAAAATGGTTTAAAAATCACATTTAGAGACCCCAAACATGCAGCAATAATACAAAAACAAAAAAAGAAAAAAATGAAAATAATCAACACCATAACATTAAAAAGTGCAACTTACGTTGGGGCCTGGACGGGCTCCTCTGGCACTAGTGACCTGCAGTCACAGATGGGAGAAAAGATGGGGAAAAGCCACAAACACACACAAACACTCATTCTCTCAGAATAAAGGTCCTGGGCAGACAGAATCAAAGTCAGGAAACACACCAGTTCATCTTTCTCAGTCACCATAACAAAGCTGGTGAGAACAGACAGGCCAGGTAGCCAGGTCCTCCCCAGGCCAGGTTTCTAAGTCATTTTGGGCGAGCAGCACCATGAATGGAGAGGAGCTTTCATGTGGACGCACAGACACCGAGGCCTTAGATTCCTAGTGTTGCTTAAGATGTGTGGCTTTTCCACCTGTGATGGGAGATGGGAAGGAGGTGGCCTGGTCACTCAGGACATTCCCAGGAGAAAGGGAGCATTCCTGAGGCCCTAGACTCAGCAGTAGAATTAGAGGACCCTTCTTCACCTGCTTCTAAAAAGGCTGCAGCCTGAAATAAGTAAAAATCCATTGTGAGTGGCTTGGGCACAGGGCTAAAATCAGGGAACCTCTTCCAGGGAGGTCTGCAAAAGTTCAGAATGGAGCCCCCGAACTGTTCTCAGCAGCTGGCTGATGCTCCTGTTCCTCCTCCTTGGCAAAGAAAGTCTCCAGCTCCATCAACTTCTGAATCAGAAGAGCATCCAGCTCCTGAGTCTGCAGAGCCGCCTTCTGCGCCCTGGTGAAGCTGCCGGCCAGCTTCACCTTACCTCGAGCTCGTCTCTTTCGAGGGATGGTAAAATCCTGGAATTCCAGAACACGCTTCCTTTTCTGCTGGCTGATAGAGATCAGGGTACCATTTCGTTCTTTGGGTTCCTCAAAGATGGTCTCTAAACACCTAAAGACGGAGCACAAATCAGAATCACCAACAGTCCAAAGCTGTCTGTACTGACTCAAAATTCAACTGTGTCCTGTGGCCAATCGCTGTTTCTACGCATGAGAAAAAGCACATATGCACAAAGTGAAAATTAGAACTGAAGGGTGGGGCTGGTGAGATGGCTCAGTGGGTAAGAGCACTGACTGTTCCTCCAAAGGTCCTGAGTTCAAATCCCAGCAACCACATGGTGGCTCACAACACCCATAATAAGATCTGATGCCCTCTTCCAGTGCTCCTGAAGACAGCTACAGTGTACTTATTTATAATAATAAATAAATCTTAATTAAAAAAAAAAAAAGAACTGAAGGGTGTACAGCAAGACTGAGGCTGGTTCTTCACACTAGTATGTATAATAGAGGCAGGTTCCTCACACTAGTATGTATAACAGAGGCTGGTTCCACACACTAGTATGTATAATAGAGGCTGGCTCCTCACACTAGTATGTATAGTAGAGGCGGGTTCCCCAGATGTCCCTCAATAGAGGAATGGATACAGAAACTGTGGTACATTTATACAATGGAGTACTACTCAGCTATTAAAAACAATGAATTTATGAAATTCTTGGGCAAATGGATGTATCTGGAGGATATCATCCTTAGTGAGGTAACCCAA